>NW_006921723.1:4477987-4516702 GCF_000298275.1 Orycteropus afer afer
GCACGGGATCGGGCAGTGTTTCGTTCTGCTGTGCATGGGGTCACTATGAGTCGGAAATGACTCGATGGCACTTAACAACAACAACAAGTATATGGGCCCAACCTCCCCACGTGGAGGTTGCTGGCCAGCCTAGGATTCCCCCGGTAGAGGTCTCACTCCCACTTGACATTTCCTTGGTCCTCTAGCCAGCTTGCCAATTGGTACTGCATGGAGTAGTAACTCGAAATTTGCCTCCCAATATAGAGGGCACCATGAGGCCGAAGAAGTAGGCAACACCAGGGTGGCAGCAAAGGAATTTATTAGAGAGACTTACATACGAGGCAGGTCCTGGGCAGTGCAAGACTGGTTTGCTTCTCTGCCCCCCTCAGTGGGAGGAAGGATTTTTATGATTATGGTGAACAAAAGTGACTACATGCCAGAACTTTGGACTTACAAGGCCATCCCAGCAGAAGTTACATAAGAATGATTTAGCTAATGGAAATGAGCTAGCAGAAAGCAAATGGTGATCATGTTTGACCTCACAAAGCCTATTTCCTCTTATTTAAACATAGAAATAGTATCAATTTGTTGACAGTTATCGAATCAGTCTTTGCACACAACATGGTATACTTTTACCTACCTGAAAATGCAAAGTGTCTAAAACATAAAACATAATCATAATATTACTTTTGTCTCTAATTAGCTTAGGAAGGTTGGACATTTTTTGGCTTTTCTCATAGTATGGACTTTGATGACTAAGGTGCACCTGACAAACCATGATTTTTTCAATCATCTCATATGCCTATAAAAGCTGGATAATGAAAAAGGAAGACAGAATTGATGTATTGCAACTGTAGTGTTGCCAAAAAATACTGAATATACCATGGACTGACAAAACAATTAATAAATCAGACATAGAAGAAATATGAATGTTCCTTAGAAGCAAGAATAGTGAGACTTCGACTCATTTATTTTGGACACATCATCAGGAAAGACCAATCACCAGAAAAGGACATCATGTCTGTTGGTAAAGTGGAGGGCAAACAAAAATGAGGGGAACCTTCAATGCAATGTATTGACACAACAGCCATAACAATGGACTCAAATATACTAATGATCATGAAGATGGCGAAGACCAGGCAATGTTTCCTTCTGCGCATGAGGTCACCATGAATGGGAGCTGATTGGATGGCAACTAACAACAACAAATAATCTCTCTTTTTACAAGATTAGGGAGCAGATCTTTATGTTGCCAGGAGCCGTCTGAGGGAGCAGTGAGTTTATGTCAATGGGGGTGGAATAATCTGGAAAAGGGTAGCAAGAATGGTCGGACAATTTGAAGAACATAATCAATGTCAGTGAATTATACATGCAGAAATTGTTGAATCAGTATATGTTTTGCTGTGTATATTTTCACCAGAATAGAATTAAAAAAAAAAAAAAAAAAACTTGTTAGTCTAAGTCAATCGGAACAGGAGTGCCACCACACTTAAAGAGACTTTATAATAATTATATACAATATTCTTTCTTTCCAGTAAGATAAGAAATGCTTAGAAATGTACCCTGTCACACAATAGAAGAATCTAATCAAATTCTCATGCAAACTAGAGAACTCAGGACTTGAGATCCTGGCATCCTCCAAAGCTGATAAATAAATTTCGACATATTTTATGTGTTTCAATCCAATGTGGTTATTATTCTTTTTGATGTTCATATTGCTCGATCTTGGCCAGTGAAGGCCTTTTCAAGTTGGCTTGTGAATCCTCTTGACAGTGCTCCAGTAGCCTTTGATAGCTTTCTTGCTGTCTGTATGTAAAGATGTTCCAGGCTCCTGTACATTTCCTACCATAGCCCTGGAATTAGGATCGCCAGATTAAATATCACAGAGGAGATAGAGCAGAAGACTTTTTATTGTTTATCTGAAATTCAAATTTAACTGGGAGATCAGTATTTTTATTTGCAAAAGTTGGCAACCTGACCTCAAGTCAGCCATATGTCCATAGAGTCCTGGCCCTCTAGTAGGAAAGAGTATTTAGAGACTATAGTCTAGGTGTCTTGGACACTCCTTGCTGCTGGGCTGTAGAACATGCTCTTGAATATAAATAAATAATCAAGTATTACCAGAGGAAATACACTAACATGAGAAGTAAAGACCAAAGCCAACAAATAGAAAAATATCAACTTGGAAGGAGCAGAAACTAGACTGAGGGGTGTGAATAGAGAAAAAAATATATCATTAACTCACTATATTCAGAGAAAAGATGCTATTACATACATGAAACAAAACAGGATTCTATAAAAATAAAAGAACACCAAAAAAACAAAAAGTCTATTAGACATTAAAACTGAAAAACCAGAAATGAAAAAAAAAATTAATTAATTGAAAGACAATATTGAGGATATCAAAGAGATGGAAAATAGAAGAGAAAATAATCCAAGTAACAGAAGTTTTAGAAAGACAGAAAAAAAGAAATTGAGGGGAGAAAATCACAATAAAATAACTCAAGAAAATTTCCCAGAACTGGAGATTGAGTTATTAGATCGAATAGGACTACTGTTGAGGGAAAACAGATGCACATTTAAGCACATCACTATGAACTTTTACAACAGTGAAGAAAACAGGGAAAGAAACAAAATAGGTTGCTTACAATATCTCAGTACTTAAAATGGATTCCACTTTTTCAACAGCAGCGATGGGAGCTAGAAGAGATGGAGCAACATCTGCAAAAACTTGTAGGAAATAATTTCCAACCTAGAATTCCATATCCAGTCAAACTATCAACCAAGTAACAGGGTAGAATGAAGATATTTAAAACATATAAGGTTTCAAAATTTCTTTTGTCAGGAAGCTATAGAGGATGTGCTCTTTCAAAGTGAGAAAGTGAGCTCAGAAAACAGATGCAAGGAATACAGGAAGCAGTAGAGGATGAGATAATCCCCTGGAAAATATGAAAGGAGATCCTAGGGTGACAGCTGTGTGCCAGATGTATGAGGCAACCAGCCCAGATGGAGCAAGACAGAAGCCCTGGGGAAGAATTCATCAACTGGATGAAATGACAGAACCCCAGAAGCTTCTGGGCACTGGGCAGAGACTCGGTGTTGAAATTATGATGAAAGTACGGAAAACAAAGAAATTATAAAAGAAGGGAAGAAATAAGACAATTATCAACTCAAGGGAAAACAAAAACAAAAAAGTGAAGGAAAAGTAATCATAGTTTACGACACAGCTTAGTCTTAACATCATTTACATAGTTATAGTCATGTAACACAGACAATTTATATACCCCAACTTTCAATATCACTGTATTGGCAGGCTGGGAGAAGCAGGTGGCACGTGTGACAGAAGTACAGGAGAGAAGGCAGTAGAAAATGTCTAAAATGGAAAAAAAAAAAAAAAGTAGCAATATGAGCAGGGTATTTACTGCAGTGTTTTTCAAACTATTGATTATGCCCCATTAATGAATGTAAATAAAATTTACTGAATCAGGAACAGTATTTTTAAAGAAATTGACCAGAATGAAAAATATGAGTGTTAGAGTTAGAAAACCAAAAGAGAAGAATACACTCGGCATTTCTCAAGCTAAAAGACCTGAGGAAAATATTTAAGCCTCGAATTGCAATACTGAAAGATTTCCTGGACAATATGTTGAATGATGCAGGAAACATCAAAATGAGATGGATGGAATACACAGAGTCACTGTACCAAAAAGAATTGGTAGATGATCATCCATTTCAGGAGGTGGCATGTGATCAAGAACCAATGGTATTGAAAGAAGAGGTCAAAGTTGCACTGAAGGAATAGGCAAAAAACAAGGCTCTGAGAATTGACGGAATATCCATTGAGATGTTTCAACAAACGGATGCCCTGCTGGAGGCACTCACTCAGCCATGCCAAGAGATTTGGAAGACAGCTACCTGGCCAGCTGACTGGAAGAAATCTGTATTTGTACCCAGAGAAAGGTGATCCCACAGAGTGTGGAAATCACTGAACAATATCATTGATATCACACGCAAGTAAAATCTTACTGAAGATAATTAAAAAACGGTTGCAGCAGTATATTGACAGAGAACTTCCAGAAATGCAAGCTGGATTCAGAAGAGGAATGAGGGATATCATAGCTGATGTCAGATGGATCTTGGCTCAAAGCAAAGAATACCAGACAAATGTTTACTTGTATTTTATTGACTATGCAAAAGCATTTGATTGTGTGGATCATAACAAATCATGGATAACTTTGGGAAGAATGGGAATTCTAGAACACTTAATTGTACTCATGAGGAACCTGTACATAGACCAGGAGGCCATCATTCGAACACAACAAGGGGATACTGCATGGTTTAAAATCAGGAAGGGAGTGTGGCAGGGTTGTATCCTTTCACCATACTTATTCAACTTGTATGCTGAGTAAATAATCTGAGAAGCTGGACTGTATGAAGAAGAGCATGGCATCAGGATTGGAAGAAGGCTTATTAACAACCTGCGATATTCAGGTGACACAACTTTGCTCGCTGAAACAGAGGATGACTTAGAGCACTTACTGATGAAAATTAAAGACTACAGTTTACTGTATGGATTACACCTCAACATAAAGAAAACAAAAATCCTCACAAGTGGACCAAAAAGCAGCATCTCGATAGATGGAGAAAAGATTGAAGTCAACAAAGACTTCATATTACTTGGTTCTACAATCAACGCCAACGGAAGCAGCAGTCAAGACATCAAAAGATGTATTGCATTGGACAAATCTGCTGCAAAAGACCTCTTTCAAGCACTGAAGAGCAAAGATAACTCCTTGAAGATTAGGATGCTCCTAACCCAAGCCATGGTATTTTCAATCACCTCATATGCATGAGAGAGCTGGACAATGACTAAGGAAGACCAAAGAAGAGTTGATGCTTTTGAGTTGTGGTGTTGGCGAAGAATGCTGAAAGTACCATGGACTGCTAACAGGACTAACAAATCTGTCCTGGAAGAAGTGCAGCTGGAATCCTCCTTGGAAGTGAGACTGGCCAGACTTCGTCTCACCTACTTTGGTCATGTTGTCAGAAGGGACCATTCCCTGGAAAAGGATGTTATGTTTGGTAAAGTGCAGGGTCAATGAAAGAGGGGAAAGCCCTCAATGAGATGGATAGACATGGTCGCTGCAGCGATGGGCTCAGGTATAGTAGGGATAGTGAGGCTGGCACAGGACTGGGCAGTGTTTCATTCTATTGTGCATAAGGTCACTATGAGTCAGAGATGACTCCACAGCACATAACAACAATAGTAACAATTACACTTATGGAAGTAAGTATTGTTTGGTAAAGTTTTGCTTTGTGTGTGCTTGTGTTTGTGTGTGTTTATATACCGGGTAGTGATGTAAAATGCATTTCTTATTTTGAGTGTTGGTCAAAATTTTGAAAGCTAGCTATTTTGAGATGTGCCAATAAATACTAAAAGAATTACCTAAAAGGATTGAAATTGCCTTTGGGAAAGATGATACGAAGAAGGGAACAGAGACTTTTTTTTTAAGCCCTGTTGAACTATTAAACTATTTAACCATGTACATGTGTAACTTTTACAAAAATACTTTTTTAATATTAAGTTTTGGAATCAAATAGACTTATTTGAGTTTAATTGTAATTTCTTAGCGATATGATTGTGAGGAAATTAATCTCTATACTTGAGGGTCCTCATCTGTAAAACAAGGCTAATTAACACTTACTTCATTGATTCGTTGTGAAATAATTTCTGTAAAGAACAGAACAATGCCTGTGGTGGTGGATAGTCACTCAATATGTGTCAATTATTTTTTAAAAAATATAATTCTAGATTTTAGACTGCAGAAACTAAATTCTGTGATGTATCTCCCATGCATCCTTTCTCAGAAAGCTACCATAGGATATACTCTATGGAAAGAAAAGAGTGAATCAAGAAAAACATAGGATTCTAGAAGCAAGGGATTCAGCTGATGAGGCCAAGCAAACTCCCAGGAAGACCCAGGCAGTAGCTGTGAGAAAGCCCCAGAGCAGTCAGCCCAAGGTAACAAGAATTACCTGAGGAGTTGGACTCAAGAATTTAAAAAATTCTGTCAGTAAGCTTGGACCTGAATTAGTAATACATACACAGAAAAGAGTGCAAAAGAAAAACCAAAATAGGGAAATAAATAACTGTACAAGAAAGGAAACTAGATTTTGACAAGCTAGAGGCTAGGTGTGAATACTATTTACGAGTTCACAAACACAACTGACTCAGGACACTAGGAGGTTATGGAGGGCAACTTGGGGTAAGCTTGGGTCCTCTCAGAAAAGAAAATCAACACGTGTCTAAACCCAAGAAATCAAGTAATACTTCAGGTGTGTGATTTAGAAACACAGCAAGGAATACCAGAAGAATGCATTAAAAGAGCTGAGGTCCTTGCCTCCAGGCGGGGAGGGCTCAGGGTAGAATGAGGCAGGAACTGCAATCTTTGTCATAAACCTTGTAAAACAAATTTATTTTAAATTATATGTAATCTTATTTGGCTGAAATTTAAGCATAGAAATATCAATGTTATATATAGAGTAAGAAAATCAACTAGAAGCCTGGCTCGTCTTGGTGGAGGGGAGGAGCAGAGCCTGCAGCCGGCATCCTGTGTGGCCTGAAGTCCAAGCCCCAGTGTGGGCTCAGCTCAGACCTCAGGGCTGTGCAGACCAGTCTCTCGCTCCACCAGGTCTCAGGGGTGGCAGGAGCCATCATGTACCTTGAGTGCACACATCCGGCCCTGGACCCAAGTGCCCTCCCATGGGGACATGGCCGAGACCACAGATGGGGAGAAGACTCGGGCCCTCTCTCAGCAGAACTCTTAAGCCACCTCACCTGCAGGGACCTGGGTGGGCCAGGCACGGGCGAGGGCTGGGCTGGGTGCGGCAACCTGGATCCCACCTATCTGGGCATCCAGGGTGAGGACAGGGTTGTAGAGGGGAGAGGGTGCTATGGGACTCACCCAGAGGCTTCTGGGAGCTGACCTCCAGAGGCTGTAGCGATAACATTTTTTGGTGCCTTAAAAGCAAGCTCCAACATTCAGGAAACTGCTCCAAGCATCTAGCATGCCGAGCTGAAGGTACTATGTAAGCAGCACCCAGGACACCTCAGAAGGGACACAAACTTGTGTGCCAGGGTGAAGGATGTCCGTGCTGACCCTGGAACATCCTGGGCAAATGGGTCAACTCTCACCCTATGCAAGGCAGCTACCTTGACTTCCTGCAGCATGTAGGGTGGCCTTTCACTCACATCTCAACTGCACCAGGAGTGGCCAGCAGGGCATCCTGCACAGACCTGTGCCTCCCTGCACAGGTGGCAAGCCCAGAGCCACAGGGACAGCCACCCTGCCCAGCCTCGCAGGCCCTGTGTTTCCAAATTAGTGATGTGCAGCACACTTCCATGAGGGCCATGGTCTTTCAGTGCTCAGATGACCACTACTCCAGTGTCCAGCTCTACCTGGACCTCATCCCTCCTGCCACGTAGGGACCAGCATTCCTGGAGGTCCCAGGGAGCTGGCAAATGCTTATGCACCTACCTGCTCTGTAGTCACTTAGGGCCTCGCCTCCCGTGTTCTGCCATCTAGGCCAATGTACTCAGGAGCACCTATCAACCTGCGCTGGCGCAGCTCAAGAAGCAGCCATGTAACCCTGGGGCTGCCTGCTACCGAAAGCAGCTGTTTGGATGCCCTGTCCCTACTCCACTGGTCACCTGGGCCTTGCAGCATTTTCCCACTCATTCAAAACCCAAATAAAACAAAACCAAACTTACTGCCGTGGAGTCGTATCCGACTCATAACGACTCCTCCTTGGGTTTCTGAGGCAGTATCACTACGGAAGGAGATTGCCCAACCTTCCTTGCAAGGAGTGGCTGGTGAGTTTGAACTGTCAGCCTTCTAGTTAGCAGTCAAATGCCTTAGGCGCTACCCCACCAGAGCTCCTATTCATTCAAAAGTAGTCCCCAAATACCTCCACATACATACATAGACACAAGCACCCAGGCTCACACAACCTGCAGAGAACATCTTCATAAGCACATGTGGATCACTCAACATCACCCCAGTTCCCATGTTGTTGTTGTTGTTATATGCCGTCGAGTCGGCCCCGACTCATAGCGACCCCTCCTTGGTTTTCCGAGGCAGTATCACTACAGAAGTAGGATTGCCCAACCTTCCTTCTGAGTGGCTGGTGGGTTTGAACCGCCAGCCTTCTGGTTAGCAGTTCCCATGTTGTTGTTGTTGTTGTTATGTGCCATCGAGTCGGCCCCGACTCATAGCGATCCCTCCTTGGGTTTCCGAGGCAGTATCACTACGGAAGTAGGATTGCCCAACCTTCCTTCCGAGGAGTGGCTGGTGGGTTTGAACCACCAGCCTTCTGGTTAGCAGTCAAGTGCTTTAGCCACTATGCTACCAGAGCTCCCATAGGACACCCCAAATGGCAGGCTCAGTTGGCCTGGGTTCCTGTCTCAGCTGTGCACTTAACTGCTGTGACCCAGCTTGCAAGACTCATCTATTAGTAGTACTAGGGGTGCCCCCTAGAGGCCAGCACTAAATGCCTGAGTCACTGGGCAGCAAGCAGGGTGCTTGCATCACTCAGCCCCTCCTGCCCACATCTCACCTTCAGTGCTGACATGCCCCAGCAAAGCCTCTCCCGGGCCCCACCATAAATGTGAAACATTAACTTCAGACCCTGATCCGGGGACCCCTCAGCTCCATCCTGGGGCCATTCAGGCAGCCAAGAACAAAGGGAACCTTTCCAAAACTAAGATCCCCTACTCCTAGACAGATCTAGGGCCCTGATGTCTTTCCAGAGGAGCTCAGTGGGCACATCCTGGCCCCAGGAGCCAGTTCTTCCACTACGCATGGCCCAAATTGGGCAAGGATGCAGAGTTCACTCACTTCCAGCCTGCAGATTAACAGGGAGCACCTAGCTCTGTCCACAGGGCCAGCCAAGCCTACACATCTGGGACAGAGCACCAGGAGCCAGAATTGAGGTTTCTCAGCTGAGCCAGGCAGTATCTGTGTGGCCCTTCCCCTGGGTCCAAGAGCATAGTAGCAAGGCCTTCCATGCTGTGACACCCCATGCCAGAGACCCTGAAAGCCACATCCCAGGTAAGGAGCAATGCAGGTGCTGTCCCCTACTCGTCCTAAGAGCAGGGTTTCCAGAACCAACTCCACCAGTTATGGCCTGGTCAAGCTCCCTCTGGCTGGAAGACCTCTGCCTGTGTGTGGGGAAGCCTGAATCAGTTGATGACCCCCCACCACCTGCTTCCACTCCCAGGCACCCAGGGCCTTTGGGGGCAAATAGCAAAGGAGAAGACAATGGGAGAAGGGCTGGCTGGACTCCATGGGCTAGAGAACATAGGGAGGAGGGAAGGGAAGCCTAGGCAGGGCCAAAGAGGTAAAAATCATAAAGCACCAAGCATGCCTTCCAAGGTTACAGTTACGGCCCAAAGGCTTCCAAGTCTTTCCAGAACAAGACCCTTTTTAACATGTACCAGGAGAGGCCAAGGGGCAATGGGTCGGCTACATGAGGGATCTGGGATTACGGGGAACTGGTGACCTGAGAGGACACAGCCCCTCCCCACAGCAGTCTGTCAAGGTACTGCTACTGTTGACAGCAGGTGACTTGGTGGGGTTGTGGGCACAATGAAGTGTGAGCAGCATCCCTGGCCTGGCCTCTACTCACCAGATGCTAGTTGCATTTCCTGTGGTGACAACCACAAGCTCCAGTTTAGAACCACTGCCCTGGAGCAGATGGCCGGCCTGCAGGCCCCCAGCAGGTCCCTGCACTGGGCCAGAGGAGCTGCAGCGGTGCCTGGGGTGCCCAGAGCTGTGGGGCCTGTCCACTCTCAGCGGCATTAGGTAGCCTCCTGGCCAAATTTCCAGAGGCTGAGGCCTCCATTACACTGTCCTTGTTGGATGTCTAAGGTGGATAACAAACTTGCATCTAACTTTCCTTCTCAGAGGGGAGGGTGGGGTGAGCTGAAGACGGGGGTGTCCTGCTTGGCAGGTAAACGGCTGGATGTGGGCAGAATCGGCAGAAGTAGCTATGCAGAAGCCATGCCTGGTACCCGCACCAGGGAAGGTTTGATCTGGGCCTGGGCCCCTTGCCTGGCTGGGTCCTCTTTGGTGAAGGAGCCAAGAAAAACAGCTCTGCCATCTGGCGCTCACCAGTTCCAGGATGCTGCCAGGAGCTAGACTGCTGCCACCTTGTGGCCACCCACAGGAGACATGGGCACTTGACCATAGCCTCAGGTATCCGAGGCCCTAGGGACGGCTAGCTCTGCAGTTCAAGGCCAGACCCCAATCCTCTCAGCCACACAGGGCCCCTCCATGAGCCCTGCCACTAGGTATCAAGGAACCCCAGTGGTCAGTGAGTAGGGCAGGGACCCCTCTAGAACCAGAAACTCCAGGGAGCTGCCAACAGCTCATCCCATTCCAGCACTGAAAGACCATGGCCCTCGTGGGAGTGTGCTGTGCATCACTGATTTGGAAACACAGGGCCTGTGAGGCTGGGCAGGGTGGCTGTCCCTGTGGCTCTGGGCCTATCACCTGTGCAGGGAGGCACAGGTCTGTGCAGGATGCCCTGCTGGCCACTCCTGGTGCAGTCGAGATGTGAGTGAAAGGCCACCCTACATGCTGCAGGAAGTCAAGGTGGCTGTCTTGCACCGGGTGACAGTTGACCCATCTGTTGGAAGACTCACTGAGAACCTTGTGGAGACTGGCCTAGCCTGCAAGTACTCAACCCTGGTCCAGAAATGTTTCTGTGACAAAAGATGTGAAGCCCCACAGCCCTGGAGGTAGGGATATAACCTGGCCTGACAATGGGGAGCCTCCCAACTACAGCTCCAGCCTCACCCTGCCCCTCTGGACTCTGCCGTCAAGGGTGATGAAGTCCTCTTAACCAAAGGAACAGTGACCCTAAACCCTTGACAAGGAATCATCAAGGCTGCAGCTGTAAGGCTTTTCCATCCCCCCTAAATGGACACTGTTCCTCAGCTAGGTCTTACCCTGAATTTCTCCAACCAGACCCTTCAGGGCCAGCCCGCACCCTCATGCCCACTCAGAACCCAGGAAGTAGCAGAAGCCAAGGAGCCAACAGCAGCCAAGTGACCTGGGTGAGGTAGCTGGGAAGGCTGGCACCCCTGCTGACACCCTGCCTAGCCCTGTGGTGTCCACAGCCTATCTCAGAGATGCAAGATGGCTTAGAAGGCCACTCAAGGCCCAGGTCATGGAGTCTCCAGGTGCTAGTTCATCATCCGTGGGGAGGCACCAAGCCCTCCCTGCCTCCCCCGACCCATGTAAAACATAACCCAGCCCTACCTCCTCTACCTGGTGTCCCTAAGTCCTTACTTCCCCATGCATGGAGTCTGCATCCTTCTGGAAGGGCTGGGCATGGGTACTGCTGTGTGTGTGACTCCCAATGGCCCAGTGCACAGCAGACATTCACAAGCAATAACTGTTGTTTCCAGCACAGCCAAGATGGGCAGGAGCCGGTGCAGCTGCTCCTACCACCAAGATAAGTGTGAGCTAACAGAAGGGACTGCCATTCTGCCACACTGAGACTTCAGCTTTCTGTAATGCCAGAGGCTGGCACCAGGCTTCACCCCAAAATAACCCAGCACAGGCAGAAGAGGCATAAGCCCAGCCCATGGATAGGTGGGCTCTCTAAACTTTTATTACAATAGATCACCGGTAACAATGGGTCTCAAGTATATAAGTATGGGTGTGTGTGAGGGGTACTCATTTGCCCTTCAGGTAGATCTTAGGGGTCTGCCAGCCCTCTGGGGCTTTCTTCAGGCCCGCCTTGAACCAGATGCGCTGCAGATCTCTCTCAAATCTCATCTGTGAGGGCAGAAGGAAGATCACTAGCTGGCGTGTGGCAATCCAGGCATCTTTAGCCATCTGCCCTCCCTGGGCCATCGAGCAGCTCCCACTCCCCAACTCACCTGCTTCCGTTTCAGGCGCCCTTCTCGGATCTTCCGTCGCAGGAACCGAGTCCTCTTGACCAGCTTGCGGTATTTGTGATGGTTCATCTTCCGCCGGCGGATCTTTAGCACATTTTTACACTGTATCTGGAGTGTATCCAAAACCCCCTCACCCCCCTGTTCTGCCCCCTCTCCCACATGGCTAGGTGGGCACTCATAGAGCTGGGTAGGAGCCACAGTCCCTGGGGTCCCAGAATCTGGGCTGGGCAGGAGGCATCGAGCAGTGAGCCAGCTCTCCAGGGGGCTGAGGGACATCTTCCGGGGGACCAGCAACTCCTCCAGCTGTGTGCCCCTGCCAGGAAGGGAGACAGCTCTCCTTGGGCCCACCGGCTGTGTGCTATAACAGGGTCTGCAGGCATGGGTGCTTGGCACCCCTGAGACAGGCCAGGGCAGACCACGGCCTGTGGAAAACAAGACAGCAGTCACCACTGAGATCTCAAACATCAGGCCCGACTGCACACTGGGTGGTCTGCACCTAAATCCTGCCCTGAAAGCCCTGCTGACATTGAGGCCCAGACTTCCCTCCTCTGTGTGATACCTGGATGTTAGCCTTCCCTGAGCCCAACAAGGGTGGCAGCAGAGTAAAGAGTTTATGTGGCCAGGCTCCTGGCTCCAGCCGTGTGGGAATTGGGAAACTGAGCCCCATATGTTCTCATCTCAAGTATGTAAGTATGTGTCCTGCCCATCTGCCCCAAAAAGGATCTTACCTGCCTGACGAGCAGCCCTGACGAGCTGAGATGTCAGGCGCATCAATAACATTGTGGGTGGCAGCAGCTCCTGGTCCTCAGGGGAGCTGAAACACAGGTACCCCTTGAGAGGTGAGGCAGGAGCGGCTGGGCAGTGCCTTCAGCAGTCCCAGGCAGGCCAGGATGGGGAAGGACGGTCCTGCCCAGGCTCCGGCATCCCATCACCCCTGGTCACCCAATCCCACCATGTGGATACTCCAACCCAGCTCACTCCCTCATATGACCAGACTCAAATCACTCCCCAGCTGCGTGACTTCAATCAGTTCACTGACCCTGAGCCAGTTTCCCCCGCTGAGGCACCCAAGCCCACAACGTGGGGCGGCGGCGCGAATATGCACCAGTAGGCAGAAGCAGCACCCTGCTGCAAGGCGATGGCCTTGGGAGACAGGTCCCGTCCGGGTCCCAGCTCACACTGCCTATAGCCGGGGCCTTCTCGGCTGTCCTCGTAGCCCGCACGCCGCGGCCTCGCCTGACCTCAGGCCTCCCGCCGACCTTTCCCAGGCTCGACTCCAGCGCGCCTCACACCGACCATTCTGCCACCCCGCTCAGGCACTTCCGGTCCGTCCCCAAACCGGCCCCGCGGTTCCTACGCCCAGCGCCCCCTGGTGTTCTTACGGCGCCCGGTGCCGAGTCACATGAGGCTCCGCCTAGATGAGAAAGCACGGCTTCGGACAAGAAGAACCACCCTCCCTGCCGCAGCCCCACCTCCAGTTTGTTAACTCCGCCTCATCCCTTCCATTTCCCATAATCCCAAGTGGTGCCGTCTGCGCCTGCGTGGCCGGAACCCGTCAATGCATTTCAACCCTGAGGGTCAGGGTCCTTTAGAGATGCGAACACCTAGGTAGGCGGATGTGGCGTTCTCCTGGGGTGGGGGTGGGGGAACGGAAGTAGCGTTTTCCGAGCGACCGAAGTAGCATCTTTGTCGCGAACGGAAGTAGCTAGAGGTGCTGTCCCGGCATTGGGCGGAGGCGAGAGAATTGGATCCTGATGCTAGGCCTGTGGGACCCAATCTGACTTAATTCCTGGGGCACAGGGGGTAGCCCTTCGTGAGGTGAGAAGGGCAGATGCCTGATGGGGACTCGGTCCTAGTTTCTAGGCCCTCTTCCCCGCCCTCATGCAGCTCGGACACTAGGAGTCGCCCGTCGTCCACCGAGCCTGAAAGAGCAGGTGGTGCTGGGTGTGTTGGAGGCAAAGCCGGGGACTCATGCGGAGTCTCCGGGTGCCTGTGCCCATCGGCGGACTGGAAGCCGAGATGATCCCCATTCCTTTGGCATGGCAGTTTCCCTAAGTGAAGAAGGCTTTTGCTTAGATCGGTTTCTTTTCCATTTTGTAGAGCAAACTCCTCTCTCTCCCATACTGTGGCTATGGAAAGAGGGGGGGAAAAAAAAAAAAACAGACTCGACACTGTCGGGAAACCAGAGGCAACCTCCGTAGAGGATGGAGTTTGGCTGGTCCGCGGGCTACCAAGGCACCACTTCACCTTTCTCGTCTTGAAAAGCTCTGCTGTCCTTCTCCTTGAGGTTGGGTAGGATGGGTAGTATCCCCAGAATGGACTCTGAAACCTGCAGGGGCACCTGGTGGAGAGGAGCTGCTCTGAGGAGCCCCAGTGGGCCTGCCCAGGGCCTTACTGTACAGAATTTTCCAGGTGTCTGAGTAGGAAGTGACACTTAGGGTCATCCTCAGGCCTCATCCTGGCCAACAGAAAGGCTAGACCAGTCTGAGGGTAGAAACCCCAGGATCAGTCCTACAACTGAGGTCACAAGGTGACCCTGTGCAGCCCACTTCCCAGAGGAGCTGCTCTGAGGTCCCAAGCAAGAACATCTAAACATGTTCTGTAAGCCCATCCCCACCCCATGACCTCAGTCACAACAGTGAGCAGGGTGGTCCTCTAGACTAAAGGCTGACCCTCCCCTTGATGCCCCCCCATGTACATACTTACCCAGCCAGCTTGCAGGATAAGCAGAGTCCCTTAGGCACAGACCTGCTTCCAGGCAGCAGGTGCTTGTGTAGACAGCCATCTAGGCAAGGACAGAAAGCACCCAGGCAGGGGTTGGCAGCTGTGCTTTCAAGCTTCTGAAAAATTGAGATGCAGGTAAGAGGATCTCCTCAGTCAGATGACTGATGGGACTGGATGGGGTATTGAAGCTTCAGTTTGATAAAGGCTTGGAGGACAGAATAAGCCAAAGCATACCCCCATCCCCACCCCTTATTCCAAGAACTAGCCAGGTTCTGTTCATCAGGAAGGTGAGTTGAGGATAGCCAAGGCTTAGTAGGTCCAGGCCAAAGGGAAGGAAACCAGCTAGCCCTGCTCACCCTCCTGGGCATTGCAGCACTGATCCATGGCTGGGTGTCCTCCTCTCATTAGTGCTGTGTAGAGCCTTCTACGGAAGGTGAACAGCAGCCACACTGATGAGGGTTTGTGTCTGTCCCAAAGATGTGACAGAACACCTGGGAGGCATCAGGGGCATCAGCCAAAAACAGACTAGTAAGATCACTGTTGTGCAAAGATCTGAGAAGCTTGGAAGAAAGACTACAGTGGAAGACCTGGGGTGGGGAGCCTGCTTTCTATTCAAAGGAACTCTGGTCTCTCAAGGAAAGTACACAAATCATTGCACATATTTTTGTTTATCCCAAAATGCCCATTTGCCTCCAGGAAAGCTTTTCTACACAAACATCGTATTTTTGAGAAATAGTGCATCTCTGGCCTGTGAGTTGGAGGATCAGGTAGGGGAGGTGCCCCTGCTGCTGCCTCATCAGAGCTTAGGCTGATCTGGCAGTGAAGGAGCCAGCTCAAGAGAGTCAACTATTAAGTATTCAGAAATTTTGTAAGCCAGCTGTTGAATAACCATTATTAGGAATGATAGAAACTTATATTGGAAAAAAAAAAGCCCAGTACTTTAAACTCATCATTTCTCTCCTTTAGGTTGCACCTTTTGTTTAGGGTGAGAGAGTTGTCAACCACAGGATAGGGTGGCCACAAGCTGATCCATGTGCAGGCAGTCCCTGGGCAAGCAGCTATAAACATTGTATACCACAAACCCCCAGTGACCCTGTAGACACCCTGATGCCCACCTCAGGCCCCCTCCTACCAGGGCTTGGTGCATGATGGCCCAACTTGGCAGTGCCCTTCAATCTTGGGGCACCAGTCCAGTGTTGCCTCCAGGTGCCATACACACACACACACACGTACCATATCAGCCAAATACATCACGTTCCTGGCAGGAAGCCAAGGCTCTCAGTTGGTCTTCCTGCAGACTTGGCTTTGGCATGATGGGCCTAAGCAGGTGATCCCAACTCTGCTCCATCCCGTCACAGGCTCTGGCAAAATGGTCTCAAGCCCCTGACAGCAGGTGGCAAAGCTGCAACAACCCAAAGTCCCCTGAAACTCCAGATTCTGTGTGCTGTGGCCTTCCTTGGTCCCCTGTAGGGCAAGGGTAGGGGCTGAGCCCCTGCCCCATGGGGACACACCAATACTTTCAGAGAAGGGAGCAGTGCTGGGTGGTTTTTTGATGGATCCAGCCAGCCAAACCAGCTCAGGTCCAGCAGCTGACAGACCACTGGGAGGGATGTAGGGCACAGTGGGGTCACTGTTGAGGCCACACACTATATGGCACCCTGATGCTTGATGTGCAGCCAGCTGGGCCACACTGCTGGATGGCAGCTCAAGTAACAGGGAGGGAATTAGCTGACAGGTAAAACGGTGACAGTAAGGTCCAATATACTTAAGCCCAGTTCCTGGCACAGAGGGGCACCCATAAGCCAGTGAAGTCTAAACCCCAAATACTACCACAGACCAGGCTGCCCTGTACCCACATGGCTGGCTAAGCACAAAGCTCCGTGAACCACTGAGGGAAAGCAGCCAGCTGAGAGCATCATCTGTCTGCGATTGTGGTCAAGAGCAGGGTGGGGCAGCTCAGATCCAAGTGAAATCAAGGGCCAAGGCCCAACTGGAATAACACATAACCGTAAGCAGCCTGGACCAACCAAAGGGCTGGCGGAGGTTGAGGGGAAGCAACCTGTGGTGTACTGAGTTTTTTATGTGGCCTTTTGCCTTAGTACTATGGTAAAGTAGCTTGGGAGATTTTTCCATTCTGGAGAAGTTCTTACCCATGCCCTGATTCCTTAGAGAAGCACTTGGGAGTGAGAAGCGTTCCCAGGTTGTTTTCCACCAAGAGGATTTGTTACTGTTGCCCAGGGGATTACCCCAATTGATTGACACTTCTAAGTAAGCTATAAACAACTTGATACTTTTTCTGATAATTATTAAGACCTGAGTTGACTACCATCTCATGAGTAATTGAGAACTGGTTGAACTCTGGTCTGGTGACGGAGGTCCTGCCTTGTAACTGATGAGGATTAAGACATATAAAACTGCTAAATGCAGAGGTTTGAGAGGCCACCTGTTTGAGAGATGCTGAGAGAAACAGAGCCAAGCAGAGCCCCATGGATGCCTACTGGTCCTGCAGCTACTGCATTGGCTATAAGCTGGGTCATTTAGCAGCACTGAGGCTAGCTGCAGAAAGGCCCGACAGCAGAGAGCAGCTGAAAAGTCTGAGCAAGCTGCTTACAGTGCTGGGAGCTGGGCCAGTTAGTGGCAAAGGCTAATGAAACAGAAGCTGACAACAGAAAGCCCAACAGTGGGGAGGGCACCTTGTATGCAGAGACCTGCATGGCAGAGAAAGCAGCTGTCCAGCAGAGCAGACACTATCACTGGAAGCTTGTGTGCCTCCTGACACTGATCCTGAGTTGTTCCTGTTACTTCCAAGTTGATCCTGATGTAGCCTGTTACCTCCCTAATAAACCACGTGTTAAGCTTGGTTCTCTAGAAAAGCAAAACCAGTAAAGCTTAGAGAGAGAAATTTCTCTTAGGAAAATGGCTCACACACTTATAGAAGCTGGCAAATCCCAAGTTCTTGGATCAAACATCAAACTGCAGGCTTTTCCCTACTTATGCAGCTGCAGGGGCTAACCAGCTCAAGATTGGCAGGCTGTTGACTGTAACAATGATAAATCCAAAATCTCCAGGCCAAATGGTGAATTGTCTGCTCACGGACAGTTGTAGGTGGCACAACAGGATCCCAATCCACAGAAAAGTATGTCTTTTCCCCAGGTGTCCATAAATATACTGGAAGCAGGCCACACCCCTAGGGAAACTCCCTTTCAACGGATTTGCTGCTCAAAACATCTGATCTCATCATGGGAATAACCCATATCACAACTGCTTAAACCACTCAGAATTGTGGTCCAGCAAAGTTGACACACAACTCCAACTATCACACCACATAACTGTCAAGGATGATCTGTGAGCTGTGTGTGGCTACTCAATGAATTACCACCCCTGTGAGCAGAGTGCTGTGGGGTGAATAGCTGGTATCAGAAATTAAGTTGGAAAGCTGTGGTGGTTGTTTGTGTGTCAACTTGGCTGGGCCTGGTTGAGTGGCTGGGCAGCCGGTGGTAGTTATTCCCCATGAGGAGACTGGCAATCAACTCCATGGTGGGATCTAGTGCAAGCAGCTGACTAGCTACCTTTGGGATGTGATCTGCTTCCTGTATATAAGAAGGCTTGGAAATGGTCTCTAGCATATGGCATGCTTGGGCCCCGCATGTAGCCATGTCATTGTTCAACAGCCTCCCATGCTCTGCCAAGCTTGGGACTTTCAATGGACTTGAATTAATGGCCTGCCATGTGGTTTGGTAACATCAGGACTATGCCATTTTATTTGTCAACCTTGGGCTTGTTAGCCTCAGCAGCCAGTAGTTGCCTGAGTGAAGAGCTGCCTCTCAATTCAGTGGGCCAGGAGCAAGAGGCAGAGCTGAAGCCCAAGGTCAAGGGGCTTTGACCCAGCCCCTAGAGCCTGGCACTTTGAACTTGGACTTAAAACCTCCACATTGTGAGAGAATAAACTCCTGTAAGGCCATCCCATTTGTGGTATATTCTTGTCAGAGTGGCAGTAGGTAACCAGAACAGAATATGGTACCAAGAGAGTGGGGTGCTGCTCTGACATATGCCTAAAATGCGGAAACAGGAGTGGAGGGTGTCCTTGACCCGAGACCCTGGCAGAGAGACCCTGGCATACAGCATGACAGACAGCAGGAGCAGAGCAAGAGACCGGCATGAGAGACGGCAGGAGCAGAACTGAGAGAACCGGCATGAGACAATGACAGCCTTACCAGCCCACAGAGAAGAAAGCTTGATGCCTTTGGGTAGGCGGCTTCCTGGTGGAGTGGGTTGCCTTCAGGCATTAGTTGGTAGAAAAGACTGGCATGAAATGGAGTAGCAGGTTGGCTGGCCCAGGGAGCAAGAAAGCTGTTTTTAGGGCAGAAAGATTTCCTGCAGAGTGGGTTCCCTTCAGCATTAATCAGCAGAAGTGGGAGAGACCAAGGAAACGGAAGCAGAGCTGCTTCAGCCTGAAAGGGTAGGACCATGGCCTTTGAGGGTGGAACCACCACAGCCCCCTAGGTTCCAGACCAACTTGGTTCTGGAGTGTGGGGCTGCTCGTTCATGTGAGCCAGTGGGATGGAGCCATAGCTGCTGCCCAAGAGTGAGGGGACAGGGCTGCCATGCCCAAGAGGGAGAGGAACAGAGCCCGCCAGGCCAAGGGGGTGAGGTCACCACTCAGGAACTAGGGGACTGGAGCCACACAGTGGAGACCTGTACAGATACCACCCATTGAAGATCTGTATAGGGGCCAAGTTGACAAGGGGTGGAATTGTGGTCATTATGTTTTTGTGTCAACTTGGCTGGGCAGCTGGTGGTAGTTATTCCCCATGAGGAGACTGGCAATCAACTCCATGGTGCGATCTACTGCAAGTAGCTGACTAGCTACCTTTGGAATGTGGTCTGCTTCCTGGATATGAGAAGCCTTGGGAATGGTCTCTAGCATATGGCACACCTGGACACTGCATGTAGCTGTGTCATTGTTCAGCAGCCTGCCATGCTCTGCCAACCTTGGGACTTTCAGTGGATTTGAATTAATGGCCTGCCATGTGGTTTGGTAACATTGGGACTGTGTCATTTTATTTGTCAACCTTGGGCTTGTTAGCCTCAGCAGCCAGTAGCTGCCTGAGTGAAGAGATGCCTCTAGCTTCAGTAGGCTGGGAACAAGAGGCAGAAGTGAAGCCCAAGGTCAAGGGGCTTTGACCCAGCCCCTAGAGCCTTGCACTTTGAACTTGGACTTAAAACCTCCACATTGTGAGAGAATAAACTCCTGTTTGTGAAGGCCATCCCATTTGTGGTATATTCTTGCCAGAGTGGCACTAAGTAACCAGAACAAAAGCAGATTATGTCTGACCTCCACCTCACTGAAACCAGCTTTGTGCTAATCCTTACACGTTGTTACATAACTATAACCAGGGGAGTTGGTTCACGGCCCCACACTGCCCTGCCAGGACGACTGTGTCCACCTTGAGCAGAAAGAGGACACAGCTAAAGTGGGGCTCTACTGGCCAAGGTGAAAAACAAACGCCCATCAGGCTGAATCACTCTGGCAAGTTTTCAAACCTTCCCTTCTCTGTATCCCAAGAACTCTTTGCCTTGACAGCAGATGGCGCAGCCCCCCACATGAGCACATACACACCAGTAAGTACAAAAGCCAACACTTTAATGAGACGGGCAGCAACAGCGCGGACGTCGTACTACAACGGGTTAACGCCAGTTGCGCATGCCACCGCTGTCTTAACAAGCGAGCAGAGGGACATACTACAAACCCTTCAACATTCCAAAGGTCCTGAGTAGAGAGGATTTTTTATTTAAACCACATAAAATGCATATATAGGAAACTTCTCTATTTAGGAGCTGGTGGCCAGCACACAGCATTGCACAGATAAAAATATACGACTTTCAACACAGATCGAAATACCTTCACATTTTAAAAATCAAGAGTTCTCTACACAAGTTTCAAGCTGACAGAATCCAAGTTCTGAGTTTTCATATACAGCTTTCACTTGTATTAAACATGTTTATTTACAACGTGGACAAAGAATAAGGGGCTATTAAGGCCATTTTCTCATACTGTTTAACACCGCAAAATATGTACATAAGTACAACCTAATATAGGCAAAGGTTCTAAAAATCATTTTTCTGAGTTTAACGTAATTGAGCATCAATATGGGGGAAGAGGAGACAGCTTGTCTTTAGCACCGAGCTCCACCACTGTCACCATGTGCACTTCTGTTCCTTCCAGCAGGCTGCAGGTGCCCCCGTGCTCAGACAGGTGTGCGCCTCGCACCCAGGCATAGGGTCATGGGTAGGTACACAGGCCGGCCAACTGAGGGGCACCTCACTGCCCTCTCAATTCCACCTCCAAATTCATAACAAGGTCCAAACAGTAAAAATGGCATTCCCAAAGGGAGCTACGCAGAAGGGACAGTCACAAGAAGTGTGGCAGGTGGGCTGGGGGGCAGGACTCCATGCCCCAAACAGCAGCTAGCCAGCAGCCGCTGAAGGGCCCTGAACTCACCTGCGGTGCCTGCTGTGCCCGGGGTGGTCCCGCTCATAGCGGCGGCCCGTCCGTTCATAGGACCGAGAACGCTCCCGCCTCTCCTCTCGGTAGTAATGACTTTTCTTCTTATATTTCCCAGGATTCTCTGCCCGCTCCCGTGAGTGGCTTCGAGAGCGGGACGAGCTCCGGCTCCGCGACTTTGGAGGCTTCTGGGCAGGGTATTTGCAGTCTCTGGACTTGGTGTAGCTCCTCACCTTGGAGCCTTTGTATGGGGCACCAGGGCGCACCTGTCTTGGAGGCGAGTCACTGCGGCTCCTCGAGCGGCTCTGGGACTTGGACCCACTGGTTGTTGACCCACTGTCGCTTTTCCTGTGCAGAAGGAGGGGAAGCACCACCACTCCAGTGACCATCTGTCCCAACCAGTACCCACAGACACACCACGGACAACTCAGACACAGGCCCTCACTCCACAGGGAACCCTGCCTCTACCCGCCTGTGCCCTAGGTGAGCCAAGCATCACATACCTCCTCTTTGGGGAGGCAGACCCTGACCGGGACCTTGAGGGACTCTGCTCACGGCTCCGACTCCGGCTCTCTCCCCCCTTTGGCAAGCTGTGAGGGAAGAGACAGTCAGACCTGGGGCTCTCCCAGAGAGCACCCAGCAGCCACAAAGGCAATGTGTGGCAAGTAGTCTTACCCGTTCACTGGGCTATCAGCCTTGGCTTTCTTTGAGGTCTCTGCTTTTCTCTTGGCATTCTTCACAGACAGTGGGGAGGGCTTATTCCCTTTGCCTTCTTTGGGGGATTCTAACAGAATCAAGTACAAGAGTTAAAAACCGGCCACCAGAAAACCATTTTAGTAAAGAGCAACACTCAGCAGAGTAAGACATGACTACCCATGGGACATACGTAAGAGGTCACAAGCTGACAGGGACTTTCTACTCCTGGCCTGGAACTCAAAATCTGACATGAATCAGAAACACAAACAATGTGGTCATCCCTCATCCCTCAGGGGCTTAAAGTCTAGGATCTGACAATAGAAGCTATTGCCCCATTTAAAAACTCTTCATCAATGGACAAGCTCACTGGGTGGATCAGGTGAACAGGAACATTCTTGGAAGCCTGCCCACACCCCCTGCTATGAACACAGAAACCATGCACTCCTCCAGTGGCCCCTATCACATTCTCTGGTCTCCAGTGGTCGCTGGAGCCCAATGTACACAAAAAGCTCAAGCAAGCTGCTGATTTGATTCCAAGAGTGTTCTAAGGGAAAGCAGGCACGTCTTCAGATGAGGGCTCAGGCTCTGCACTCTGCCCACTCACCAAGCTTGGGGACAGGCGAGAACCCGGATGTGCCGTCCAGAACCTGTGTGCCGCCAGCAAGCAGGCCTTTTGCCTGTGCCTTTGCTTCCTCGATGGCATGCTTTCTCTTTTCCACTTCACTTTCCAGGTGTGTCAGATCAACCTGCAAGAGGCACCACCAATGATTCAGAACCAGTTGTTCCTGGTCAAATGCAAATGCATGTGTCACATGAAAGAGCATTTAAAAAAAAAACAAACCTTTTTCCGAGTATACAGCTGTAGGATTTTTAAGCAGATCTCTTGGATTTCTTCTTCAGTTGCTCCAAACAAAAGAAACCAGTGGGGACGATTAGGCAGAGGAATCTGTAAACACAATGCCCCTACATTATGTTTTTTTCAGCAACTCAGGCCAGTGAGAGTGTTTTAGGCACCCAAGAGGTGTGCTTTTAGTGGCACTGTGAAGGCAAATCTGAAACAGCACTCATAGGTGTCTCCAGGCAAGCACTGACCTCAAGCGTACGGGCAGCAAGGTAAATGCAGGCACAAGCGATGCTCTCAGGCTGGAACCTCACAAACACATCTGTGCGAAGGCTGTCATTCATGTAGTTCCTGAAAATCAAAAGTAGGATAATTGCAACACCTGGCACCCAGACCGTCATCCGCATGTCTAGACAAGGTGCTCCCCCTCTAAGTGGTCTACTGCCAGGGTGGAGGGCACGGCAGTCATGGGAGCCTCAAGAGCTAGTGGAGAAACATCCTAGCTGCTTTTTCTGTATACAGGACAGGGAGACAGAGTAACTATTAAAAAAAAAAAAAAAAAAGCTGACTGAATGTCAGACAATACATATTGCTATGAAAGAGAACCGATTTTAACTTCACTTTTCCCTCAGTCTCAGCCTGCTCTCATGCAAAGCACAATGCCTCAGGAGGAAAATGTTCACCAAGGTGGTTAAAATGCATCTGAATAAAAAAGTCTAAATGCTCAAAATCCACAGTGCAGAGAAACATGCAAACTCAAAGGAAGGGGCCAAGCACGACCCAGGGGCTTTTCTGGGGCCAATGTCCTCTTCCAGTTTGTCCTATGAGGGGCACACAGCCTGGCCCCTGATGACTGAGGCACAGCTTCCAGAGGGAGTCCAGTTGGAGAGGGCACCCGTGGTGCAATCCAGGTGCACGGGGACATCCTGAAGAGGGTCGGCACCCCAAGGAAATCCTCTTCTCAGCCTTATCAAAGAATCGTTTCCAAATTGTCCCATTGCAACAAGGAGTCTTAAAGTGAACATTCATAAAATCAGACAACAACAACAAAATACTCAAAGTTTCGTCACAATCAGTACATTTTAAAAACTTTATCATGCTTTAAAGATGTAAAAATACAAAATAGACATTTTTAAAAAATTTCAAAAGGCTTTAAAATTGACTATATTTTCAGTATTTTCCTTTAGATATATTTCTCTAAAGTTTAATAGACTAAAACCAGACCTCATACTATCTGTATTAACATTACAGAAACAGGATTAATACCACAAGGAAACAGTTGAATAGGCATTTACCAGCTGAACATGTGTTTACTGTTCCTAACAGACCCCACTGTGGCCCCTCACAGCAATATCAGGCCCACCACCATTTTGTTTACATCCCCCACCCCTGTGATCTCTGCCCTCATTCCTGGAGAATATATTACATAAACCCACTCAGAGATTTCTAAACAGTCACTCCTACAGACACCATCACTAGCATCTGGTTCAGAACGGCTTGTTCTAGGTCTCCAGAAGTGACCGCAGAACAACTTTGCAAATAAGCAGTTCAAACATTTTTAAATATAACCATTGATAGTGATTTTTCTGACTCTAATAAAAAATTTTCAGTTTTCAGATAGCGAAAATACCATTAACCCATTAGCTTTTAAGTCCTAAAAAGCAAGTCTTTGACACATATGTTTAAACTTATTGCTCTATTTAAAATAAGCTAACAATACTTTTCAGTGTCCATGAGATAATTTAAAGATGCACACCTTTTACTAGAACATGTCAGTGTTGAGCTGCTGAGAAGAGCAGCTTGAGGGCATCTAGAAATAATGCTGCGATGCCACACTGCCCATCTGAGACCCCATCAGCCAATTTGTCACCTCCATTCCTACCACCTTCCACAGGACTTTTTAAAAGAAAAAGGTGTTGCATCTTTATTGTACAGGTGCAGCAGTTTAAAGGGACAAAATTCAAGTCGAGACAGTTATCAATCTAATCAGTACATTATCAAGGCAGAACAGAGGATGAACAAGAAGCACAGTCCCAGAGAACCACACGCAGCACCGGCCATTACTATACTATTGTTGGCATACCACCGGTCTAGAGCCAGCCTTCTGTGGAGAGCCTGCATTGGATTGGCTGAAGACGGCCGCTGTCCTGCACCAAAGCGCTTGGACAGCAGAGGAGAAGTCTTAGTCACTTACCCTCAGAGGCTACCCTTTGATTGAAAGAGTACAGAAAAGAAAAGTCAAAATAGGTTCTCTATTAAAGACATCATAGCACCAGACAATTCAGTCAGCAAAAATATGACCCTTGCAAAAATATGACCCTTACATAGAAAAATTCACTAGGGCACCCCCAACACTAAGCTGTTATTCTGGGCTTCAATTCTAGCATATGCATTGTTAACAACCAGTCTCTCTTCCTCACAGATTTCTCCCAGGGAAGCAGTGAGAAGCCACTTCACAGTGGAGTGAGGCCATCAAGTCTGCTCTGGTATTCAAGGCCTCCACCTTCCCTGGGGAAAGGCCCTGATGGGCAATGGGGAGAGGGGTGAGGCCACCTTACCGTTAAGCCAGTGCCTGCATTTTGGGAAGCTGAGTGGAATTTACACAGCACTAACACTGGGCACTCCAGACCACTCCAGCCCACAGTCACAGGCCTGACTACCCACTGCCCAAAGGGCCTCAAACGAACACACTCTGCCACTGCCCTTGCTGATCCCAAACAACAAAGAAAATCAACTCACCATGATGTCTGGACCAGGTGTTGGTTACGCTCACACTCTAACACCTGAAGGTACATAACGATTATCTGGAAGATATGGGTCAGGAAGTTATTACCGTGAATCTTGAGAACCAAGCACTCAGATTTCTGGGGCGTCCATGCAGCAAGTAAGAACCTCATGCTAGATTCAAGGACTGGGCTCCTGATCACACACCGGCAGCAGCTCAGTGGAGGTGAACGTTGCTGATGCACCTGCTCCCCGCTCTGGCACCAAGCATGAAGGTGAGGAAGACAAGCTGCCCTGTGGCCGAAGGCCTCTTGTTCACGGCCAGACCCTTGTTTGTCTCTGATACTTCTTCCATCAGTGATATTAGCCTGTCCTAAACATCTCTGCATCCCAATCTCCCACTTAATACAAGGTGAAAACACTCTCAGCAAGTAAAGAAAAACACTTAAACCTATTGATATTTTACCAAGAATTTGAAACAATGTTGAATGTCAAAGTAAGTAAAATACAAGGAAACCCATCAACCAAAACCAAAACAAACCCATTGCCATCAGTAGATTCCAACTCATAGAGACCCTACAGGACAGAGTAGAACTGCCCCCATAGGCTTTCCTAGACTGTGAATCTTTACAGAAGCAGACTGCCTCATCTTTGTCCCACGGAGCAGCTGGTGGGTTCAAACTGCTGACTTTCTGACTGGCTGCCGAATGCCTTAAATACTGTACCACCAGCTTCTTCCCAACAAAGGGGGGGGGGTTGTGAATTAAAATAATGCAGACAGCAATCTTTTGTTAAAGAATGTTTTGTTTAAGTATAACACAGGAGATAGCCACAGCATTACAAATAACATATGCTACACAACTGGTTCTGTTCATTTCAAAGTCCAAGGCTCAGAATTCTTCCCATTTCCCCATGACTAGAAAGAAAGGCTATTTCTAATACAATTTCAGAAAATTAGCTCTCAATAAAGAAAAACATTTACTGATAAATTCAGTTTTTACAAATTTGTCCCTATTTTTCAAAGTCCAAACTTTAAAAATGCCATTTCCACAACCCTTAAAATTAGATTATCAAAATGAAGAGGTAACACAAGAAGGCTAGGGATGAAGAAGTATTTGAGATCATAGATATAAACTAGAAAACGAAACCAAAGAAACATTTAAATCCTCTCCAGAGCCATTATTCGCTGTGAAAATGGAGAAATGAGGCAGCAAAAGCTGCAAAGCAATGCAGTGGGCTACATGCTGAGCCCCATACCCACCTTGTGAGGGTGCTTCACGTGGACACAGAAGCCCAGCTCTTTGAGAACTCGTCTTTCTGCCTTTATAATTTGGTTCTTTAAATTAACATAATCTTGATCTAACAGTAGAGGCACAGGTTTCCTACAGACAAAGCATATAACCTGCATAAGGGTCAAATAAAACAAGGTCTTTCAAATCCCATAATTTCCTCCAAAGAGGAGACTTACAAACACCATGAGGTAGACTTCACTAGGAAGTGAACTTCGTGTCCTCTAACGCAATCAGAGTCCCTGCTCAAACCCCAGTGCTAACCTAGTGCCCCTTCTCAATAATCTTTCCATGATGCGTAATAAAGACCAACTAAATAGAGCGGGGGATCTCAGGGTTTCACAGAAGGGCTCAAGGTACTTTGTGTGACCCAAGATACATGTGTCTATGTTTGAGAATAAACTGAAAACTAGAGAAGTGACAAAAGGGTGACATTTAAATGTTGAGTGTGTTTTCCATAGGAATTCCATCTACTTTAGAAATATAAAGCCTGGGCTACATTTTATGTAGTCTTCAGCCAGGTGCAATTTTGCTATCCTAGGGACAACTGACAGTGTTTGGGTATACTTTTGGCTGCCACAATCGGTGGTACTACTGACATCTAGAATAGAGATCAGCAATGCTGCTGAACACCTGATGATGCACACATAGTCCCCCGCAACAAAAAGCCAGCCAACCCCAAATGCCTGTAGCATCACGGTTTAAAACACCCTACCCTAGAGCGTTCAGAAACACGTAACAAGCAAGATGATAAGGATGTGACTACATGGCAAACGAGGAACCAACACTAGCAAAACCGCAGCCATAAGACTTATCCTCCTTGGTGCAGTTCCCTCACTGAATAAATACTATCAGCTAAAAAGGACATAGGCACCAGGCCCTGTTCTGGCAATAAGTTACTGAACAACCCATCAGTTTAAAACCTCACACCATCAGCTTTGTTACAGAAATGTTATTGCAACTTAATCATAAAACCGAGAAGAAATTCTGACAGCTCTAGTAATACTCACTTTTTCTCTCTCAGGTGTCGGAGGCGATGAAACACATTGATGACATCCCGAATCCGTCTTGGAGCCTCTTCGATTTTGGAAGCGAGGTGTACACAGGCCATCGACACGTGCTAAAACGTAAGCATTGCAACACAGATGTTTGTTCCGCTCCTCACGGCCTCCATAAGGGAGATTAAGAGCAAAGGAGAGGTATTCCTGAGCCCTGGAATTTAAAGCTCGGGGCACAGGGCAGGTACTCCCTATCTTAAGCGAAGCCTGGGTTTCACAGAGAGCATTAGTATGGAGAAAATGGCCCTTACCTCCATGGAATGCTTCACAAAGGACTTGGTGTAAAAAAACCGCTGGAATAACACCTGTCCGGTAGCCATGGCCACCTAAAGAAGAAAGAGTTCCTCATCATTTACAAACGCTCAATTCAAGGGTTTCAAAATTAAGCACGAATCACCAAGCTTGATGTGATTTCCTAATACAGAACCAAAATAAAAAAAACGTATTTTCCACAAAGGCTCTTGATTTCCCACGCCTCGGCCCGGCTCCAGGTAAGAGACAGGAATTAGGATCACGCTGGCCCGGGTTCCGGGTAGGGGACGGGGTTTGCGCTGGGCCCGGCCCGGCCGCCAACAAAAGGCCAGGCCGCTCCCGGCGTCGGCCGGCTGTTAACCCGGCCCGAAGCTCGCTGCAGTGCCCTCACCTGCGGCAGGCGGAGCAGGATGCCGGCCGCCTGGATGAGCTCACAGCCCACCACGCGGAGGTCGGTTTCCGTGTCGGTGTCGAGTCCGCTCGACATGGACGGCGTGAAGCGAAGCTTGTCGTCAGGGAGAAGGCAGTTTTCCAAGGTGATAAGCACCCCGGAGTACAGCCTATCCCCGATCAGCACCCCCTGAGATCCGGGGGCTGCGCTTCCTGCGCCCGGCGCCCCGGCCGCTGCCGCGGGGGCCCCAGACCCTGGGGCCCCGGCTGCGGCCGTCGCTGCCGCCGCCGCCATTTTGTGCCGCCGACTTCCCTTCGGTTCCTTCCCGGCAGGGCGGCTCCTCGCGACGCTCTACGGCCACCGCCCCGCCCCGCCGCGCGCCATTAGCTCAGCCTACAGGCGGCCCGGCTCTACCTGGCCAGGATTGGCTGTGCGGCTTGCCCGTCAGCGCCGCGCCTTACGCTGGCGCCGGGAATCGGCGCGAGCGGGGGCGGGTTCATTACCCAGGGGGCTTCGCGGCGCCTCGGGCGAGGCGGCCCCAACCCGGAAGCTGCCGGTCCCCAGAGCCCTAGACGCACCAACAAGTGAGGCCTCCGCTTGAAACCCAACTACGCGGAAGCTCTCGTGTCCCCATCCTGGCCAGCCGAACGGGGCGGTCCTGGCGGGTGGGCGCCGTCTGGGCTGGGCAAGGACAAGACGACTCCCAGCCTCTCGTCCCCAGAGGGCTCTCCCACCCTGGCCAGCCGGGCTGTGTTCCGGGAGGCTACGTCTTGTTAAAAGCATGGCGGAGGAGTGGGTGGAGGGTGGAAGTGGAGTGATGCTTCCCTCAGAGGAGGTTAACAGGTGCTTATTAATCATCCCGTAGCCTAGCGCCTGGCACGCAGCAACTGATAGTAGTTGCCCAAATTAATACCTAGCAGTTGTGATCAGGAGCTCTGATGGTGCGGTGGTTAAGGCATTTGACTGGTAACTAGAAGGTTGAAGGTTAGTAGTTCAAATCCACCAGGTGCTCTGCAGAAGAAAGATGGGGCAGTCTACTTCCATAAAGATTTATGGCCTCTGGAAACCCAAAGTGGGTCACTATGAGGTGGAATAGATTCTATGGCAGTGAGTTTTTGGTTTGAGTTGGTGTGATCCAAGCCTTACCCCAAGCATTGGGGACCCAGAAGTAACACCAGGCAACTTTGACAAGTTGTTCTCAGAATTCAGTCCACATGAGGAGAGATGGGTCAATGGGTAACTGGAAATACTGACTTTGATGTTGCTACAAAGCCCCTGGCAGTTTGGTGGAAGGCAGAGACAGTTCCACAAGATTCCAGTGAGAAGGCCAGGATGAAGAGGTCAGCAGAAACCAGGTAGGAGACCAGATACTGCATGAAATTAGGGAGCCACTGGAGGAGTGTTTTGCATTTGTGACCCTCTTCTGTTTGTTCACCTGGCTGCGGTGCTGCCATTTTGCTGCACAGGATAAACGGATGCCGTATAAGCCTATCAGTTGTTATGTGCCTTCAAGTCGGATCCAACTCATAGCGACCCCTCCTTGGGTTTCCAAGGCAGTATCACTGTGGAAGTACATTGTCCAACCTTCTTCTGAGGAGTGGCTGGTGGGTTTGAACTGCAAGCCTTCTGGTTAGCAGCAAGTGCCTATTGCTACACATATCACCCCAGACATTCACCAGGACTAGTGCAAGGCCCTGTGTGAGGATGGCAGGGAAGCCTAGGGGAGAGCAGCTGAGGGAGGAAGTGGGAAAGTAGAAAGACCAGGTACAGGACCAGACACTTGGAACAGCCAATGGCATCCACCCAACTCAAGACTGGCTCAGAGCTTCATTGGCTCTCAGCCTTGATGACTCCAAATGTGAGACTGGCTTCTGGGGAGACTTGAACCAGCTACTCAGATAATGCTGCGTGAAATCCAGTTTCTCCTCTCCATCTTCCGTGGGCAAGTGGGTTTGAGTTAACCCATCTCCTCTGCCCCCAGCACACCATCCAAGAAAGAAGGAAGTTACTCTGGAAGCCCCAGCAAACATCTTTTTACTGGGCCTTACCTAAGTTGCTTGTTTATTACCTGGACAGTGATTGGGCAGAGTGGGAAAAGCTGATGGCTCCAGTTGGGACCAGGCCTACAGCTGGGGGCAGAGCTACTGGCAGCCACCTGCAACAAGGAAAATGTGGATCCTGGACCAGAGTGGGGGGCAGTCTACAGCCCCATCTTTCTTCATCAAGTGGAAACAAGTTCAGTACCCTGCCAGAAGGCTGTGTTCTCCAACCAGCTGTCCACTCCCTGGCCCTGTGTTGACAATCACTGTGCAGAGTACCTGTGTGCTGCCAGCACCTTAACTAAGTGCCAGGAAACCACAGCACTTGACTAGGCCCCAGGCCTCCAAATGCATATAGCCTAGGGCCGCTATGTACATGGATACAATGACCAGGAGGGTTGCTCAGGCCTGAGTCAAGGTGGCTGCGGTGGAGACAGAGACATGGAGGTACATGGACTGGTCCATGTGTTGGGGGAGATGGTGCTGAGCCCAGAATGGCTTCCTGGTGACTGCTGACAAAGAAGAGAGAGGTAACATCACAGATGAGGAGGCAGCAGAGAAGCCTCTGAGCAGCAAACAGGCATCAGAGCTGCTGGACGCATAGCCCTAGAGCTTGGGGAGTTGGCCTTGGCAGGAAACATGAAGGTGCAAATAAGCACTTGGAGGCTCCAGTTCTGGGGACAAGACTTCACAGGACAAGCAGAGGCAGTCATAGGCTATGGGAAGGGCAAATGCCCTCAAGGAGTAAGTAGTCCCTGTGGTCAAAGGCCACTCAGAAGCAAGAGGCCAGGCCTGGAGTGTCTGGGATCTAAGCTTTGCTAGGAGCAGCCCAAGGCATGGTGGGCCAACTACCAGGCCGGAAGACAGGAGGTGCCAAGGGGGACAACACAGAGACAAAGAGTTCATGACACAGGTGAGAAGCCAAGGACAGAGCTAGATCTGTGAGGGCCAGGTCTCAGCCTCTCAGGGCCTGGCCCTGAGTGGGAAAAGGAAAGGTGTGGACACCTATGGACAGAGGCAGTCTGAGGTCACTATGGTCATGAGGTAGACAGGAGGTTAGGCAGTGTGAAGGTGGTAGGCAGAGCTATAGTAAGGCCATTCCCACTAGGAAGCTTGTTGAGAAGACATTCCAAACTGGACTTCATGGAATGTCTTGGGGAGAGGCGCCAACTTGCCTGCTGTGGGAGGGCAGGACAGCCAGGAGAATAGTGGAAGGGGCCACGGAGGATCTGAGGCTGGCACGGCTGCCAGGTCCCTGCTATAAGCACCAAAAAGTAGGTTGGTGAGAGAGAGGAGGGGTGAGGCCCAAGCTTAGGAGTGAAGACTTCACCCAGGGGAGCTTGGGTGAAGTCCAGGAGAGTGCTCAGCTTCAGAGCCCAGGCAGTGCATCCTGGAAGTGGCAGGGGATGCCTGACACGAGTGGGGATGCAGATCCAGGAACTGGGAAGCCAGCTATGAGACAGGCCACCCCATACCCTGGAGGGAAGCTAGGGTAGGCATTAGAGACCTGGTGCAAACCCCACCAATCTACAGAAGATGGTCTAAGATACCAAGGGAGGAAGCAGCATGTTCAGGTGCATCCTACAAGCCAGAACCTTGTGGGCACCCCTGGACAAGTACACCCCAGGACCAGAGCACTCCCAAAGTGATCACACACCCCCTACTAAGGTGAAACACACCCCCAGGCCACGGCACCTCGAGGCAAGTGCACCCCTCGGGGTGCCCTGTTCGGTGGATGCCAGAAACAGAACTTACAAAGCAGAACACTATACAAGCTTTATTTTTACAATCTAATTAAGACAGGTCCATGAGCCTGTCCCAATAGGATGGAAAAACAGGACTCTTCTCACACGCTAATGAAATATAAATAAACATTTGTAAATTGATTTACAAAATGTTGGCTAAACTTTCCTCTTGCTCCTGGTTTAGTCCTTATGACATCAAGGGAAAAAAATCTCTGAAGTCACGCCATGGTAAGAGGGCCAATGTGAGCAGGGCCTCAATGATAGTGCACCACGCGGGAGAACACACCTTCAGGCTCCTTCCCATCTCCCAAGGCAGCAGCAAATCCCTCCTCTCTCCTCCTCTTTGCCAAAGCCGCCAAAGATTTGAAAGTCTTCGGCTCGTAGATGGCTAGGTCCGCAAGCACTTTCCTGTTGAGCTCCACCTGGCACTGGGAGAGAAGGGAGTAGAGACTGCAGTTAGTGTCAGAAGTGTATGTCCACACACTTGGGCAGATCAAATGTGAGCCCGCACACTGGCCCCTCAAGGGGATGCACTGCGTATGGCATGTCAACACCGTGCTTGCATAGAAGTGGGCATGGGTCCTAAGGAGGAAGATGGGTCCGGGCCCTGCCAAGCAAAGCCACACACGGGGAGGAAGACAAGGCTAAGATCAAGTCCTAGCTCAGCTTGGACATGGGGATGTCTTTCAGGGTTCACAGTCATCACCCAGAACAGAGTCTGCTAGCCTAGGGTAACCCCTAACTCAAGCCAGAGAAGAAATTCATAGCTCCCACTTTACACTGACAGTGAGACAAAGCATGAGTAAGGCCTGGACAGCAGCGGGGGGGCCGGGGGGAATATGCTGAGCACCCCCATTCTCCCAAGGGGGCTAAGCTGAGCCATCTACCAGACGTAACAAACCAGCAGCTACTTCAGAGAGCAAACAAAGGCTGCTGGAAGCCTAAGGACAAGAAAAGGGGACACCAGGCATGGATAGGGTGGCCCTGGCTCAGCATGTGGGACCTATGTGCCCCTGAAGAGAGTACTCCCATTCTTGAGCCTCTGTCCCCATCAGTAACATGAGAAGCCACACCTAAGCATCCCATGAGGATCTTTGTAACGTGCCAAAGACGTACTTACATGCAGAGGACAACAGCTGCCCCCTAACTTTTTAAGAAGGCATGCTTCTGCACAAAAGCAGAAGAACCAATCAATCAGACTCAACAACTGACTATGGTTTTGCCATATTTGCTTAATTAATCCCTTTCTCCACAGAGAGGCTCCTTGTTGAGTGTATATATTTCAATATCACCAAAAAAACAAACTCACTGCCATCGAGTTGGTCCCAGCTCATAGTGACCCCTTCTTGGGTTCCTGAGGCAGTATCTCTACGAAGTAGATTGCCTAGTCTTCCTTCCGAGTAGCTGGTGGGTTTAAACCGCTAGCCTTCTGGTTAGCTGTCAAATGCCTTAGGCACTACACTACCCAGCTCCTTTCAATATCACACTGCAGTGCTAATACTCTGAAGTTAAACTTTAGAAGTTAAAAGTTTAGAGCCAAGTTTTTCTGCCCTTAATGGGAAAACACCAGGCTCACAGCTATCCCACAAGCTGCCAGCAGGGCAAGCAAGAAACAGTTGTGAACCTCAAGCCTGCCAGAGCTCACTGAGTGCAGAAAACAGCAGTAGGGCACAGCCCACAGCTCTCTCTGCCTGCTGTGCTGCCAATGGGACTCACACCAGACTTGAATTTCTGCAGCCATCCAGTCCTCTCACAGGGCCCCCATCCTTACCATACCTTAATTAAACTGCCAATGAAGGCTGGGTACTTCAGGCCATGCTCCTGGGAAGCAGCTGTGATTCGATTGATCCAAAGCTGAAATAAGAAAGCATAAAGGTACCTAAGAACCAGTTCTGTATGTTACATGCACAACACCCAGCAGAGACCCTACAGAACTAAAACTTTTGGTAAAAGTAAATAGAAAAGTATTTTCTACTCAAGCAAAGAATAACGCCTAATCCAAACACAAGCTTCATCTCTAAATGGTAAATAGGGAACACTCTAAAGTGGAGGGTCAGCGAAAAAGGGGAAGGTCCTCAACAAGATGGACTGACCCAGTGGCTGCAACTATGGGCGCAGGTATAGCTAGGATTATGAGGATGACACAGGACTGGGCAGTTTTGTTGTTGTACACGGTCGTTATGAGTCAGAGCCAACTCGACAGCATCTAACAACAAGGCGCTGCACTGATTCAACACACACTTTTTGAGCAAACACTTAAGTGCCATGCCAAACTCTAACAAAGGATCCATGCAGATGAGTAACTGCAGTCACCGAGATGGGCTAACATAACAGAGGCAGAACAAAACACTCAAGTAGAAGATTCTGGGAGTGAGAAATCTTGAAGGAAGAGGCCAGATAAGTTCTTGACAGAAGCCCTTGCTAGAAACGAGAGTGGGAGTCTCTTCCAGACACTGCAAACATGGCCTGCACAGTACTGCCTTGGTAACCAAGCAAAGACAGAGCTTGGCCTTGAGGCACATTTGGAAGTTAGAGATAAAGGATGGAAAAGGGCAAGTCAATATGCTACTTAGTGGCTGGGATACAGCCCAAAGGAGATGGAATCACCAGCACGCAACCCATGCCCTTGCATGTAGGACCTGGTCTGTAAACTGAGTGGTCTCTGAGGGGATTCTGTTTTAAGCTGTTTACTACTCTTGCAACTTAAAAGTATCCAAGCACCTCACAGGTGACTTGTCAGGGTTATTTGGAGTTCTGGTTTTCACTCCAAGTCCCATTGGCTGCTACCAGACTTTTTTGGATACAGGGGAAAGGCTATGCATAGAAGCTTGAGCACCCATTTTGAAGACCTAAACTCCCAGAAGGCATAAATTCATATTTAGTTCAAGATTGCCACCGTCCAGGTAACAGGTAGAGCTCTGGTGATGGAAAGGTTAAAGCATTCAGCTGCTAACCAAAAAGTCAGGGGTTCAAGCCACTCCACTGGAGAAAGAGGAGGCAGTCTGCTTCCATAAAGATTTACAGCCTTGGAAACTTTACGGGGGAGTTCTACTCTGATCTATAGGGTCGCCATGAGTTAGAATTAACTGGCAGTGGTTTCACGTTTTATGCTTTTTTTTTTTTTTTCCTGGATGTGAGGTGTGAGAGAAATGAAGGTGTGGAGGATGGTGTGGGAGAAACCATTCCCTGGGAAGGACTGAAGGCCCAGCGGTCTGGCAGGAAAACTGGGCGCTTAGCTGTAGGCACATTCAGCTTGAAATGGCGCTCAGATGCCTGAGGTTGAGATTGCAGCCTGCAATTGAAGAAGACACTCTGCCCTACAGCGACAGCAGTCCTGCTGGAATGGAGATAAAAGGGGCGAGGGGCAGCAGGGCTCTGCTGGGTCCACCAAGAGCCCACGCTTACTGTCCTCAAGTTCCTCTTCTTCAGTCTTCGCGCTTTTGTGCATTTCACAAAGGCTCTAATCACAGCTCTGACCGCCAACCTGTAGCACCGATTCTTCCTTCCCCGGAAGTGCTGGGTGAAAAAAACGGGAAACGGGGTTTGCTCGCAGGGCCGGCATCCTGGAGCCCTGGGCTTCCTGAGCCCCGCCTGGGTGCAACTATGCGGGCCCCCTGTGACCAGGGGCGGGCGCGCCGGGTGAGGCGGGGACACGGTGGGCAGAGGGCAGCGGACAGTAGTGTGTGCGGGCCGGCACTCACCCGGGCGTGCTTCAGCACTTCTTGGACCCGCCAGTAGCGGTCGGTGAGCCGGTTCCGCAGCCACAGCTGCGTGGTGAGAAAGACCATGGCGCCACCAGGCAGGCGTCCGAACTGTTCAGTAATTCACGCACTGCAGAGTCTTATTACAGGGACCGGAAGCGGCAGCGGCGCTACAGCGCTTCCGGGTCAGGTCAAAGCCAGGGGGCACTTCCGAGGCGTTGCGCGTGCTCAACAAGTACTTTAAGTCTCGGATCTCCTCAGATCTGTGCTCCTGAAGTCCAGGCTCCTGCCCTTGATTCAGCAAATCCTACGGAACTCCTCCTCTGGCTGGACTCCGGGTACTGAGATGCAGCCATGAACAAAAGTCGAGCATGTCTGCCTTCGTGGAGCGGACGTCAGTTAAACGTGTAGGTAGACAGTGTTGCATGCTGTGGGGAAAATGAAGCTGGATGTTCACGAACTGATGAGTGGATAAGCAAACTGTGGTGTATCTGTGCACTGGAATATTACTCAACCATAAAAAGGAATGAAGTTGGGATATATGCTACAAGAAGGATGAGTCTCAAGAACGCGCCACTTCAAGGAAGCCAGAAACAAAAACCCACATATGATTGCATTTATAAGAAGTGTCCAGAATAGGCTAGGGAGAGGGGGATTAGGGAGTGGCTGCTGCTGGGGAAGGTTATCTTTTGGGGTGATGAAAATTTTCAGAAATGAGGTGATTGCACAACATTGTGAACATAATTAATCCCACCACTGAATTGTACACTTTAAAATTGTAAATGTTGTTTCTTTTACAACAAATAATAAAGGAGGAGGGTAAGTGATGGTGTGCAATTTCATTGTAACTTTTCATTTTGATGTAGTTCCAAGTTACAGAACAGTTGCAAGACTAGTACAAGGAACTCCACTTACTCTGCCCAAACGCACCAGCTGTTTACATCTTGCTTCATTTGTTTTATTCTCTCTATTACGCTTTACCAAAATGCACTGTTTACTTTTTGCCCATTGTTTCTCATTCTCTGTATAAATACTTATAAAAACATGCATATCTTTTTTCAGAAACATTGGAAAGTAAGTGGGAGATACCTAAATACTTCACCTGTGTTTCCTAAGAACAAAGACATTCTCTTCTGAGAATGATCAAACTCAGGAAATTTAACTTTGATACAATATTATTACCTAGCCTACAGTCCACACGCAAATATCATCAGATGTTCTTTATAGCTTGTTTCTTCCCTGTGAGGATTGTGCATTTTCTTGGCATGTCTTTTTAATCTCTTAATCAGGAACAATTCTTCCATCCTCCTTGGTCTTGGCATTCTTGAAAATGATAATCCAAACTATTTTGTAGAATGTCATTCAGGGTTTATCTGATATTTCCTCATGATTAGATTTGGCCTATACATTTTTGGCAGAATGCCACAGAATTCATAGTGTTTTCTCATTGCAGCATATCAGCAGGCCATATCAGTCTATCCCAACTTGAGTGATGTTAGCTTGGACCACTTGCCAAGCTTCTCCACTATTTTTCCCTTATAATTAATAAGTAATTTTTGGAGAGATATTTTATATCATTACAGGCTTTCCAGTAAGCACAAGCTGAGGCAGTACAAAACAGTACAGAGATTTACTAGGGTAAATGCCACAAGCACGTCATTTACATAGTCTCAGTCATTTGATGGGATTTACAAAGACTATGGCTAGAAGCACCATTTTAAGCAATTTACTGCACTGCATGTTGTTGTAAGGACTTTGATGTTCTGATTTCTGTGCTGCATAACAAGTTACTCTAAAAATTGGTGGCTTGGAAGAATCATTTTATTTTGTTAACAATCTTGCAGATCAGGAATTTGGAAAAGGTTTATGTGGGTAATTGGCTTGGAGTCTCCAATGCAGCTGTAGTCAGGTGGCAGATGAAGCTGGAATAGTGGGTATCTCTCTCTTCATGTACTGTCTGGACCTTTCCATGTGGACTCTCCATGTGGACTTAGTTGGGCTTCCTCACATCATGGCAGCATCAAGGCAGACTGCTTATGTGATGTGTTAGTTTCTTAATACCGCTGTAACAAAGATGTTTACCTGTCTTTTATTGACCACACAAAGGCATTCAACTGTGTGGATTATAATAAATTATGGATAACATTTCAAAGAATGGGAATTCCAGAACACTTAATTGTACTCATGCAGAACGTGTACAACAACCAAGAGACTGTCGTTCCAATAGAATAAGGGGATATTACATGATATAAAATTGGAAATGGTGTGCCAGGGTTGTATCTTCTCACCAAATTTATTCAATCTGTATGATTGAGCAAATAATCTGAAAAGCTGGATTAAATGAAGAGCATCCATCAGGATTGGAATAGGACTCATGAACAGAGTGGCTGTGCTGAAAAACCATCTTTACATTGTTCCCTGGCCCAGCTCGTTGCTTACAGCCACCTCTACTTCATGCCTGTTTTCCTGGCAGCCTTCTCACCAGAGTCCCCAAGCTCACACTTCCTTCATAATCTGCATCAGACCACTGGTGTGCCCCACCAGGTTAGATAAAGCCATGGACACCAGCTCTGAGCTCACCACCAAAGACAAAAGAAGGAAGTTGCAGAGGGGGTGGAGAATGGAAGAGATGCACCTGTGCAGTGTAGTAAATTACTTAGTATGGCTTTTCTACCCATAAGTCATTGTAAACTCAGTGGTGGAATGAGCAACTGAGGAGCTCCTGATTGTAAATGCTATCCACCTGGGTTATTTCTGTTGGGCGTGGCACAACGCAGTGTTATGGGAGGCTCTCTCTCAGGTG
>NW_006921723.1:4516887-4522215 GCF_000298275.1 Orycteropus afer afer
TGAGAGACTGTTGGCTGAGGGACGGTGGGCTGGGAGAGAGACTGAGCATTCTTCCTGAACTTGAATTGTAGTCTGGTGCTTCCCTAATAAACCTCATAATCTGTGAGTTCTGTGTGGCCACTGCAGCAAATTATCGAACCCAGGAGAGAGGTGGTGGTGCTTTGGGAGGAACGGTTGGAGAAAGAGCTGGAGGGAAGCAGCATGTCTGGCCTTGAAGTGATAGGCCTTGGGTTACTGCTCGTAGTCCTGTCTTCCTCTTGTAGGGTTAGAGGAGGTCGGAAGATGTGACCTCCTTGCCCTTTTTGCAACCTGCTGATGAGAACACTAATGAAGAAAGTAGAACACAAGAGGCTGACAATGAGGTAGTTAGAGAAGAGAAAGAAGTAGGGAGGAAGACGATGAAGAAAGTGATGGTGAGATAGAGGATAGAGATGAAGATGAGGCTGAGGCAGCTACGGGCAAATAGGAAGCGGAAGATGATGAGGATGATGATGTTGACACCAAAAAACAGATGACCAATTAGTATGACTAGACAGCAAAAAAGAAAAAATTAAGGGCAAAACAAAACAAAACACCGTGACCTGTTCACCCTTCTCTTCCAGTCTCAGAATCTAAATGTGGTCACCTTCCAATAGCAAGCCCTGCCCATCCATCTCCAGAAGCACCGCCTGTAGATGACACTCAACCAAAACCACAATGTGAATTTGTGACAGGAGGAAAAAAACAAAACTGCCTCGGAAACCCAAGGAGGGGTCACCACGAGTCGGGTCCGACTCGACGGCACATAACAACAAGAAGAAGATAGGAGAGAGTACTGAAAAGAGGAGAAGGAGTTGATGTGAGAGATGATGGAGTGGCGCAGCAGTTTAGAAAAGGTGGACATTTGGGATATCTTTAGCCTCCACCTCATAGGGACCTGGGAGCTCTGGTGGTGTAGTGCCTAAGGCATTTGGCTGCTAACCAGAAGGCTGGCGGTTCAAACCCACCAGCCACTCCTTGGAGGGAAAACTGGGCAATCTACTTCCGTAGAGATGGACTGCCATTTGGGTTTTTTTTTTTTTTTTTTTGGTTATAAGGACCAGCCTTGTGCTGATCCTTCTAGGAGAAATTATTCAAGCAGTTGGTGTCAGAATGGTGAGATTTGCTGCAGTGGCCCAGACTCACTGGAATATGTGGTTTTGGGGAAAAGGGGATAAAGAGAATGAAACCTTTGATTTCTGGATGGGGTTAAAAACAAACAACAAAAACCCACAGATTGAAGCAGCTGTTTTGTTGAGATGAGTTACTCAAGGCAAAAGCTATTCACGTGTTGTGTTTAGCAGTGGTTGAACAAACTGGCTAGATGCATGCATATGGAAATACAGAGTGATAAGGAAAGGGTGAGGCTTACAATTCCTTGGTTGCTACTATCAGCAACTGCAGCAATTGCAGGGACAAATAATGTATGGGCAGGTTGTAGCACTGAACCAAGCTCAGATCCAGTCCTATCAGAGCTACTACTGCTAGTCTCAGGGCCTATCTGGAAAGGAAAAAATTGTGTTGGAACAACAGGCAGTAACCCCTGCAACCACTGGTCACCAAGAAGGTAGTCCTGGAAGGGAATGAACAAAACCAAGAAACTATGCTAGCCCATGGAGTGAGAAAGCTGAGTGCCTTTGGACAGGAGGCTTGCTGGTGCATTGGGATGCACCTAGGTACCCCTAATGGCTGAGCTAAAAGAACTTTGTAATTCTTGCCTGAGCAGGGAAGAGGCTAGGCCTAAAGGCCAAGGGCCAGGGAGGCATGCCTAAAGGACTAGCTGAGGGGAGACTGTCCTGATTGAAGAATTGTATCCTGAGAGCATTCTTGAACCTGAATTGTAACCTGTTACTTCCCTAATGGAGCTCTGGTAGCATAGTGGCTAAGACGCTTGCTTGCTAACTAGACGGCTGGCAGTTCAAACCCACCAGCCACTCCTCGGAAGGAAGGTTGGGCAATCCTACTTCCGTAGTGATACTGCCTCGGAAACCCAAGGAGGGGTCGCTATGAGTCGGGTTTGACTCGACGGCACATAACAACAACAACAACTTCCCTAATAAATCCCGTAATTGTGAATATTATCTGTGAATTCTGTGTGGCCATTGCAATGAATTCTTGAACCCAGCAGAAAAGTAGTGAGTGCTGTGGGAGGTACGGTTGGTGTCAGAATTGGATAGTGGCATGTCTGGCCTCATAGGAATCAGCCTTGGACTGCTGATGGTGATTCTGTCTCTCTCTTATGAAGGTAGAGGAGGTCAGAAGATGCCACCTCCATGCCGTTTTTGCAGGGCCTGAGCAACAGCAGGCTATGTCTGAAATACAGAAAGCAGTCTCACTCTCCTGGCCTTTAGACCTTTATGATCTATATTCACACATGATTTTGGAAGTGTCTGCCATACATCCTCCCACCACTCGTCTGTCAGTTTGTGGTACTATGGTGGCTTGTGTGTTGTTGTGAGGCTGGAGGCAATGCCACTGGTATTTCAAATGCCAGCGGGGTCACCCATGGTGGACAGGTTTCAGTGCAGCTTCCAGACTAAGACAGACTTGGAAGAAGGAAGGGGCCATCCCCTTCTCAAAGAATTGGCCAGTGAGAACCTTATGAAACAGTGAATAGCCACATGTCCTCATGCAGACTGGCGCTTATGGCACAAACCTGAGGACACTGCCCTACGATGACCATTGGGATTCTAGACTAGAAAGTTTCCAGATGCTCCACCATGATACATGCCATTCGAAATGGCAATTACCTGCCTGCTATTAGGCATTGATTGAGACTGCTTCCGTGACAGAACATAAAATCATCATGAGACCTGAAATACCCATACTGTCTTGGGTGATGTCAGAGAAATATTCTAATAAGGTAGGTGGTGCCCAAAATAGTTCCATAATAAAGTGGAAATGGTTAATATAAGAACAAGCTAGTGGAGGGATGCAGGGAGGCACCCACCATATCCACGAGCAGGTAGCCTCCTTTCCCATAGGTCCTACCCTGGAACTTCCTGAGGAGCTGCCAGAACCTCTTGCCACATGGACATGCCCTATGAACAACTTTCTGTGGGTCAGCAGAAGGCTGCTTGGTTCACAGATGGCAGTTCTAGAGTAGATGGACAACATTTGATGTGGAAAGGAGCTTCATTAAGACCAGCAGATGGAAAGACCCTGATTGAAGAAGGTAAGAACAAGTCAGCCCAATGGACTGAACTGCGTGCTGTCTTCCTATCTGTCATGGAAGAATTGGGCAATGGTTAAAAGCTGTATGTTTGGATTTTTTTAATGCATTTTATTGAAATATAATTTATGTACAGTGAAATACGCAAAACTAAAGTGACATGGGTCAATGCATTTTTTTCTTTGCAGTGTTCCGTCCCCTCCCCTCCCACCCCTGGCAACCAACAAAGAGTTTCCCTCCATATATAAGCCTTTTCTTGACCCTCCACAACAACAAACTAACACTATATTTGTCCTTCTGTGATTGACTTATTTCACTCAGCATGATGTCCTCCAAGTTCATCCATATTATGTGGTGTTTTGCAGACTCTACATGATTCTTTAGTGCTGCATAGCATTCCAGTATGTGTATGTACCATAGTGTGGTCATCCACTCTTCCGCTGATGGGCACGTAGGTTGTTTCCATCTTTTTGCTATTGTAAATAGTGCTGTGATGAACGTGAGCATACATGTTCCTACCCTGGCTCTCACCTCTCTAGGATATATACCTAGTAATGGGATTGCTGAGTCAAATGGTATCTCCAATTCCAACTTTCTAAGGAATTGCCATATTGCTTTCCACAGTGGTTGTGTCACTTCATGGTCACACAAGCAGTGTATAAGAGTCCAAATCTCTGCACATCTCCATCAGCATTTGCTATTTTCTGTCTCATTGAACCTTCCCATCAGTGATGGGGTGAGACGGTATATCTCATTGTTGTTTTGATTTACATCTCTGTGATGGCCAATGATTGTGAGCAACTTTTCATGTATTAGCTGACCACTTGAATATCCTCCTTGGTGAAGTGTCTATTCATGTCTTCTGCCCATTTTTCAATTGGATTGTTAATTCCTTTGGTATTGAAGCGTTGGAGTTTTCCATCAAATCTTAGAGATAAGTCCCTTGCCAGATGTGGTAGTTCAGTTTGTGTGTCAACTTGGCTGGGCCTGGTTGAGTAGCTGGGCAGCTGGTGGTAGTTAATCCACCACATAGGGAGACTGGCAATCAGCTCCATGGTGGGATCTACCATGAGCAGCTGGGTAGCTGCCTTTGGGATGTGGTCTGCTTCCTGTATATAAGGAAAAGCCTTTGGGAATGGTCTCTAGCATTTGGCACACGTGGACCCTGCATGTAGCTGTGTCGTTGCTCAGCAGCCTGCTATGCTCTGCTGACCTTGGTACTTACAGTGGACTTAAGTTAATGGCCTGCCGTGTGGATTGGTAACATCGGGACTGTGCCCTTTTACTTGTCAAGCTTGGGGCTTCTCAGCCTCAGCAGCCAGCAGCTGTTTGAGTGAAGAAATGCCTTGGGCTCCAGTGGGCTGGGAGCAGGAGGCAGAGCTGGACCCCAAGGTTGAGGGGCTTTCACCTAGTCCCTAGGGCCTGGCACTTTAAACTTGGACTAAAAGCCTCCAAATTGTAAGAATAAACTCCTGTTTGTTAAGGCCTTCCCATTTGTGGTATATTCTTGTCAGAGCGGTATGAGGTAACCAGAACACCAGATACATAATTATCAGCAAATATGAATTTGTTGCTGTCATTTTTGTCATGTGCTTTTTCATTGTGTTGATTTCTTTGTTCCATAAAATTTTCCATGCTGAGCTTGTTTTGTTTATGAATCATGTTATCACTTTCTTCATTGCTATTAGTATTTGCTGAATATTTATGCTGGTCCTCTTTTTTATTTTGATGTAAAGGTTTATAATTTTTCTTTGAGGTTACCCTGTGATTTATAGTTTTCTTCCCAAGTCTAGAACAGTCCGTTCTATCTTGTAGTTATCTTGACTTCCATACCATCTAGAAGTTCTGTAACGACAGATTTTTTTCCCTCTTTTTGGTTTGTAGTTGTCCTCATTTGTTGGTTGGTGTCTCTGGTTCCCTGTTTATAATCTTGTAGGCTTATTTACTTTGGATACTTCTGTAGCTGAGTTGGTTTCTGGGTTATATCATCATGTGTGTTAATGGTCAGTTGTTGTTGGCTGTTGTTGCTTCTCTATCCAAAGGGCTCCCCTTAGCATCTCGTAAGGTTGGTCTGGTTTTAACAAATTCCCTTAATTTCTGCTTATCTGGAAATGTCCTAATTTCACCATCATATTTGA
>NW_006921723.1:4522828-4597035 GCF_000298275.1 Orycteropus afer afer
AAGATACCTAAATATAATTCTTTTGAATTCCTTATCAGAGAATTCCAGAGCTACGTCTTCCTCAGGGATGTGTTTTGGGTCTGTATCCTGGTCCCTTGTTTCTCCTGCTTTATCTTGCTGCTTTGTGTGAACTGTGATGCTCTGTTGTCTCCGAGGCATTGTGACATTTTTGTGTTTATATTTAATTGGTGATTATATGTTGGAGTGACTTGCTCACAATTCTCGTTTTCTTTGTTTTGTTTGTATGTTATCTATATAGGCAGGGTACTGTGCTGTGCTCCTCTATTCACTAGTTGACAGCACTTACACACTCACCACCTGTCTCCTTTCCTGTTGTCAGCCTCTCGTATGTCTTTGCCAACCCTGGCAAACAGAGCCTGTTCTTATGTCCCTGGAATCTGAATAAGAATGCTATCACTTTAAAATCTAAAATGGCTGCCACTTGTAAACAATCAAAATGGCTGCACCCTCCAGAGAGCAGAAAGTCCATAGCTCCCTCCTTACTGTTTCCCTTCCTAGTCATAGGCCACCAGAGCAATTGTCCCTGCAGCCCTTGGTGGGGACTGATCTTTAGGTCAATTCTCAGGTCCCAACACCACTTGGAAATATTCAAGCTGTTGGTCTCATCAGAGAAGCTGACAGTCCGCAGCTCCAACCATCTCTGTACTCGCTGTTTTTGTTCAGGTTTTTCCACTACTTGGTGCCTAATCCACTTCTGTACAGTTCCTTTCAAAGCTCAGGGTTCCAGAATTATCTTCTGTATCTCTGTCAATTGGTTTTTCTTTTCTTTGTTGAAGAGGATCTGTGTCACTTGTCTGCCTATTCCTCCATTTTCTGTATGTTTGGATTTTTACTGATTCATGGGCAGTGGCCAGTGGGTCAGGCAAATGGGCAATGGAAAATTGGACTATTAAGGGGACACTTATGTGGGGCATGGACCTTTGGAAAGCACTCTGGGAATTCAGAGGGCACGTTAGAGTAGGCCATCTCAATGCCCATCAGAAGAATTCCTTTCCTCGATCAGAAGATGTTTTGGTCCTAAAATGCCACTTAACAGAAAATACCACAAGTGGGTGGCTTGAACAAACAAGGATTTATTCTCTTACAGTTTAGGAGGCTAGAAGTCTGAGTTCAAAGTGCCCACTCTAGGCTTCAGCTCTGCCTCTTGCTCCCGGCCCACTGGAGGTGGAGGCATCACTTAGCTTAGGCAGCTACTGGTTTCTAAGGCTTACATACCCAAAGTCAACAAGTAAAATGGCACAGTCCCAAGATTATCAAGCAATATGGCAGGACACTAATTCAAACCCATTAACAGTCCCAAGATAGCCAGACATGGCAGGCCACTGAGATGAAGACAGGGCTACATGCAGGGTCCAAGCGTGCCCAAAAGTTCAGAGACCTTTCTCAAAACTTCTTATAAACTGGAACATGTCAGCAGCGACTCAGCTGCTCCAGTAGAATCCACCATGGAGTTGATTAGGATTCTCATCATGGGGAATAACTACATCCAACTGCCCAGCTACTCAAAACCAGGCTCAGTCAAGTTGACACACAGCTACCACAGAAGGTGACTGAAATCAGCAAGTGGACATGGTACTCTCCCTTGAGGTGGCTAAGTGGGTCCATGAAATGAGTGGACATGGGGGTGCTGCAGCAATGCAGAGATGGGCTGACTCTAGACATACCTATCCCTCTTGCACATTCTGAGGTACAAAATGCCAATAAGGACTGTTCTGTCAGCAAGAAAGAGGTTACAGATAGCAATAGGGCCGATTGCCGGGGATGAAAGCACTGCACACAGCTGGCAAGATGATTATATAGGACCAGTGATGCCAGTGGTTCCAGGTGGCTATAAATGGGTCTTTTCACTTACTCTGGATTGAACTTTGCTTACTCCATAACAGATGAAAATTGCCAAAAACACCATTAAGGGATTGGAACAAAGGATACTATACCAGTTTGGGCCACCAACTTCTATTTCCTCAGAGCAAGGAATACACTTTATAGCCCATAGTGGAGCCATAGACCAAAAAACATCATATTGAGTGGACATACCATGTGGCATACCATCCGCAAGGTAATGGTTTGATATAGAATTGGAATGGGCAGTTGAAACATTTGTTATCTAAAATGGAAGGTAAAGGCCTTCATGAACATATGCTCACATTCAACATGAGAGGGGTGAAGGGAGGATTGCTGGACAGATTCCTATGTTTTTCTCGGGGATCTGGGGAAGAGGGGATGGGGGAGAACACTGGTGCCACTGTACAATTCTTCCCCACATCACTTAACATTGCTTTCTTCCTGCCAGAAGCTGTGGTCCCAGGACCTAAGACACAGCTGCAGGTACCAGAGGCAGGGGTGATCCCTAAGCAAGAGAGTGTCACTATACCCCTGAACCTGTTTGCCAGAATTCCCAAGGGCTTCGTGGGATGGATTGTACCTTTCCCCTACCTGGAAAAATTGGGGTTGACAGTGAATATTACTGTATTGTCTAGGGGTTGAGATAGCCCACTAGTGTTGCACCTGTGTAACCCTACCCAACATGAATGGGAATGAACTGAGGGAGAAGCACTTGCTAGATTGATCTTGCTACTAGCAATCTGGACTGGCACAGCAACTGTACCTGATGTCCCTTCCCAAGGTGGGGAAGTTTGGGTAAAAATAAATGACATTTAAATGGAAGGAAGGAGAAATAATAGCTGAAGGGAAAGGAATGGATAAATGGGTTATGCAGCAGTGGAAATCCAACATTATGCTGATACCTAAAGAGAGACTCAGAGCAAGGGAATAATTGTCTCTCCGTTAAATTTTATCAGAGGCCAAAAAGGATGGTGAGACAAAAGACTCTTTGCCCTGCTGAAGGACTAACTGTTAATGGCTCGGACTGGTAAAATGATTGGGAGAGGCAAATTAATCCTTCAAGTGTGAAAGGGCCAATAGCTAGAAGAGCCGGGGGATGGCCTGCAGTGCAGAGAATTGCATAATATGGTCCTTCTAGCCATCGTCCTCCATTTTGTGATGTATTGTAAATCCTAGTCTCTATCCCTGTTTAGAAGGTGCTCTGGTAGCACAGTGCCTAAGGCATTTGACTGCTAACCAGAAGGTTGGCGGTTCAAACCTACCAGCCACTCTGCAGAAGGAAGATGGGGTAATCTACTTCTATAAAAATTTACTGCCTTGGAAACCCAGTGGGGGTGGCTATGAGTCAGAATCACCTTAATGGCAGTGAGTTTGGTTTTTCAGGGTTTTTTATGTCTGTTTAGGGTAAGATCTAGTCCCGCCTTACAGGGGTGTGTGTGACTCAAGTCACCACCCTTAGCTTCCGAGGGTATATATGTGAATGTTCTGGGAAAATTTGTTCTCTTGCTCCAGTCTTGTGTTTGGTTTGTCATCATCTCACACCTGGACTAGAGACAGCAGCTGATCATCTGACCTGCTGATTTGGTTGGGTTTGCTAGCCCCTGCAACCACCCGAGGAGGGAGAATTCTCCAGACTCACCCATGGACTTGGGCCTTGCCAGCCTCCGAGTCTCCGCCACCACATGAGCTGCTTCCTTGGCAGGTTGTGAGTTCTATGAGACGTTACAGCAAAATGCAGAACCCTAAGACAGGAAGGAGGGTACTGAGGGTGGGAGGGCATTAGAGATGATGGAGTGACACAGTTTAGAAAAGTTAGACATTTGGGACAACTTTAAGCTCCACCTCATCAGGACAAACCTTGTGCTGATCCTTCTAAGAGAAATTATTCAAACACTCCCACATTAACATAAATTCACTGCCCCTTAAGGTGTGATGAGCCAGATAGCTTAACTGACTCCATCTTGACATGCTGATACCACCATAAAGTTTTTTTTCCTTAAGCTACAGGTCTAGACCACCTCATCCTGTTTCAGCTGAAAGGCTGCAGGCCTAGGCCACCCCATCTGTTCTGGCAGAACATGGTGACCTACTTAAGCCCCTTTGCCAACCACAGAGACAGACCACAGTGCTAGGTGTTGCCTATAGGTGTGACTTGCTAGAGCAAGTATAATGTTTTTTCAGCTTCTGTGAAAGTCTGCTTGTAAAGGCTGAGTCCTAGTTGAAGCCCTCATAGCAGATGAGGCCCAACCACAATGCCAAGGAGTTTCTCTGCAGATGTTATTTGCTAGATTAGGTTTAACGTTGCTTTCTGCTTCTGTAAAAGAATGCTTGCAAAGGATAGAAAAGAGACACTCAATATTACACCCTGCCCGCTTGTGAGTTCTGTCTTCATAAACCCTGTGAAGCTGCTCTTCTGGGTTGAGAGTCCCTTCTGGCATGAGCCACCTCTCAACCCCGGAATTAAAGGACTCAAAGCTTGATTAGGTCTCAGAGTGCTTGGCGACTCCATATAGTCCATCTCGCCTTTAATATATAACAAAGGTTCCTATCTAATCTTTTGAGTTGCTGTTGTCACTTGGATTCTATAGTTCTTAAAAGAGCATAATGCTCTAGACAGACTTTTTTTTTTTCCTTTTTTTTGACTAGTTAAGCTAACCTATTGTTTGGTTTTAGGAAGACTTAAGTGGGTATTTTTAAGTTTTAAAAATTATCTCAGGGCAGTAGTTCAGGAGTTCATCCAGTCCCTATGGCTCCAGAAGGTCTAGAGTCCATGAGAATTTGAATTTCCGTATTTTCCCCCTTTTAATCAGCATTCTCTTGTATATATTCAGAAATAGTAGCTGGATACCATTGAGTTCTTCCAGTCTCATGGCAAAAGAGGCAGGTGTTCATGGAGGCAATTAGACACACATTCCATATCTTCTACCTATTCCTGACTCTCCTTCTTCTAGCTCTGTTGTGCCACATGAATAAAGACCAATTGTTGTGCCTTGGATGGCCACTTCCGAGTTTTTAAGGCCCCAGGCACTATGCAATGAACTAGGAATTAGAACAGAAGCAACATGTTATTTGGCCAATCAACTGGGATGTCCCATGAACTCATGAGCCTAACCCTCCAAACCAAGGAACCAAATCTCATGAAGTTTTTGGCTGTACTTAAGCAGGCTTAGCAACTACTTTCCCCACCCATTGTTGTAAATATATCTATCACACAACTTTCGCCACTTCAACTTTTTACAAGAGTGAGTGCAATTTATTAACAGCAGTTACAATGATCGACAAGCCATGATATTTTCAATTGAATCATATGCATATGCATACTTTTTTTTTTTTTTCCCTTTCCCCTTTTTTTTTTTTTTAATTAGGATTTGGGTGAAGATTTACAGAGTAAATTCACTTTTCATACAGCAGTTCACATATACTTTGTCTCATGTCATTGACCAAAATTTACAATGCAGCAGCTCCCCTCCCACTTCCTCCCCATAGTTACCTCCTCCCAGTGTCCATCCCTTCATACTTTTCTGCACCCTGAGCTATCTCCCTGTGGATAAGCAGCCCTTCCTTCTCCCATGATTGTTCTCTCCAGGGCGTGTGTCTACTTGAGGTAAATGTTTAACTCACATGCCTGTACTTTGTTTGGCTGGAAACCACAGTTGTGGGTTCAATTCCAGACCTGAAGGGCAACTAGGGGCCATAGTCTCAGTGGTTACACCAGGCTCCATTGGACCAGCAAACCTGGTCCCCACCTTCTTTTCTTTCTTTTTTTTTTTTTTTTTTGCCTCCAAACGATTTTGAGTTTTGTACCACATTGTTCTCCCTCTTTATGCAGAATCTCCTACACCCCTTCCAAGTGGATGGCAGTGGTAGCTGGGCACCATCTAGTTCTTCTGGTCTCATAGTTGTATAGGTTGCAGATCGGATGGTGTACCAGTCGCTAGGACTGATTGTTTCCATTAATTTTGGTATTCTTCTTTCTTCTTGACGAGGAGAGACCTGTTGTTGCATCTAGATGGCAGCTTCCTAACTTTTAAGGTCCCAGTCGCTACTCCCCAAAGTAGTAGGTGGGACAATGTTTTGTATGCATATGCATACTTTTAAGTCGAATAATGACAATGATGATTTTCTATGTGGATACTGAGGTGGGTCAGTCAGGGACAACCATCCCCCATGTACAGAAATAGCAGCTGAGGCACAGATCAGCAGGGTAGCATCCCCATGCTTAGACAGAGAAAGGGGAGGGGAGACCATCAGGTTATGGTCAAATCTGTTGTATGATCCAATCTCTCTGCCAGAGTGCAAATAAGGATGGAGCTGTAGTAGAGATGGACACTCCCCCAGAGGTGAGAGCTGTCTAACCACAGGTCTGTGTCCAAGGGCTCAGGCTATTGCCTGCTCCTTCATCTCCTCTTCTTCCAGGAGTGTCTTAGCAGTTCACCACTTCAGGCAGCCTCAGACCCAGAAGAGCAAAGCCCTGGGAGAACTAGGAAGGCTGTGGGGCCAGGAGCCTCTGTCCCATCCTGACTGTAGAGGCTCCAGCCCTAAGTTCAAGGCCCCGAGGGGCTATGTGCCCCCTACCACTCCTTCTGCTCCCTGCCAAAAGGTCCTCTCAGGTCTTAGGTCCTGGGCTACCTCACCCCACTGTGTCCTCAGGGTGGAGCTGGCCCCTCGACTCAGCAAAAGCTCTGTGGTGGGGCCCTGGCGTGACTCCACAGAGAAGTGCAAGGGAGTCATGTGAAGCCAGCCTACAGCGTTCACCTGCGCACCCTCGTCCAGAAGGTGGCTAACAACCTCCATGTGTCCTCCCCGAGCAGCGTGGTGCAGGGGCGTGAGGCTCAGAGAGTCCTGAGAGTCCACCTCGGCACTGTGGGTCACTAGTAGCTGAACCACGGCCAGGTGTCCAGCGGCAGCAGCCCTGTGAAGTGCAGAGCGGCCATGCTTGTCTCGAAGTCTGGGGTCTGCCCCATGGCTAAGCAGCAACTCTACATCCTGCAAGAGGAAGAGAAGAGGAGAGGACAGGAGGCATTCTGGCCCAGGTCAGGTGCCAGATGGGACCACTCAGTGTTTGCCTGACTCAGAATTCCTCCTTCTCCTTCTAGCAAATGAGTCAGAGCCTAAGACATTCCATGTGGGGCTCTATTCCCCTCTAATCAAGATAAGATCAGATTCAAGACTGTGCAGCCACACCACTGCGCGTGCACGCGCGCGCGCGCCCCCTCCCCACACACACATACACACACACCCCACTGCCTAGGGGCTGGTTGGACCAAGTACAGACGGGAGATAAAGAATAAAATCTAAGCACCAGGAAAGGCTCCCTCCCTACCCTGGGTGCCGTGAGAAGTCTAATGGTAAAGTAACACCAAGAGTACGAATCACGGTGGCACTCAAAACTTGGCCCTTCGTGGCCTGCCCTTGCCTCCACTCCCCAGCTTCCATTCCTCCAGCCTTGGGCCTGACAGCTCTGTCTCCGCCGCCGCCCACAGGAAGCCTCAGATAGAGGGTCTGAGCCTCCACCATCCTCTGTGATCCTGGGCGCAAATCTCTGCGGCAGCTTCCGTCCTGTCTGCCGCCCCCACCCGGGGCTGCAGCAGCGGCAGGAGGGCCTTGAGGCTGCTCTGCCCCCTACTCCAGCCCAGGTCCCGCGCGGGGAGGTGATGACGTACCTGCTGGCGGCCCAGGGCGGCCGCGATGGCAAGTGCCGTGGCCCCCGCGCTGTCCCGGGCGTCCACGCGCGCCCCGCGCTCCAGGAGGAGGCGGAGAGCCGTCCCGCGGCCGGCCGTGGCCGCCACATGCAGCGCGCCGTCTGGGTCCCCGCCACACGCGGCTAGCAACAGGTCGAGCATCGGCAGCTGGCCTCCTGCCGCCGCCCAGTGCGCCGCCGTCCAGCCATGAGCGTCGGTCAGGGCTGCCAGCGCCGCAGGATCCGGGCCCGGCGCACCCAGCAGACGGTTGGCCAACAGAGGGCGGCCTAGCGCGGCGGCCCAGTGCAGCGGCGTGAGGCCAGCCGCGCAGCGCGCTGTTGCCTGGGCCCCGCGCCGCAGCAGCAGCTCGGCCAGTCGCGAGTGTCCAGGCCAGGCGGCCTCGTGCAGCGGCGTGCGCCCCGCGCTGTCCGGGACGTTTGCCAGGGCCCCACGCCGCAGCAGGAGGCCCACGAGGGGAGCGTGGCCGCGCAGCACAGCCAGGTGGAGTGGGCTGCGGCCGGCGCCGTCCCTGCGGGCGGGGGCGAACGGCAGAGTTGGCGCGGTGACAAGATCCTACCCCCCTACCCACCAGGGGAATGGATCCTTATGTAATCCCCCCTGGGCTCACCTGTCTTCCACTCTGGCCCCCTGCCGCAGCAGCTGCGTCACCAGGCCTACCTGACCCAGCCACACGGCCTTGAACAGGGGACCCCAGCCCTGTGGGGCATAAGCACCCTCCTTCCCGGCTTCCAGGACCACCTCGGAACCTAGCTCCAGCCACCGCAGTTCCTGCTCAGACTCAGCCTCAGCAGAGGTCGGCTTTCCTGGCTCCTGCTGGGAGTCAGTTTGGGGGCAACAGGAATGAACGCTGTAGTGGGCAGAGGGTGGGAAAGCCCAGCCCAGGGTGTCCCCGGGACAACAAGGGGCCCCAGCCACACCCTGGCCCCATGAGGGGTTTGGCTTCCAGTTACCCCCAGAGGCAGCAGGCTCAGGGATTCTGTCCTCCCGCTGGGGGCCCTCTCCATTCCAGGGGTCTTCTCCATGCTGAATAAGGCCCGGCACACACATACACACACAGACAGGCTTTAGGCAATACATGGGGTCTGGAAGCTGCAGATGTGGGGGTAACAGAACTGGCACCTGCCTCACTGTTTACCTGCCTCACTGTTTACCTGCCTCACTGTTTACCAGGCAACTTAAGGGAAGGCCCTGACTGCCTGCCAGGCTCCAACCTCCCCCAGCCCAGCCTCTCTCCCAGGGAACAAAGCCTGAGGGGTTGTGGAGGACAAGCAGGAACACGCCTGTGGACTGTAGCTCCTGGATCCCACCTCCCCCAGGAAGCAGGCCTTTGATGTGCTCTTACTTGCCCCCTGGGGAGACAGGCTCCCCTAGCCCTCTCCCCCAGGGCCCTGTCTCTGGGACCACCTGAGTACTGGAGCCCTACTTCTCCTGAGGTGGTGGGAGTCAAGGGGCTTATACCAGAACCTTCCTTCCCACACGGGTGCTGCAGAGACAGAGCCATGGGCTTTGGCACCGGCAGGTGACCTGGTGAAGCGTCAGTGCAGTGTGTGTATGTGTGTGTTGGGGGGCGGCATCCTGGAGACTAGATAGAAGCTACTCAGGGAAGCCTGTGAAGAGGCAGAGCCGGGCAGGGTGAAGGCAGTGAGGGATGAGGAGGTATTTCCTAGGAGAACGGCTCAGACTTTATGGAAGGTCACCTAGTCCTGGGTCCTGGGGTGGGTGGGCAGTGACTGGCCCTATAGCTGCTTTCCCATGCCCATCCCTGGGGCATGGCCACCTACCTGGAGCCCAGACCAGGCTGAGCTGGGGAGAAAATGGGAGGCTGGCATGGCTAGAACACCACTTGGCCTGCAGATTCCAGCAGCTCCTCCCCACCAGCCACCTGTTGTGACTGCTGTGCTAGGGGCAAAAGACCCCAGATTCAAGTATGTTCCATAGAAACCCTTTTATTAAGCCTTAGGACAAAAGGAGCTTTCGTGGTATAGCAGTTAAGTCATTTGGCTGCTAACCAGAAGGTTGGCTGTTCAAATCCACCAGCTGCTCCAGTGGAGGAAGATGAGGCAATCTACATCCATAAAGATGTACAACCTTGGAAACCCAATGAGGGTCACTATAAGTTGGAAGTGACTCGATGGCAGTGAATTTGTGGGTTTTTTTTTTTTTAAGACAAAACAAAGACAATCATCCAGGATGAGGGAAACAATCAGCATGTACACAGTAAAGAAGACAACTAGAGTCCTCTGAGTCACAGTCATGGTGTTTATTATATTTGATAGAGTAAAAAAATCATAAAGTCATGATTGGTGGTATGTCAATTCATCATTGTTGCAGGTGGGATTGCAGAAGCAGGGAATGGACCATGTTGGGATTGTACACAATTGAAGATTAAAAAGGCTTACAGGATCGAATTCTGGGGTTTGACCACATGGCTACGCAGTAGCCAGGGTATGACTCATGATAATATAACCATGAGTCATGGCCTCAAGGTTCCTACAAGACAATACCAGGACCTTAGCCTTTCATTTAAATTAGGTAACATTCAGCTATTGTTGGTAAATCATTAAGGACACACCCAGGCAATTTCCCTAGTCCTTTGTGTGAGCATAATCTACTTTCAACCACATACTTTCCCTCCCCAGTTTGTCCTGGACTTTATAAGCATAGTCACATTGCTGGTTTGGGAGCTCTGGTAGTGTAGTGGCTAAAGCACTTGACTGCTAACCAGAAGGCTGGCGGTTCAAACCCACCAGCCACTCCTTGGAAGGAAGATACTGCCTCGGAAACCCAAGAAGGGGCCCCTATGGGTCAGGTCCAACTCAACGGCACATAACAACAACACATTGCTGGTTTAATGATCAAAATGGCATCTGAATTTATGTCTAGATTCAAAATGGACAAAGCCCCTGACTGAGGATATAGAGCTTCTCCATTGCCTCTTTCCACAGATTTAGTCAGTTTGATTCCTGTGTGTTCCATCTGATGAGGTCCATGTATATAGTCACTGTTTATGTTATTGAAAACAGGTATTTGCAATGAATAAGTTGTTGGTTTTGCAAAATTCTATCATGCAAACTCTGGCATCATTTCTATCACCATGGCCACATTTTCCAACTACCAATCCTTCTTTGTTTCCAGCTTTCACATTCCAATCACCAGTATTGCAGATGGTGGTAAAAATCTTCAACGTCTTCATCTTTGGCTTTAGTGGTTGGTATGTAAATTTGAATAGTAGTATTAACTGGTCTTCATTGTAGGAGTATGGATATTATCCTATCACTGACAGCATTGTACTTCAGGATAGATCTTGAAATGTTCTTTTTGATGATGAATATAATGCCATTCCTCTTCAATTTGTCATTTCCTTCACAGTAGACCATATGATTGTCCAAGTCAAAATGGCTGATACCAGTCCATTTCTGCTCACTGATGTGTAGGATATTGATCTTTATGCATCCCATTTCATTTTTCACAATGTCCAGTTCTCCTAGATTCATACTTTGTACATTCCACATTCCAATTATTAATAGACATTAACAGCTGTTTCTTCTCATTTTGAGTCGTGCCACATCAGCAAACAAAGGTCCCGAAGGCTTTACTCCATTCATGTCAAAGTGGGTGGCGTTAATGAACAGAAATTTATTGTCTCATTCTGGAGGCTGAGTCCAAATTCAGAATTTTGGCTGTAGGGGAAGATCCGTCTTTGGTTTGTCCTCAGCTTCTGATGAGCCCAGGCATTCTTTGGCTTATATATGCATTGTCACATGGCCGTCTTTCTTCTGTCTGTCTCTCTGTCTTCTCTTCACAAGGACACAGATGTAATGAGATTAGGACTGAACCTACTCCAGTACCACCACCCATCTGTCAGTTTGCAGTACTGTGGTGGCTGTGTGTGGCTATATTACTGGAAATTATGCAACTGTTATTTCAAATACTAGCAGTATGACAGAGCATACTGGCCCTACAAGATAAGTAGGACAGCTAAGTGTACCAACCCCTACCTCTTATCCTATTTACCCTGACCTCCCTGGGCTAGCCAAAACCAGTCTGAGTAGGTTTGGCAGCCATCTTTTACCTTAGGTGACCTTTAAGTCATTAAGTATCTCATGAATATTAACTTCTCTGCCTCTGGGTGGAGTTTAATTGCCATTTTCTATACATGTGATGTATGCAGAAGTAGGTAATCCTAATTACACTTGCATAGAAGACACTGTGGTGGTACAGTGGTCATTGGTATTCAATGTGTCACATCTATTCTTCAGAAGGTCTCTAAATTCAGATGGGATATACTCAAGATATATCACCAGAAGCTTGAGGGTTCAAGCCCCCCAGCCACCCTGTGGAAGGAAGATGAGGCAATCCATTTCCATAAAGGTTTACCACCTTGGAAACCTAATAGGGTTTGCTATGAGTCAGAATTGACTAGATGGCAGTGGGGTTTTTTTGGATAGAATGTAGAAATATGTATACTCGTGATTTTGTATGACTTCCTGTTTTATAAACTATGTATATAAGAGAAGCTTGAAGGAGCCTTCCTTGGAGCATTCTTGGAGGCCCTAGACCCAGCTATTCCTTTCCTTGGCCAAAGGAATAAAGGTGCCTTATCTCACCTCTGTCTCTGGTGTATTGGCTATAACAAGTCATGGTGAGCAGAGCCTGGATTTCCACCAGCAGCAGTAGCATCACCCATGGGGGATGGATTTCAGTGGAGCTTCCAGACTAAGACAGACTAGGAATTAAGGCCTGGTGATCTATTTCTGAAAATTAGCCACTGAAAACCTTATGATTCACAACTGAACACTGTCCAATTCTCTTACTTTGGAGGGATTAATCACCGGAGGATGACATCATGTTTGGTAAAGAGGAGGACCAGCAAGGGCAAGGAAGACCCTTGGTGAGACAGATTGGCGCAGTGGTCACAACAATGTACTCAAACATGCTGGTGATTGTGAAGATGATACAAAACCAGGCAATGTTTCCTCTTATTGTTCATGGGGTCACTATGAGTCAGAGTCAACTTGATGGCAGCTATCTATCTGCTCCATGTATGACTTCATGTCAACTGATGACATCTCCAAACACTGCTTCTAAACATGGTCATACTCACAGATACTGAGGTTAGGACCTGAACATGAATTTTGGGGGACACAGTTCAACCACAATACTTCTAGAGTGAGAGTACCGTGATGGTGCATCACTCAGGTGGTAGACCAGCTGGTAAAGAATGATGAGCCCTGGGTGTATCCTGAGGTTGACAACTTCTACAGACAGCACAAGCCCCAAAGTCTGCTCCCCAGGATGAGCAACAAACATGGGAATGGGGCACTCCATGCCATGCTGCACTGGGCAGTTCTGTATGTAGCCTGTAGCTGTACCTGGGGCAAGAAAAGGGTGGGAAGCCGCTGCCTCATCAGAACCAAGAAGCCATAAGAAGCCCCTTGGACAGCCTCCGTAGAGATAGAAAGTGGGTGAGAAGTGGCTTTGTGGCAGCTCTTCATAAGACTGCTGGTCTTCATTTAAAAAAACAAACAATAAAAGGACCAGGTTTGCTAGTCTGATAGAGCCTGGTGGAACCCCTGAGACTATGGCCCCTAACTGCCCTTCAGATCTGGAATTGAACCCACTCCTGTGGCTTCCAGCCAAACAAAAGACAAGCATATGAGCTGAACATTTACATTAGGTAGATACACTCCTTGGAGAGAACAATCATGGCAGAAAGAAGGGCTGTGTGTGCACAGGGAGACAGCTCAGGGGGCAGGAGTGCATGGACGGGAAGGGTACAGGGAGGAGGTAACTATGGGGAGGAAGTGAGAGAGGAGCTGTTACATTGTGGTAAATTGTAGTCAACGTCATAAGACAAAGTGTGTGTGAGCTGCTGTATGGAAAGTGAATTTGCTCTGTAAACTTTCACTGAAATCACAATTAAGAGAAAAAAAAAAAAAAAAGACTGCTGGTCTTCCCATGTTCTAGGAGGAACACAGGGCATTTATTGAGACTTAGGTCAGCAGCAGCTCTCCTGCATGGCCTATGTGGATATGTGCAAGATCATCAGGGTACCAGCACAGAGCCGTGCCCCTACAGGGCAGCAGCCTTTGTCCTCCTCATTCACCATTGAGTCCACAGATTCTAGAACAGAGACTGGTACATAGTAGGAGCTCAGTGAATGATTGTTCAATGAATGAATGAATGAATGAGTGAGTGAACGAGGGTCCTAAGTGAGGAGAGGGTGAAGCTTAGAAAGGAGATAACAGAGGTATTTTCTCTACTGAAATTCTATCCAAATATAATTTCAAAAATTATTTTAAACTTTTTACTGTGGTGAAACATATAGAACATAATGTAATAAATGTCATTGAGTTGTAAATGTGGAAGTTGTTGTGTGGCTAGACATTTTGGAGGACATGTTTTCACCACAGTTAAATATATAGAACATAAAATTTGTCATTTTAATAATTTTTAAGTGTAAAATCCAGTGGCTTTGATTTATTCACAGTGTTGTGCAACCATCACCACTTTTCATTTCTAAACTTTATCACCCTAAACAGATACAATCCATTGAGTAATAACTCCCTATTTCCACCTTTCCCCAGTCCCTGGTAATCACTAATCTAATTTCTGTCTTTATGCATTTCCTATTATAGATATCTCATAGTGACAGGATCATACAATATTTGTCCCTTTGTATATGGGTTCTTTTCCTGAGCATAATGTTTGCAAGATCCATCCATGTCTAAGAATGTATGAGAACTAAATTTCTTTCCGACCTCCTCTAACCCCACAAGAGGAAGACAGGATCACCATCAGTAGCCCAAGGCCTATTCCTGCAAGGCCAGACATGCTTCCTCCCTCCAGCCCTTTCACCAACCATTCTTCCTAAAGCACCCACCACCTCTCTCCTGGGCTCGATAATTCACTGCAGCGGCCACACAGAACTCACAGGTTATGGGATTTATTAGGGAAGCACCAGGCTACAATTCAAGTTCAGGAAAAACACTCAGTCTCTCTTCCAGCCCACCATCCCTCAGCCAACAGTCTCTCACAATCTCTCTCCCAGCAGTGCATGTTCCTCGGTGTCTCACTCAGCAATGCGCGTCTCTTGTGTCCCTTTCCCAGCAGCACGTGTCTCTTTCAGCAGCACATCTTCCTCAACCAGCAGTCAGAGAGGGTTCTGCCTCTAGGAGGCCTCCTTTTGAGCCTGGCAGAGTGGCCAAACTAGCCAATCATAGCATCAGAACTCTAAGCACCTGAGAGAGAGTGGACACCTCCCAGAACATTGTTTTGTGCCACTCCCAACAGAAATACTCCAGGTGGACAACTTTAGCAATCAGGAGCTCCTCAGTTGCTCATAGCAAATCCCACCTTGGAGTTTACAAAGACTTATGGGTAGAAAAGCCACACTAAGTAATTTACTACACTGAAGCATGCAAGTCAGGTGCAAAAAGGACATGGAGGTGGCATCTTCTGACCTCCTGTAACTTCACAAGTGGAAGCCAGAATCACCATCAACAGCCCAGCGCTTATTCCTGTGAGGCCAGACATGCTGCCACCCTCCAGCCTTTTACCAATTCTGACACCAACCATCCTTTCCACGGCACTCACTACTCTGCTAGGTTCAATAATTCATTGCAATGGCCACACAGAACTCATAGACAATACTCATGATTGTGGGGTTTATTAGGGAAGTAATAGGCTACAATTCAGGTTCAGGAAAGAGCTCAGGATACAATTATTCGATCAGGACAGTCTCCCCTCTGCTATGCCCTCAGGCACACTCTCTGGCCCTTGGCCTCTCAGCCTGGCCTCTGCCTTGCTTGGGGAAATATTACAAAGTTCTTTTAGTTCTGCTGATAGGTACACCTAGGTGCACCCCACTCTTTCAGCAAGCCTCCTGCCCAAGGGCACTCAGCTTTCTCACTCTGTGGGCCAGGTAAGCCCACCTCTTGGTTCCACTGTGACTGTCTCTCTTTCTGCTGAGGCATCTCTCTCTGCCATGAGTCTCTACCAAAGAGGTCCCATGCAGGGATCTAGGGTCCAAGGACACACTCTACTTCACCTCCAGTTCTTCTCTCTTGATGGCAATAAGATCCCCTCTCTGCCTCTAAGAGGACTTATTTTAAGCCTGGGAAAATGACAAAACTAACCAATCCGAACATCAGGGTTCTACACAGCTTATTTACATGGGCTCACCCAGTAAAGCAGTGGGAGTTACAAAGTCTATGGCTATAAAGGCCATACAAAGTAATTCACAGCACCCCATCAGGCAACAGGGTTTGGTGGGGAATGACAGGAAGCTCCAGCTATTTTCCACTGGGCACATCTCAGGCCTGCACTGCTCAAACGTGGTGCTGGGCACTACCGTTGTCACCTCCCTGTCCACATGGGTCTGAGGGAAGCCGGCCAGCCTGAGAGGTCTGGAAAATCCCATGGATTAGAAGAAAAATTGGAAGGGATCTCAGAGAGCAGGAGAAGGTGTAAAAGGGAAACTTAATTGGTATCTGATTTCATACCTTCCACTCAGCTCACAAACAATCTACTCATTAGCTTAAGTGTCAGGTAACTATGTAAACAGTGTTTACAATTCTTTATGTTAGGCAAGAAAACCTTGGTGGGCTGAAAGGTGTTAAGAGTTTTTCAGTTGGGGTTTTTGGCCAAGCAACACCAAGGATCACCAGCAGATACCAGAAACTAGCAGAAAGGCCCACAGAAGAAATCCACATAGCTAAGACTCTGTTGGACTTTTAGCCTCCAGAACAGTGAGAAAATAAATTTCTGTTCCTTAAAGCCATCCACCCACTTGTAGTATCTCTATTAATGCAGCCCTAAGTGACTGAGACATTGGATGTGCTTGGAACGCTCCCTCCCATTTGAAATCTTGGAAGACATGCTCTGAAAATTGCTATCCTGTCTGTTGTCAGGGTGGTGGATTGTATTCAAACACAAAGGATACCTGTAATTGTTTTCTGTGCTCCTACTATGTGCTGGGCCCCACACTAAGTGTTTTCACATGTATTTCTTCCTCACAGCAACCCCACAATGTGGATGTTAGTGTTCCTCTTGTTTTACCAAGGCTGAGGAGGGGCTGGGTCTTCAGATGAGGGGCCCAGCAGGGCCAGGACTGGGGAGCAGGGTGGGTGCTGATTTTACATGGCAGCCACGATGGCAAAGTCAAGACCATGAACAACAGGCATTGTCTGGGTGAGCTGGAGGGAGAGGCGGGACCAGGAGGGAGGAGGGACCCATGGCCAGCTGTGGGGACAGCTGTACCAGGCCTGACCAGAGCACACAGGAGCTGGCTGGGGAGACAGTCAGGGCCAGAGCTGTGGCCGCCTGGCAGCAAAAGACCTAACCTGATGTCGGAGGAAAACCGAGGCAGGGGTCTGTGCCCTGGCACTGATTGTCAGGGCCGGGGCTTCCTGGCCTAGGCTCCTGTCATTCAGCTGGATCCTCTTTCTGGTGCCTGTGGTCTGGGTGGGGGTCTAAGACTCCAGTCCTATTTGTGGGTGGGTTAAAGGGTCACTAGTCTGACCCTGTAGGACCTCAGGTCACTTAGTGACCTCAGAATCCTGCTGTGATGAGCGAACAGGAGAGGGAGACGGAGGAAGATGAGGGAGGGGGCACCTCGGACACAGCACCCATGCTTCCCCAGAGGGCCCTTGATCACCAGGCCTCAGCCCTGATGTCCCCAGGGTGGGCAAGGCTGGCTACACGGGGTCTGGGGACCCTAGTGCTGCCGGGCCGGGCCCTGGCTGGACTCCTGCTCCACCTGCTGCTGTCGGTGATGGTGTTCCTGTTGGTGCTGCTGCCTGCAGCTGCCGTTGTCTACCTGGGCTTCCTGTGCCACTCCAGGGTGAGCTGAGCCCTCCTGGGTGGGAGACTGCCTGGGGCTTGGGGAGGGGTCCTGCAGAAGCTCCTGCCATGTGTGCCTCTCCCTGCAGAGCCCTTTTCTTTGCCACCTCCCCACACTGACCATAAAAGAAGCTCTTTTTTCCTCTTTCCTCCCCTGGGATCTCCCAGCCTTGTACCAGGGGCCACCAGGCCTAGACAGCTGGGCCAGGATGGGGAGAGAGAGGCTTCTAGGGAAAGAAGATGAAAATATTGCCAAATATATCCCTCCCATAGTCCTTCCCCAGGCCTCACTCCCTCACTCACTACCGGATTTCTCTTGCCCCATCTGGATTTTACCCCTTGGGGAATGGGCTGTGGCATGGTCTAGGGCAGGGAGGGCATAGGCAGATGAGTCCCTATCTCTATGCCTAGGGCTGGGGAGGGGGCTGGACAAGGAGAGAGAGAGGGCTGCAGAGAAGGTTCCAGCAATAGATAGGATCAAGGTCAGGTGCCATCACAGGGAGGGGCCAGGTGGAAGGAGCAGGAGGAGGAAAATGAGGGTCAGAGCGCCAGAAAGCAATTCTCTGAGCTTCAACACAAGGGAACCCTAGCTGCATTAGCCAGGGTCCCCGATCTCCCACTTAAATCTCATTGTCTGGCCCCCAGCGAGCCTCAGACTGCCCACTTCACCTTACTTCAGGCTTCGCCCCCAGGACCCATCCCCTTGGGACTTGAAAGCTCGCCCCGCCTCCTTCTCCGGCCGCGTTTAAGTCCCACCCATTCCAAGAGCACGCCTCTATGCCCGCCCCTGCCTCTATGCCCCACCTATTTCGATCCAGTCACGGGTTTGACCACCTGCCTCGCCTCCTGGTCCATTCGTTCCTGGGCCCCGCCTCCTCCCTTCCCTGCCCTGGCCCCAAGCCTTACAAGGCAACGCCTCCATCCCCCGCCCCCTCCTCTGCCGACTTCGGACCCCGCCCCTTTCCCAGCCCCGCCCCCTAGGTCCTAACCACCCGCCCCGCCCTCAGGTCCACCCGGCGCCCCGCCCCCCATGCCGCACGCTGCTCTCCGACGGCGGCTCCGCGACTCTCATCGTGTTCGGCTTCCTCTCCCTGCCCCCGCTGCTCGTGCTCGCCTCCGCAGCCCGCGCTTGCCTGGCCCGACGCCTTCACCTGCTGTCGCCCCCTTCTTTGGCCCCCGATCCCCACCGCCATTCAGGGTCTGGCGGCGGGGAGCTGAGGGGCCACGCCCTGGACGAGGAGGAACAGTTTTGCGCCCGGGTGTGACTCAGAGGCCTCTCTAGAAGACCCCAAGACCTCCAAATCCCTGAGGCCCGGAGCTACACCGCGACCTCCGTGAAGTGACCGCTGCCTGGAGAACTCTGGGTCTGCATCCAGGTCCCCTCGGGATATCGCTCTGCACGCAGTGCTCCGAGTGGCCACGAGATGGCACCGGACTTCCCCGGACCGAGTCCGCTCTCCCCAGAACTGTCCACACCAGGCTCACCAGCAGCACTGGTCGCCCCTTTCCTGCTGCACAGAGGCCAGAAGTGTCCCAGGGAGGATGGAAGCCCCTCAGAGAAGAAGATGGCCGGGCCAGGGGAAAGGTGGCCCTCTTGGCTTCTTCCCCTGCAGCAGCCCTGGGCCCCTGCTCGTTCAAGGAAGAGTCTCTGCTTCCCTATGTCTGGTTAGGGAGCAGGTCTGTATTGGTATTGAGACAGGCAGAGAATCGGGCTAGCCAGGTCAAACAGGCTCCTGACTCCATACCATTGAAATTTTAGCCTACGGGCAGACCACCACATAATTCTGACTGCTGGCTTCAGAAAACTGAGGTAGTTGGCAAGACGAGTGCTTGGGCAAGATAAAAGAGGCCGCAAATTAAAGGGCCCTAAGCTTAACTGCTTGTAAAATGCTGATAAACCTCCAGATTTTTTTTTTTTTTTTTTTTTTTAAGTTTCTCATTAGCCACCCACCAGGTGCAGAATATGCACAGTAAAGGTCAACGTGAGGGGCACAGCAAGAACAAGAATCTCTCACTGGGGCTTGAACTTGGATCCAGAGACATCACGAATTCTTAACTTGAACCTCAGAACCCCACATCTTTCATGAATAAAGATGATGTACCCCTCCCCGACCCCTTATAAACCTTAGGAATCCCTTTGTTGAGGGAGAGACATGAAGCTAACAGAAGCAAAAGCCCCTCTCCATTGCTCCCCTTTTCTGTCTAATAAACTTTGGTTCATGTGGATATTTTGCCTCTCCTGTTCAATTCTCTGTCAGTAGAAGCCAAGGACCCCTGCTCAGGCTCTCAGGCACCCTGGTAACTGTATCCAGTAAGTTCCAGAGGTGGTGAGGCTTGCTTGGGAGACATCCACAGTCAGGTGAAAGCCAAAGCAGTTCCAGAACCCATTTGGTGGCCAGCAGCAGGGCTCATCCTTTAGCCAGGGTCAGGACTCATTCTGTGATTTGGGTCAGGGCTCACCTTTGGCCAAAGTCAAGGCTCAACCTGATACTGGAGCTCCACCTGTGACTGGAGTCAGGATTCAGCCTGTGACCAAGGTCTGGGCTCAACCTGTGGCCAGAGTTATGCTTTACATAGACAGCAGAGCAAGAGTGCAGTCTTTTTTCTCTGGCTAATTTGAAGATCTCTTTTTCTCTGGTGTTCTATTGTTTTACCTGGTAGTGTAGTGCCTAAAGCACTTGACTGCTAACCAGGAGGCTGGTGGTTCAAACTCACCAGCCACTCCTCAGAAGGAAGGTTGGGAGATCTACTTCCATAGTGATACCGCCTCAGAAAACCAAGGAGGAAAGAGGGGTCACTATGAGTCGGGTCCGACTCGACGGCACATAACAACAACATTGTTTTACCAGCATGTATCTAGGTATATATAGATATGGTTGTCTCTCTCTCTTTGGTATACATTGTGTTCCTATTTCTATGGATTCATTCTCCATGCTGTATTGTAAATAATATTTATCTTCTTTCTCTAGTTCACTTATTCTCTCATTCCTCTTGTTTAAACTTTTGATTAAAATCACCCATTTAATTAAAATTATGATCATATCTAAAAGTTATAATACTTGGTTATTTTTCAAATGTACTTGATTATTTTTAATGGTATCTTAGTGCATACATCATTTTTGGATTCCATCTTTGACTTCTTAAGCATTTCATATGTAGCTAGTTTTTATTCTGTACCTAACAAGTCCAATATCCTAGTCTTTAGGAGGTCTAAATTTATTTGTTGTCTTTAATGTGTCTCACCAAGGGTGTAATGTTTCTTTGAATGTTTGGTAATTTTTCATTGTTATCCCCTACCTGTGATAATTCTGAAGTTTTACCTTGGGGATTTTCCCTCCAGAAAGCATTCACTTTTGTGGACATGACCAGCTTGGGCTCCCTTGAGGGTCCTTAAGGGTCCTGATTTCATAACCAAAGCACCCAAGGCTTGCTTCCTTGATGGTACTTTGGCTCTGTCTCCAAGAATCCTCCACATTCTCATTTACTTAATATCATCATATTTGGTTTCTGCTCAATACTCTTTTATTTTTGAATTTTCAGAGTTTAAATTTGGGGTGGGGGCTTTGCTCCCTGTAAGCCCAGCAGTGTGTTTAAAAAGTGTGTAACTCATCCAGAATCTAGTTATAGCTGAAAGATCTTTTAGAGGCTCTAGTCTGCCGTATTGCCAGCAGGACTCAGCCTGTGACCAACAGGGGCTTAGCCTGTGACCAGAGCTCAGGGCTCAGATATGATCATGGTCAGAGCTCAATTTAGGACCAGGATCAGGACTCAGGGTTATGACTAGGATCAAAACTCTGTGTAGGGCCAGGACCAGGGCCAGGGCTCAGTCTGCAGCCAGGATCAAAGCTTAGGCTGGGCCAAGGGTCATAGCTCAGTCTGGAGCCAGGATCAGAGTTTAGGATATGACCAGGGTCAGGACTCAGCCTGTGACTTGGGTCAGGGCTCCGTCTGTGGCCTTAAGCAGAGTCCGGTATGTGGTTGGATCAAGTCCAGTAGGAGTTCTTGGGGTTTTCCAACCGTTGCCTATGCCCACCTCCAATGCTTTTCCTGGATAGACAGGAGCTGGGCCCCTTGCCAAGCAGCCAAGGATAACTTCCCCTGGGCCATAGCTGCCTTCCTCTCCTCCTGCCCAGGGTTGGACAGGCTCTGACAGACGCCAAGCTTCAAGGATGAGGATTCTCCTGGGAAGTCCTTGGCTGAGGATCATCCTGGCCCCAGAGTCATCAAAACAACAGCTGGGCCTGGTGGGGGTGGGGAGGTCGCAGCGGGGGAGCCCTGCTTGTCTAGAGGGGAGTCAGTGTGGAGGTGGGGCCTGAGGCCAAATTGATTCCCTAAAGGTGTTCTTCCACTTCCCAGGACACCCTGGAGCCATCAGCTGGCCCAGGGGTGTGAAGGCCTTAGCAGTACTGGGATAAATCCGCTTTGGTCCCAGCCCTGACTATTCACAAGAGGAACATCTGGGGGTGGGAGGGGAGGTGGCTGTTGAAGGCAGTTCACAGAAGAGGCCCTGGGGTCTGCTTTTGTGGGGAGGAAAGAGCAGCTTTAGAGTATGGAGGTGGAGGCGGCTGCTTGCAGGGAATCAAGAGGGGGGTAGGGAAGGCAAGTGAGGGCCAAGGCCAAGGCAGGGGTTGACCCAGGGGAGAGAGGATGGGAACAGGCCCCGGGGGCTGGGGCAGGAGGAGGGGGCTCTACACCCTTGCCTTTGGCTCTTCCTGCACTGTCCTCTGGTCCCCTTTTGGGAGCCTGGGGTCACAAGGTTTCCTATTCACCAAGGCCTGGAGCAAGTGGCCTCTGCCCACCCCTTCTAACAACTCCCCCCCCCCGCCCCGCTCCCCAATCTCTGCCTTCCCCACCCTGAGAGAAGCAAGGAGCCCATAACAAAAGCTCCCTCCCTCAGGACTCCTCCGAGTCCAGAGTCCAGCCCTCATCTCTGCTCCTCACCCTCAGAGCCTCCACCCCAAGCCTGGAGTTGCCCACCGGCCTCCCAGCCTCCATCGGGCTCACCTAGCTGCATCCTGAAGGTCTCCTGCATTTGGCTTCCAAGGGACAAACCTGCTGGGCAGCCAGGTGAAGATCTCCGCGGGCCTGGCCTCTGCCTTGTAAAGAACCACCTGGCCAACCCAGGGCCCCCACAGGAGTGGGGCAGGCCGCATCTGATTCTCTGTGTGGCCTTTTCTGCTCCCCCAGAGCCCATCAGAGGGGGTGTTGGATTCACTTTACTGGTGGCTCCCCGAGAGCCAAAGGTCAGCTATTCATTTAGAAAGTATTTCCTGGGAGTTCAGGTGTCTTCCACATACCCTTCTGTACCCTCCCCCCGCCCCGCCTCCCTCCACCGAGATCCTTTCCCAGGGTCTCAGGGTCTTCCTCCTGAGCTCACTTGCATCTCCTTACTTCAAGCACCACCACCACCCCACCCTGTCAACCTGGGGGGGGCTGCCCCCTACCCAGGAATATGGGCCCACCCTATGCCAGGCAGAAATCACTGCCTGGGGCGACCAAGCTGGGATGGGTGAGCTGGCTCTGGGAGTCTCTGTTCCTTCCTGGTACTTCCCTTTCCCATCTTTGGAGAAGCCACTCTGCCAAGGTGTGACATAGACCAGTCCACACCCTGCTGGCAATTCTGGACACAAACCTCCTTCCTTCCCTATAAAGAGTTCCAGACAGCTAGCTGAAGACTTCTTGACTCTGTACCAAGTAGGACTTGGCTTGGGGGTCAGGGCAGGGCCAGGCATCCCTTCACAGCAGAGGGAATAGCCAGTGCAAAGCAAGGGGTCCCATGAAGAAGGAGGTCCCAAGATTTAATCCAGTGCAGAGGCTGAGCACTGAGGCATGACCCACCTCTGACCTGTTAGACTCTCCCTGGGCTTACCTGGGCACCTCAGGCTATGCCTACACAGGAGCAGAGTCACAGGCCCGTGGCTGCTTCCACTACTCAATCCTGTCAGCGTTACCTGAAAAATACCAGGGCCGGCCCTGACGCATTACAGCCAATTGTCCACACCAGATTTCAAGGAGAAATCTGTCCACCATGGGTGACCCTAATAGTATTTGAAATACCAGTGGCATAGCCTCCAGCCTCTGTGCAACATGCAAGCCACCACAGTATGACACACTGACAGACAAATGGTGGTCAAGGAGAAGGGGAGAGTTTAATTAGGAGGTGCACCAGCTAGAGACAGATGGGGTCTTAGTGACTCCAAAAAAGGCCCACTCTGCTCAGCATTTACAATCAAGGTTCTTATACTAAAGCAAAAGAGATACAGCAAGTGTGCAGGATTAATTAACATTTTCCAAAAGTTAGATAGGACAATGAATAATTAAGAAAAGAATATTTCAATTAGTCCAAGAGACTGGTACACCATGTGATCCTCAGCCTATACAACTATGAGACCAGAAGAACTAGATGGTGCCCGGCTACAACTGTTAACCACTCGGATGGGGCTCTATGTAGGAGATCCTGGATAGAGAGGGAGAACAATGTGGAACAAAACTCAAAATCATTAAAGAAAAAAAAAGGACCAGGTTTGCTGGTCTGATAGAGCCTGGTGGAACCCCTGAGACTATGGCCCCTAACTGCCCTTCAGGTCTGGAATTGAAACCACTCCTGTGGCTTCCAGCCAAACAAAAGACAGGCATATGAGCTGAACATTTACACTAGGCAGATACACTCCTTGGAGAGATCATTCATGGGAGAATAGAAGGGCTGTGTATGCACAGGGAGACAGCTCAGGGGGCAGGAGTGCATGGACAGGAAGGATACAGGGAAGAGGTAACTATGGGGAGGAAGTGGGACGGGAGCTGTTGCATTGTAGGAAATTGCAGTCAACATCATGAAACATACTGTATGTGAGCTGCTGTATTTGAAATGAATTTGTTCTATAAATGTTCACCCAAATTACAATAAAATTTAAAAAGAAAAGTATGTTTCCTGTGAGTGCCCAGCAGTCAGGTAATCCTTAAGAGACTTTATTGGTGTTCATCAAAGTCTGAGTGACCAATCGGAAAGTCTGACCCAGGAGCCTTTATCGACACAGATGGGTCTGTCTTAGATCACAGGGTACAGCAAGAACTAATAACTGTAGCTTAGAGAGAGAACAAATTAATTATAACACAAAGTTGAAGTCAGGTTTTAAAGACATGGCATCATAACTGAAAATATGGAGTCTTACTCAATATGGAGTTAGGCCTAACAAAGCAAAAATCTTTAATCCTCACACCAGCTCCCCTTGGCCTGAGGCTTTCCACAGGATCTTGTTGTTGTTGTTATGTGCTGTCAAGTCGGGCCCGACCCACAGCGACCCCTCCTTGGGTTTCCGAGGCAGTATCACTATGGAAGTAGATTGCCCCATCTTCCTTCCGAGGAGTGGCTGGTGGGTTTGAACCGCCAGCCTTCTGGTTAGCAGTCAAGTGCCTTAGGCACTACGCTACCAGAGCTCCCCCATAGGATCTTAGGAACCTTATTCACACCAATCCAGCCCATCTGGTGGGGTTTGGCCCTGCTGTTCCCTCTGTCTGGGATGCTCTTCCCTCCAGGCCTCAGTATCCCTCTTGTTTCATTCTCTGTCCAATGCCATCCCCAGAGGCTGGCCTGGCCACCTTGTTTGACCTGCTTTGGGGAAATAAAGACATGTATCTCGATGGCAAATAACAACAGCAACATCCTTGCTAAGATGCACAATGGGATCCCCTTATAGACAGGAACACACTCTAGGGACAGGGACTCTGCCAGGTCCCCAATGGCCCCAGCACCCTACGTGCCAGACACAGCACAGAGATGAGGAATGCATGAATAGAGGTGCCGCCCCCCCCCGCCGCCCCCTCCCCCTCTCCCCTGCCATGCCCTGTGCCCAGGCCGCCTACTCCCAGCTGTATAATCTGGCCACCTGGGACTGGGTGGGGGTAAGTAAGCTCTGGGGGCTGGCAGAATAGTGAGCTGGGACCCAAAGGCCCCCAGGAATGGTCGGTCCTCAGGCCCCAGCAAGTCCCAGACCACAGACAGGCGGGTCCCTTGAGAAGAATGTGTGGGTGGGGCTGAGGGGGCTGGTGGGAAGGAGCTGTCAGGCCTGCTCCTCTTAACTGCCCCCTCCCTCTGCCCCACTCAATATTATGGGGAGGGGTCAACAGCTTCAGCCTATACCACCCCCCACAGCTGCTTCCTGTTCCTTTGGTGGGTGTGTGGGTGGGTGTGTATGTGCTTGCGTGCAGGAGCATGTGCCTGTGCTATGAAGATCGAAAAAAACACCAGCACACAGAGTGGGGTGGAGGCCTAGGCCCCATACTGTGCCCTCAGCTGGGGTCAGGGATGGGGTCAGGGGTGGTGACTGAGGCCCAGGGAGCTGCCCTTTCCCTGGGGTCGAGCATGATCACATCTGAGCTGGAGACAAAAGGCCCTTCTTCTCTAGAGAAGCTGGATTGTGCAGCGGAGGAGGGAGCATTCCCAAGGACCCTGGGTGGGGGCAGGGTGGTGCCCGGCTGGCCAGTGTCCCTGGGGAGCAAAGAACCCCAGAATCTCCCCCACCTATATGCAGACTGGTGAAGGGGAAGCATCTTTGGGAAGCGAGGCTTAGGACCCCCAGATCTGTGCTGGGCCATGGGGACAGAGAAGGCTCAGCCATGGGGCCTGGCCTTTCCTCCTGGGTCCCCAAGATGCCTAGACCAGGCAGGGAAGGACTGAGCTTGGGGAAGGGAAGGCTGTGGGGCCAGGGACTTGCTGTGACCTGTACTGACCTGTCCCTCTTGCCCCTACCCCACCTCTCTGCCCCTTGCTGTCCCTGCCCTTCTCACCCCCCAAGTCCTTGTTCCCTTCAAGAGGAGGTTTCCGGATCATTTTATTTATGCTTCCTCTGGTGTCAGGACCTGGCCTGGTCCTGACCACCACACCTCTGGTTGACCCCACTCGCTCCCAGGGGACCCTCTGCCTGCCCAGGTCTCACCTCTGAGGCTAGAGGCAACAGTGGGGACAGAGGGGAACAGGCTGGAGCTGCTAGGGGAGGGTCCTGGGGGTGTGAGGCCAGAGCTCAGTAGAGCAGCAGCAGTGACTGTGGGCAGCAGGCCCGGCTGGCTATCCCGAGGCTGGGCCTCCCTGGTCCTTTCTGCTTCTGATGGCACAGCTGGAGGGAGGAGGATTGCTGTTTCTTTGAGGGCCTGAGACACGGCCAACAAGACCCATTCAGTTTTTCCAGAAGGTATGGAAACTTCCCCGTCAGCCTAGCACAGGCGGAGGTGTGACTGTGGGCCTCCTGAGTCCAGCTAAGTTCCCTGCCTCTGAGGCCCTCTCAGGGCCAACAGGAGTCGGGGGACAAATGGGATGACTGCCTGCAAGCCAGAGGGCTCCCCACAGGGCAGATGCACCACGGTCCAGCTCCCTACTGCGGCAGGTCCACAGTGGGTTCTCAGGGAGACATATTTGCACAAGGCAACCTAGGCATGCCTCCTACAGGGTCCAGGATCAGCCCCCTTGCTGGGACCTAGGCCCACCCACCCCAGCTGCTGCTGACTTGTCCAGTGCCTCCATCTCATCACCCTCCAAGGAGGCAGCCAGCCCTCATCAGCCCAGGCACCTCTGAGTGGCACATCCCTGGGTCCAGGGCTCAAGCTCCTCTCTACTCTCCCGACAGGGCCCAGGCGGGAAGCACCAGTAGTTTCTGGTCCCAGCTGAGGCCTCAGGTCTGTGGAACTGAGCCAGCACTGCCACTGCCAAGATTCCCGGCAAGAGGGTGGGGGACGGCGACGACACAATTCTCACTTGTTCCCGCCGCCAGCTCTTCGGCTCCGCCGCCAGGCGCTTCCTTTTTTAGGCAAAGTAGGAGCTCCTGCCTGTCCCCATGCCCCCACAGTGCTTCACCTGCCAGGAAGAGAGGAAGGAAAACTGTTGCGTCTCATCCGTCCTCCCTCCCGCAGTGCATCCTCCTGGGGGGGGGGGGTTGGAAAGGGAGGGAACATCCGGCAGAGGTGACCCCACCCCCTTACCCTGGGGGAAAGTTGGCCCAGACCCCCAGCTCTGTGGAGAGAAGGGGCTAGGAGAAGGCAATGCATAACCCACAGGAAGGCATTTTAGGAATTAGGCTGGCGGGACACTCCTGGACTTCAGCTTGGCCCATCCCAGGAGATGCTGCCACCCTTCCTCACCTAAGAAAGGGGATTTGCCCTGGGGGGGGGCAAAGGCCCTCAGGACACCCCTGAAGCCAGCCACCTCTGGTCACTCTAGGCCCAGCTAAGATTTTGAGACCCTGGGCCCTTGGCTCAACAGCAAGCTGGGTCTGCCCGGGGTTTGCCCTCCTACAGAGGTTGCCTCAGTGTCTGTGTCAGACCAGACATCTGTAGGCCTATGTCTCTTCCTCCAGGAAGCTGGATGGGTGGGGACTTTGCTTTTGGGGGTTTTGTATCCCTTAAGAAGCATGTTCTCAAGTTTCTCAGGCCACTGTCCCCTCCCAAAGCTCTGTGTTCTTTCTAAGGTTGGCCCAAGACCCAGAAGCACACCCCTCTCTTTGGGCTTGGTCTGGAGGGACATTGATCTTGGTGTCATCCTTTCTGGCACACTTGGCCAGACCTGGAGATCAATAGGTTGGGCTTCTCTGGGGCTTGGGTTCAGGGTCCCCTGCTTTGCGGAGTCTAGGGCAGTGTTCATAAGTGACCAGGCAGGTGATTGGTGACTCCCTGTGCACCTGGCTGCGAGGTGGGGGGGGGAGGCAACAGACCCCACAGCCTCACACCTGGCGAAGGGGAGACTGGAGTGTGTGTGCCTGTGTGTGCCTGTGTGCGCCTGTGCTCACGTGTGCATGTTCTGATCGGATCTCGGTAGTGCTACTTGTCTGGGTGTCTCCGTGTCGGCTGGGTCTGTGCACGTCTGGAAAAGTGCGTGCGCCGCCGGGAGGCGGGGGTGGGGTCTGGGCGCGGGGCGGGGCATAGCCGGGGGCGGGACCAGGGGCGGGACCTCAACCCGTGGATCGTGGAGCGGCGCGCCCAGGAGCCTAGGAGAGAGCGAGCGGCGCCCTAGCACTGCGCCTTGTTCCACAGCGCGATGCTAGCCTGGACCGCGCTTGGCTTGGCCCTGAGCTTGCGGGTGGCGCTGGCGCAGAGCGGCGCCGAGCGCGGTGAGTGCAACCCAGGGAACCAGGGAGCGGAGCTCTGGGCGCCCCCTTCACTCCCCGCGGCGCGCGCCCGTCCGCCAGGGCCTGGGGACAGCCGGGCCTGGCAGCCCCACCCACCTGCGGCGGTTCAGCCCAGGTGCCCCGGGCGGGCTAGACAGCACATCTGCTGGAGTGTGGAGCTCGCCATCTGCCGAGGTCGAGGCCGGGCATCTCTAAGGGATCGCGGGGCCTGGACGGGGAGGGGGAAGTGTCCGCATCCTCAGTTTCCCCACCCCTGGAAGAACCGTTAGTAGAGCGATGGTAGCCGTGTTGGAATCGCTTTACTGAGTTGGGGCCTGGATCAGACCCAAGATGCCCCCAGACCCCCAGCAGGGAAGGGGAGGCACTGCCTTTCCAGTGTGCCAGACAGACTGGGAGGAGTGGGGAGGCCCAGGAGGGCCTGCTTCCGAGGTCCAGATGGAGCAGAGATGGGGGCTAGGGGACGGGTGATACCATCTTCAATGCGGTCACTGAAGCCAGCCTGACTGCCTGGGCTGGGAAAGAGGAGGGGGCTGAGTCCAGTGCTTCATCCCCCTCTCCTGCTGCTGTGTGTACCTCAGGGTGGGCTGTCTCCCCTCAAGGCTGAGCTGTGAGGCTGAACTCCAGCACTAAAGCCACTTCTTAGAAAGACAGCCTGGGAGGCAGCAAAGATGTTGAGAGCAGCCCCCCAGGGCTCCTGGGCTAGTTGGGGAAGGGAGAGTGTGGGACTGTCATTGTATAGATGGGACAGGAGCCCAGAGAGTGTCCTGCTCTGGTGCTGCCCCAGTGACATAAATCCATTGAGGAGCTGGGCCTCCTGCTTGGCTCAGAACCACCCCTCCCAGGGCCTTCAGGATGGAACAGTGCAGGCTCTTGAAGTCAGCTAGGGTTAGGATGACTTAGGACAAACTCAGATCCTGGTTTTTCTGCTTTGGGGTGGGCTGTCTCGGGGGGGCCTTTGCCCCAGGACTGAACCCTCCCCTCTCCCCCAGGTCCCCCGGCATCATCCCCCCAGGGGGACCTGCTGTTCCTGGTGGACAGTTCGGCCAGCGTGTCTCACTACGAGTTCTCCCGGGTTCGGGAGTTCCTGGGGCAGCTGGTGGCCCCTCTGCCCTTGGGCCCCAGGGCCCTGCATGCCAGCCTAGTGCATGTAGGCAGCCAGCCGGACACTGAGTTCTCCTTTGGCCAGTACAACTCAGGTGCATCAGTTCAGGATGCCATCCGGGCTGCAACCCAGCGCATGGGTGACACCAACACTGGCCTGGCACTGGCCTATGCCAAGGAGCAGCTGTTTGATACAGCAGCCGGTTCCCAGCCAGGGGTGCCCAAGGTGCTGGTGTGGGTGACAGATGGTGGTTCCAGCGACCCCGTGGGGCCCCCCATGCAGGAGCTCAAGGACCTGGGTGTCACTGTCTTCATCATCAGCACTGGCCGAGGCAACCTCCTGGAGTTGTCGGCCGCTGCCTCAGCCCCTCCTGAGAAGCACCTGCACTTTGTGGATGTGGATGACCTGCACATCATCACCCAGGAGCTGAGGGACTCCATTCTCGGTAGGTGGGAGGAAGTGGGGCCCTGAGGAGCCCTAGCTGAGAACCACAGCAGGAGAGACTGGGGCAAGACTTCAGGAGGACTTGGAGCCAGGGCTGTGGAATGTGAGGTGTCCTTGAAGGTGTGTGTGGTGGGGGGAGTGACATGAGGCATTTCTGTCCACTGGCCATGGACACACTGCAGCTGGGGCTCCTAGGAAGCTGCTATCTGGGGCTGTTGGGGACAGAGAGACGAGGCTGAGGAACCACCTCCAGGAGTGTTTCCTGTTGAGGGGTGCCAGACCAGTGCTAGAGGTCCCCAGAGTGGGGGCACTGGTGGACTGTATTTGGTAGGTGTGGCTGATAGAAAAAGAAGGGTGGTTCAAGTCCAGGAACTCGGTGGACATGCACTGAGGCTCCCATGTCTGGAGAGAGGAGAGGCCAGGAAGATCAGAAAGGGCCTGGGCTGCCTCTCATGGAGCTCAGGCCCTTTACTGGTTAGGATAGCCATGGAGGTGGCTGAGCAGGGCAGTGTGCTGACTAGGTTTGGACTTCAGGCTTGTTGTGGGAACTGTCCTGGAGGAGGAGGGGGTGGGGCTGCTACTGGGGCTGAGGGCACCCCTCCCAGTTCACTGGGGTGGGGTGGGGCTGAAGAAGAAGGGCATGGTTGCTGGCCAGTCTGCTTTTCCCATTGAAAAGTGTCAAGAACTCCAGAGTTGTTCACAAGTCTCAGCCTTTGGGTTAATCATCCACCTAAAGCCGGAAGGACTTGGTCTGTGTGCTGGAGAGGGGTGGAAGGTCCTCTGGAAGATTTCCTCTAGGGATATCTGCCCCATGTGGTCACCCTCCGTAGGCCAGCCTGGATGGCACAGCAGGATAAGGCAGGCAGCTGGACAATAAAAACTCAAGGCTCCTGGGCACAGACGTCAGGCAGAAGGGTGGGGGTCTTGTGGGGGTAGGTCTGGGTGTGGGGGATGGGGAGGAGAGCATGCCAGGCTGATGGCAGGGGCACTCAGCATTGCGGAGGAAGAAGTGTCCAAGATTCCATGACTGACTCCACCCATAACATTTACTAGTTAACCAAATCACAGGTCACTTAGCCATATGGTGCTTGGCCATATGCTGGGGTAACATGTTTAGGGTCCCACTCCAGGGTCCTTCCATGCCCCAATTCTGTGGGGTTCTAGGACCTGAGGCAGGAAGCATCCCAGAAACCCAGGTCCAACTGTTCCTGGAGTTGTCCTGTCTCCACTGTACCTCCCAGGGACTCTCCTGGGTGCATCCTTGGGTTCCCCTTCACCTCAACTCTCCAGATCTTGGCTGACCTCAGACCCTGTGGGCCTACTCCAAGCCAGGGTCTGGCCCTTGTTCCCTGACATCACTGTGGGCCCTGGTGTGGTGGCCCCTCTACCATTCCCAAGAGTCTGGGTTTGGGTCTGAGGCAGGCACGGAAGCCTTGATGGTGAGAGGGATGGGGCTGCAAGCTCCTCTGTTTTCTTCCTTCAGCCCCATCTCTGCTTTGCATATCATTAGCATCTAATTTGGGTGAAAATGCTGCTGGATGTGGCCAGATTGGCCTGTCCAGGAGCTCACCATGTCTTCCTGGCCTGTTGGCCCAATCCCTGTCCATCTACTGGGGAACCCCAATCTGTGGGGTCTCCCCTGACTCAACAGCTAGGACCCCTGCTCCAGCACAAAGGAGGTGACCTCTGTTTCCTGACTCCACATGCAGACGCGATGCAACCACAGCAGCAGCTCCGTGCCTCTGAAGTCACGTCCAGTAGCTTTCGCCTGGCCTGGCTGCCCCTGCTGACCGCCAAGTCTGGCTACTACTTGCTGGAACTGGTGCCCAGCGCCGAGCCGGGAGTAGTGCGTCGCCAGCAGGTGCCGGGGAACGCCACAGGCTGGGTCTGGGCCGGCCTAGAGCCGGACACGGACTATGACGTGGCGCTGGTACCTGAGTCCAACGAGCTCTTCGTGGGGCCGCAGCACCTGCGTGTTCGCACACTGCCAGGTGAGGTGCGGCCTGGACTGGTGGGAAGGGCGGGGCCTCTAGATGAGTGCGGCAGGGTTGGGGGGAGCGGACTGGTTGGTGGCGGAGAGCTCAAGGCTCACATGTGTGGTCTGTCTCCCCTCCTCCCCCTCCCCCCCACCCCAGAGGAGGCTGGGCCGGAGCGGATCGTCATCTCTCACGCCAGGCCGCGCAGCGTGCGCGTGAGCTGGGCCCCGACGCTGGGGCCTGCCGCAGTGCTCGGCTACCACGTGCTGTATGGGCCACTGCAGGGCGGCACTGCCCAGCGCGTGGAGGTGCCTGCGGGCCAGAACAGCACCACACTGCAGGGCCTGACGCCCGGCACCGTCTACCTGGTCACCGTGACTGCGGCCTTCCGCTTAGGCCAGGAGCGCGCACTGTCAGCCAAGGCCTGCACGCTCCCAGGGGAGCGCAGCCGCGCCCTACCCCTCCCAGACACCAGGGCTCGGGGGCCGTGACCCCGCCCCGCCGGGACTCCATGTGACCCCCACCCGGGCCTCGCAGCAGCCGAAGGGCCCTGTCCACGCCTGCCCTCCAGGACGCGGGTCTCGCCTGACTTCCCTCGGCAGGATTTCAAAGAGTGTCTGGGCAGCCTGAGAACACCCAGTCCTAGCGCTGGGCCCAGGACGGAGGGCGGCGGCCAGAACTCGCTCCCCCTTGTGTGAAGGGCTTGTCCCTCTAGTGGCCAGGGTTGGCATTGGTTCAAGGGAGTTCGACCCAGCAGGTGGCTTCTGAGTCTCCTTCCCACATAGGTCTTGGATGTCGATAAAGGGAGGGCAGGGCAAAGGGAGGCAAAGTGGCTCAGATCAGTCCTCAAAGGCTTCCTGGAGGGGACAGGAAATGGAGAGGGAGGTGCTGGGAGGGTGATAGTGGAGCCAGCAGCGAGGTGGGTGGGCCTGGGGGGTGGTGCCTGCTGGGAACAGGTGGCCCTGCCTTCCTGCCCAGGACCCCAGCTGGGCCCAGCTCGCTGTCACTGGGGGGTAGAGGGTATCTTTTTGGAGAAAGAGGACCCTTGAGGAAAAAAGAGCTTCTATCCTTGCCCCCTCCCAGACCCTGCTCCCTGTCGGGCTGGGGCAGACTGCTCCACTTGGTCCAGCCAAACAAGGGTCCCTGGAATGGGCCATCATCCCAATGGTTCTTTGAAGCCTCCTCTGACCCCACAGGGTTAGGCTTACAGGCTACCTCCTGGTCACTACATAGTGTCCTGGGGCTATCTGAAAAGCCTTGGAGGGCAGGGAGGTCCATCCAGGCCTGCCCTTTGCTGTGCCCAGAGTGCCTGGCCCAGCTCCCATAAATGTCCCAGCTTTCAGAATACAGTATAACCTGCGCTCTGCTGTCAGAGCGCTTTACTCCTCGTGGGGATGCCAGCTGTGGACAGGGCAGCTTCTGAGAGGCTGTGTTGGAGGATCTATGGAGGCCAATTTGTGCTGGAAATGGAGGAGAGAGGCTGCCTCCCTCCTAGTTCCTGTGCTGACCATTGAGCTTTCTGTGACCTCTATTTGCACCCCCTCTTTAGATTCTCACCCTGTTTCTGTGGGCCAGGACCCCAGGAGGAAAGAGCTGCCCTTGGCCATAGCCTTGGCTACGGTCCGCAAGCCTATGTCTAGAGGCTAGAGGCTTCCTGGGCTCAGTCCAACGCTAGCGCCCTCTGCTGGCAAAAGCAGCCCCCTCAGCAAAGTTGATTCTCTCCACTAATGCTTGCTAATGGAAATAAAGCTCCTAACCAGAGATTGCAGGTTTTGAGAGGCGTGGTCAATGCTTGGTTGTCACTTGTCACCTGGCAGTTAAGAGCGCCTTTCTTCAGTCTTCTGCTCAGGCTGGTGGGTGTGTGCGCAAGGGTGGCCCTTCCCAAGAACCAGAAGCATTACAAAGCCTCCCTGGCTGTGTGCTAGGCTCCTGTCTCTTGAACTCACAGCCAGTGTTTGCCTGCTTGTGTGATGATGGCCCAAGAGCACAGGGCCCCCACCCTGCCTGTGTGCAGAGCAGAGGTGGGGCCTGAGGGCAGGGTGACACAGGCCTTGACCAGGCCAGCAGGTTGGAATTTTGTGGGAGAGTTGGATTCCTTCCCAGTTTTCCCCACCCATGTCAAGCCCAGAAGCCTGTGTGGGGCCTGGGGCTGTGCCTGGCTCTGGCTGGGCCCCCAAACGCTGTGTGTTTACCCTTGCCTGTCCTGTGGCCAGCAGGCAGAAGCCCAAAGAATCACATGACCCCAGCAGCTGGCCACATCCCGGGGCAGGGTGAGATGGGTAGGCTTGAACACCAGGAGGCTACTCAGGAGCCAGGCACTGGTGGCTGGCAGCATCAGCCAGGCTGGAACCTTCCCTGGGCCTGAGGGGCAGAGTGACCCCCAGACTGGCCTGCATTCCCCAGCCTGAACTCTTGAGGGCTCAGAGTCTGAGCCTAGAGTCCACCTGAGAACCCAGCCTTGCCCAGAGTCCAGGGTGGGTGGTGAAAGCAAAAAGGCAGCAGCAGGACATCGGTGGGTCACCTGCTAATGTGATGTCTTCTGTGGATGGCTTACTTAGACACACACTCCAAGATACTTGTCTTGACCCAAGACAAGTGGGGTGACAGGCCCATCCCTCAAAGAACACCTGGAACCCCTTACAGGGACAGAGCAAGCAGAAAGAGACCCATGCCCTTGGGTCATTCTCACCCAAGGCAGAGGATCCAATGTCTTCTCCTCTCTGCTGGATCCAAGGCCCAGCACTGTTTGCTTGCGTGCTGGGAAGATCAAGTGCCCTACTTCCATGTCCAGGCCAAGGAACTCCTCCTTCTTGGGGCAAGGAGCCTGTCTCAGAATTGGCTGCCCTTGCATCCTCCAAGCACTTTTTCAAGGTCTTTGACTCTAAGCCATGTCTTGGAGCAGTCTTGGAGCCTTGTGGGGTGCCCCCACTCCCTACCCTGACACTTGGACCACTTCTTCAGTCCTGGGTCCAGGAGGGTGAGGCCAGCAGGTGTGTCCACCCCACGACTGGGAGCTTCTCATTGTGCACTGAAAGCCTAAAAGGGCTGCCCTGGCCAGTTCTGATTGAGAAAAGCAGGCATGGGAATTGGCTCAGGAGGATGACCATGCAAGGAAACCCCAGAGCAAACCTGTTTTCGTAGAGATCGTAATAGACTTTGCTGTTTCCATAGAGATCATAATGGACACAGCATATCCCCATTTCAGCCCTCTGGGCAGTGTGGGTCACAGGCTGAGTCTGTTATCTCCTGCTGTGTTTGAGAGGGGAGGCATATCTGACCTCTAGCTCATAGGAATCAGCCTTGGGCTGCTGGTCTTGATTTTCCTTCCCCCTTGTGAAATTAGAGGTCAGACACTCCCATCACATCATTTATCATAAGTTGATCAGTAAAACTGAAGTTCAAGCGCACCAGCTCTGTACCTTCTGCTTTCTTCCTAGGATGAAAACTTTCTCCCAACATCCTTTTTTGTTTAAATGTCAGTGGGAGTTACATCTCCCTCTGGTGGTAGTGAGGCAGGGGCACAAGGGAACTCTCCCCATGAGTCCCAGCCCTTGGAGGAGGAGGTGAATGAAGTGGCTGTTAGCCTGGGGGAAGGGCCTCACTGACATTGCTGGGAGGGACTGGGAAAGAGCTGTGATGTGCAATGGATTGGCTGTTACATGGTTTTTCTAGCCATGGTCTTGTAAACCCCACCAAAGGGATTGGGTAGAATTATACAAATAAGGTTCGTGAGACCCACCAAGTGAATTGAACAGCTTGCTAATAATGCAAATAAGATGTATGGTACCTTTGTAAGGGTTATTGTTGTAAGGGTAGGACCATACAAAGAAGGTATTGGTACCCTGATAAGGGTAGTGTAGTGCCTAAGGCATTTGACTGCTAACCAGAAGGCTGGTGGTTCAAACCCACCAGGCACTCTTCAGAAGGAAGACAGGGCAATTCACTTCCATCCAGATACCACCTTGGAAACCCAAGGACTATGAGTTGGAACTGACTTGATGACAGTGAGTTTGGTTTTTTGGTTTAACAAGGAGATTGGTCAGTTTTGCCAGCCTTCTAGGCTTAAAATGAGCCATCCCAGAGGTGGAAGGAGGGGGAAACCTCACTACCACCAGGAAGACACGGGAACAGAGCACCTCCTTTGGACCCAGAGTCTTGTGCTGAGTACCTCCTAGACCTAGGAGATGGAGAGAGAGTTGTAACACTGGAGGTGGAGCAAGATGGCAAGGTGAGAAGTGGCCGCCGGGAAACAGCAGCGGAACATGGATCCCAGTGCAGAGCTGTTACGGTGGGTGTGCCAACCCATTGAGCAAGAGAGCTGTGTGTCTTTGGGCTGAGGCTTACTGGCCAAGTAGGCTGCCCCCAGGCACTTACTGGCAGAACTAAAAATCTCTGTAACGTTTGTAGGGCAGAGGCTGGGCTGGCCCAAGAGGCCTGAGGGGCCGAGGGGTTGAGGACAGAGAGGCCTGCCTGTGGCTGTGGCCAAGAAGCTTTCCTGATCAAAGAGCTATATTCTGAGTTACTCCTGATCCTAAACTGTAACTGGTTACTTCCCAAATAGACATCATAACTGTGAATATGGTCTGTGAGTTCTGTGTGACTGTTGCAGTGAATTACGGAACCCAGCAAAGTAGAGTCCCTTGGGAGGGACAGCTGGTGTCAGAATTGGTAAAAGGATTGAGAGAGGAGGCATATCTGACCTCTGCCTCATAGGAATGAGCCTTGGGCTGTTGTTCTTGATTTTCCTTCCCCCCTTGTGAAATTAGAGGAGGTCAGATGCTCCCATCACACCATTTATCATAAGCGGTGATTAGGCTGAGGGCAGAAATCCCCCAATGGGGGTTGGGGGTAGGGCAGTAGTGTGACCTCTGTCACTGACATGTTCTCTGTAGGAACTAAGATGCCTGCCAGTAATTGCCCCTGGCTCAGAAATGTAGGAGACATGGCATCCATGACAGATTGTCCCCTCTGCTCCACAGACATGTAGTTTTGTGCGTGTGTGTGTGAAGAGAGACGTTTATTGCTAGTGAAAACAAGAACTTAACAACATAAACTTGTGCCAACAGCAATGCTTGGCAGGAGTCCCCAGGCCCAGGAGGAACCAGGGGCTCTCCCAAATCCCCCACACTTCCCAGCAGAAAGCGGTTGCCCATGCAGCCTGTGCGGATCCCTGCCTCCTGGGTACATCTCTTTGCAAAGGTTTTCTCCTCCGTCTGATGTGCACTCTGGGGCTGTGAGGACTCAGAGTGACTCAGGAGGAGGGGCAGCACGGGGAAGGCCACTACCCTGCAACCCCGCCCTGCCGACCCCAGAACCCCGTGCTGCACCTGCTATCTGCCTTAGCCCCTCACAGTGAACCTGAGGGCCAGAGCCTGTGATGCGACCTTTGCTCTGTTAGCATGGCACTGGAAACACTTTGACATTAAGCTATGGAAGGAGGATATTTTGGTTACCTAGTGTCGCTCTGACAAGAAAAATACCACAAATGGGATGGCCTTAACAAACAGGAGTTTATTCTTACAATCTGGAGGCTTTAAGTCCAAGTTCAAAGTGCCAGGCTCTAGGGGCTGGGTGAAAGCCCCTCAACCTTGAACTTTGGGGTCCAGCTTTGCCTCCTGCTCCCGGCTCACTAGATCTAGAGGTGTTTCTTCACTCAGACAGTGGCTGGCTGCTGAGACTGAGAAGCCCCAAGGTTGACAAGTAAAAAGGCACAGTCCCGATGTTACCAAACTACACGGCAGGCCATTAACTTAAGTCCATTGTAAGTTCCAAGGTCAGCAGAGCATAGCAGGCTGCTGAGCAATGACACGGTTACATGCAGGGTCCAAGCATGCCATAGGCTATAGACCATTCCCAAAGGCTTCTCCTTAAATACAGGAAGCAGACCACATACCCAAAGGCAGCTACCCAGCTGCTTGTGGTAGATCCCACCATGGAGTTGATTGCCAGTCTCCTCATGGGGATTAACTACCACCAGCTGCCCAGCCACTCAACCAGGCCCAGCCAAGTGGACACACAAACCAAACTACCACAGAAGAGAAAGGCTTCCCTTGTCCACCAGAGTAGGAAACAGGATGAGGGAGGGAGGAAGGGCAGCAAGTGGCCTATGGCAAAGCACAGCCCCCACCATGGTGCCTGGACAGAATGCCACAGTCTGCTGGGCTCTGGTGCTGCCTGAATGGGAGAAGGTCTCCTGCATGGGGGAGAGGGCAAGAACCATGCAGGCCCCTGACCCATTGTGTGGCCTGGGGCACCAGTTAGCCATCTCTCCAGTTCCAGGACCAGGCCCTACACAACATGTAGGCCTTCTAAGCAGGGGCAGGTAGCTCATGCTCACAAGGGGTCCAGTCACAGGCCCTCCTGGAGCTTCTGGAAGATCGTGAAGGCGTATCAGTGACCTTGGGCTTTGAGTGATTTAGTGTCCTTTCTGAGCACTACTTTTCTTGCGGGAAGGTAGGGAGCAGTCTAGCAGGGGCAGCAGGGCCTGCAGGGGAGCATCTGCATGAAGGCCATACCCCCCACGTTGCAGCGCCTGGATGCATGCACCTCTGTGAAGTGAACTGCATCTTCAGGAGGAGTGCTGGTGGTCCAAACTCTTGCTGGGTTGGTCCAGCTAGGTGGGAGGGGCTGCTTTGGGAGCAGTGGGCCTGAGTGACCACAAGTAGGTAACTGTCACCTAAACACAGAGACCTTAACAGAAAGCCCAGCCATTTGGCTGTTGGGTGGAGCTGGTGGGTTGCACGTTTTAGGGTTTTTAGTCTCAGTCACTCTATAGTCTGGGCCAAGATGGCAGGTTCCTAGGGCTCAGGCTGCACCACCTGAGGAGGGCAAGACTGCAGAGTGATTTTGGGTGTATCAGCAACATCATGTTCACCCCCAAGTTTAGGTGGACAGGTAGGTGTTGTCCATGGGAGACACCAGGTGAGACTGGCAGCCAGCCACAGCAGCCTTGGTGCTGGGAAGCCCTGGAGCTTGGTCACTGAGGGCCTCGGGCCAGACTGCAAGGCCCCAGCTCCCAGCAACCAGATCTTGAGAGCAGAAAGGGGGCAGGTCCCTGCTCCTACCAGCCTGGGCTCCCAGGGTCTGCTGCATTCTCCCAGCTGGGGTTCCAGATCAGGCTAGAGGCCAGGCTGTCCACCTGTAGCTTTAACTCCTGCAGCCTCTCTTCCAGGCTGGAGCAGCCCCACAAAGAAGCAAGTGAGCTTTGGGGCAGTAGGGAAGATGGTCAAAAAACAGAGCTGAAGCATAGCCCCACTCCTAGGAACCTCCGTTTTGTCAATAAAGCATCAATGCTTTGTGAAGGTGGCCCATTAGGATCCCCTTTATTTACTTTGGGCTTTCAGGAAAGGTATGTTTGTTCTTCCCAATGGTTTTCAATATGAGACTTTCACAAACACAGGTGGATGGGACATTTTGGATGCCTATCAGGGGTGGGAAGGGTAGAGGAGTCCACACCTGGGTCCCAAGTGAATTTTTAAAAGCAGAGCTTTATTTTTGAAGTTATTCCCCTTTTCGTATAAGGAGAGACACAAGTTAGCTAAATGCCTGATTGATGATGTTGTCCTTGGACAACAAGTATTGCACATCTCTTACCCATTTTCTTTTCTTTATCTAGTGAAGCCCCGTCAGGCATGGCTGACTCATAAAAACCATGATGGCGGCCACTGGGGGGCTTCTGGCTATTGCTGGGAAACTCATTTGGCTTTTCTTTTCATTTGGAAAGAAACAAAGCAGAATTAGCTTTGAACTTTAAAACACCTTTTTCCTATTTTGATTCAGGTTTAAAATAGTTTTCAATCGGGTGGGAAAAGTCAGTCCATATAATTCTGTGAACTCAACCAGTTCCATCAAGAAAAGAACTCTGTGTCACTGAATTGGCCATGTCGAAATTGTTGAGATGGTGTATGTTTGTTACATATATTTTCACAATTTTTAAACAAAAAAAACAACCAAGGGGTAACTTTAAAAGACTGGACACAAGACATTGATTTCAGGCACTGTGGGTTCCAGAGCAGTGCTCACCCAAGGCGGGTTCTTGTCTCCATCTGACCTAACCTAGTGCAAATGGCTCCTCTGTCCCTGAAGCAGGCACCTGGCATTTGGAGGCTCTTAGGAAAGAGCAGCCTGGTATAGGTCTCTACGTTCTCTCCTGTATTCCGGTGTTGGAGTTCTCTGCCCCCTCCCCCTGCCCTGCCTGTGAGTCACTTTTTGAAAAATATAGATCGTACAACTTTCGACTAACTGAAAGGCTGGAGATTGGAATCCACCTAGAGGCGCCTCAGGCGCCTGGTGATCTATTTCCGGAAAACCAGCCATTGGAAACCGTAGGGAGCACAGTCTTACTTTGACACACATGGAATGGACTCCAAGCCATGCTACAGACTCACTGGGCACAGCCTCCTCCCTCCAGGACTCTGATTCGCCGCAATGCCGTCAAGGGGGACGGGTAAGGGACTCCGTCTTTTCCCGAAGATCAAGCTTGTCTGTCCCGCTGCTGCTCCTTCCCTCGGCACTCACTGTGGCGGCGCCAGCGTTCCTCGCATCGAGCATCCTTTGAGTCCACTGACACCTGCTGCTCTGTTGCCACCAAGTCCGGAATTCGGCCGGGCGCCCGTAGCAATGCGGTTGCTAAGCGGAACTGACGTAACCACAACGACCCACACCGACACCGTTAATTTTGACCACGTTCGGCACCCGTAACAAGCCACTTTATTCCAACCCCGAGCGCTATTCACCCAGAGCCGACTACAAAATATCATGGCGGCCAATCCTAGGGCCGGCGCGCTGCACGCGGCCCTCACGGGTTTACGTCGTCTGGAGGAAGGGGCGTGTGTCGCGCCTGCGTAGTGCTCCTGACCGCCGGTCCCCGGCGCGTGGAGACTGCCAGCGCGCGCGAATCTCGCCCGGGCTCGGGTTCGGCAGCTGCGGCGCGCGTGCTCGCGGGGCCATGTCGTGGCTCTTCGGCATCAACAAGGGCCCCAAAGGCGAGGGCGCTGGACCGGCGTTGCCCCTGCCGCCCACATTGCCCGGGGCTGAGGGTGGCGGGGACAGCGGCGTGGGGGACCGCCCGGCGCCCAAGGACAAATGGAGCAACTTCGACCCGACGGGCCTGGAGCGAGCGGCCAAGGCGGCGCGGGAGCTGGAGCACTCGCGTGAGTGCAGCGGGGCTGGTGGGCTCCGGTCGGGGTGGGCTGGGTGAGAACTTAGGAGGCAGGAGGCTCCTCGGATCAGGAGGACGTTCTTCGAGTGGGCGTATGCCAGGCCTTTCAGGGGCGCTTGGCCCTTCCGGTCTTAGGAGTCAGGCAGCAAAGCGGCTGTCGGCAGCCCTAATTAAAGGAAACTGGCTTCCGAGAGTAAACTTTGGCAAAGCCACGCGAGAAGGTTCAGGATCTTCTGTATCACCACTTGCACCTTCCTGGCTGTCACGAGCACTTCAGGTGAGAAAATCTGTGCAGTGGTGATGCAGAGGTTACAGGTAGTAGGTCCTGGAACCAGTTACCGCCGAGCACATGGGTTCCTTCCTCTGCCTCTCCACGTGGGACTTGGAAGGAGTGGCCGAGTCAGGAGATCTACTTGTGTGGTGATTGGGAGCAATTTCCCGCGGGATGCAAAGCATACTTGCATTGGCTTTTATTGAGAATATAGCAGATATACATGTATTTATTGTAACTGGAAAATGGTAGCATTGGGGCGAACAGAGTTGATAGTGCTAGCTCAGCCTAACGATCTTCCTGACCCTAGGGCCTTTGAGATGTTAGCAGCGACTGGACCATCTCTAATTTCATGCCTTCTTCTCACCTTTCCTATCGGCTGTGACTTTAATATTAGAGTTGTGTCAACCAGTATTTAAGATCCTATGGTGTAGAAGGCACTGAATAAATGCCAGTTTAATTAATACAATGGCTCTCACACTTTTGTTTAACCAGAGGTGCTTCCTTTTCTAAAGAGATTCTGTAGGGAAGCTTAGGTCAAGACAGAGCCTTTCTGTTTAGGGAGGGAGAGGGCTGGCATGATGTGGCTGAATCCCTCTACCTTCCCCAAGGGGCCACAAGGACATCCAGGGCAGGGTTAGGAGCTCTGGTGGTGGAGTGCCTGAGGCATTTGACTGCTAACCAGGAAGCTGGTGGATCAAACCCACCAGCCACTCTTCGGAAGGAAGACTGGGTAATCTATTTCTGTCGAGATACCACCTTGGAAACCCAAGGAGGGGTCGCTATGAGTTGGAATTGACTCAACAGCAGTGGGTGTGGGCAGGGGTCTCAGCCTGATTGTTTCTCACAACCCCCAAGGATGTTCAAACATTCAGATGTTCGGGCCCAATCTCAGGACAGTATGTTCCTGTAGGCCTAGCTGGAACCCCTAGAAATGAGGATTTTTAAGTGTGATCCTTTTAGGGCCTGATAGGGTTGGGGAACAGCAGCTAGGCCTTCAGGGCACCTAAGCGGACAGCAAGCCTTCAATATGTGGTGATATAGTTTCTGGTTGAGGCTTTGCTGGGGGAGTATTTCCTGCCCCAGCTCCTGTGAGATTTCACACATTGACCATGTCCAGAGCCTCCATTTCCCTCTCAGAAGCTGAGTCTCTCAGCCTTTAAGCCCGTGCCCCCATGCAGTTGTATAAACCAGTGTGAATAATTTAGGGTGTGTGGAGGCAGGGTAGCTGAGGGGCCTTGCCTGTACCTGGTCCATTTGTTCCACTGAATTGGTCCCAAATCCCTCTCCTTCACTGCATCCCCACCGCCTTGGACTGTACTCTCCCCAACATCTCTCAAGCATACATCTCTAGCCTTAAGTGCCTGCCTCCATGTAATCAGTCTCTCCGTCTCAGGAGTTCTGTCCCTGGTATCTCCTTCACTTTTGTTCTTGCTGTTCCTCCTGCCCCTCACTTCCTAGGGTGCCTTGTGCCCTGTCTGCCCAGTGGCCCTCTGCAAGCTTGTTCCTCCTCCCTGTGTTTGCATTAGCAAGCTGCCTGGTGCCAGCCTGTCCATACCCCTTGGTCTGGCAATTGAGACCTGCCCTGCGTTGGCCTGAGCTTCTTGCTTGATCTCTCTGCTGTCTGGGTACAGGTCCCTCCAGGCAACTGGAGATGCCATGGCTCCTGCTCCTCACAGCCTAACTGTCCCTGGATTCCTTGCAGAGGCCAGAGCAGCACATTTGCCCATAGTCGTCTGCATCCCAGTCCCTTTGCTTGTTAGTTGAATGAACACGATAGTTCTCAGGCCTTCAGAGCACCTTGGGAAAAAACCAAAACCAAATCAAACTCACTGCTGTTGAGTTGATTTCAACTCACAGTGACCCCTCCTTGGGTTTCCAAGGCGGTATCATTACGGAAGTAGATTGCCCAACCTTCCTTCTGAGGAGTAGCTGGTGGATTTGAACTGCCAGCCTTCTGGTTAGCAGTCAAATGCCTTAGGTACTAGAACAATTGCCTCCTGGTCTGGGGTCATCTTAAGGTGATGGATGACTAATTAGTATCGAAGTTGTAGATGTGGATTAGGAGGGCGTGCTGGACGTCGGGCCCCTTATTTCCTTCTTCTAAGAGTCCCTAGGGAGGAAGTGAACCACTGTTTTCAGGTAAAGATACGTCCTCAGGGAGATTAGCTTGTCAAAGTTCATCTGATGAGCTGCCCATTGGGACACAGGCCCAGTGCTGTTAGACTGTGACCCCATATGCTGTCCCAGGGACAGACTCCTCGCTCTCTGTGACTGCACAGCCTGTAGCTTCCTAGTTCCTGAGCTTACCAGCTGAACGAGTAGGGACCTGGTGCTTATGTGAATGTAGTCTCTCCTTAGAGGCCGGTCTTTCCACAGCATGTTACCTGACCGTGGTGATCCAGGAGAGGCTGACATGTGGGGTTCCAAGAGATCAGCCTCAGAGGCCCTGCTTAGACCACCCCAGAGGTCCTGACATGAATCACTGATCACTGAGCCCACTCTGACTCTTGTCGGAGCAGCTGGGTGTCAGCTACCACAGCTGCCGCCCCCCACGTCCAGATGCATATGCATGCTCACCACGTCCACGTCACTTCCAAAAGGAACCCAGACTGCAAGACATGTTGCTGTAGCTAATGATATCCTTCTGTGGCCAGGGGCAGCGTGCAGGTGCCTGTTGCTCACATTGGAGGGCATCAGAAACAGACCTTTGGAGGGACACACGGAGGGACACGTGGTGAAGCAAGGGAGCCCGCTGTGCACATGCAGAGTCAGGGTGGTGGTCTGTGGGTGCTCACCTTCTCTCAGCTGTTCATGGGCTTGAAGATTTTTAGGATAAAATTTGGTGGTGGGAAAACCAAGCCATCAAGGCAATCTTTGAGAGACCTGATCCTCAGACTTTTCAGCTGGGAGAGGGTGGGTAGTCAGGCTCCTCCCAGACCATCTAAACTGGTGGATTTCAGGTCCATTTCATGAAGAAAGCGCATGTCAGAAATGGCTGAATGTGCAAGAAAACATGAAATCATGACCACAGTCTCTGTGGGTGTATCCACTTGTTTTGGGCTTGACTGTCATTAACTGTTGTTCCTCATGCCTCCCTGTCCGTGTCCCCAGGAGTGAGCAGCAGTAGGTATTGGAGGTTTAGGAACATTTGTATGATGTAAAAGAGGACAGTCTAGCTTGATTTTTGTCTGACTGGGACACGATGCCCTCAGCGACACTACCTCCCCTCGGGTGGTGGAGACAGCCTTTTCTCATGAAGCCCTCAGGATTGTGCTGACCCACTGGGGTGCGATCGCTGACACCAGGCTTGCTGCAGGATTGAGCCAGTGTGAGGAGAAGGGGCAGCAGTCAGAGGCAGCTGAGTACAGGGGGCCAGGCCCGAATGCTGTAACCTCCTATGGCCCACTGCACATGTGTGGGTGGCAGGGACATGACAGTCTGCTTTCCTGTAGGCCACGCCAAGGAGGCACTAAGTCTGGCGCAGATGCAAGAGCACACACTGCAGCTGGAACAGCAGTCCAAGCTGAAGGTGGGTGCCATAGGTGGGCCATGGGCCCTTGGCCGGACAGGGCCCTGGGGTGGCTGCCCATGGACAGTGATGACTCGCTCCACTTGCTCCACTTTTAGCTCTCCAGCTTGTAGTTTCAGGGGAGGGTGCAGGGCAGGAACAAAGTTAAGGTGCTGGGTGTGCAGCTGGAAAGGCAGGTGTGGCAGTGGCCTGGTGAGTGTGACCTGTGAGCCCCACCTGTCTCTCCTTCACTGTTTTCCCTGCGGTGCATGGAAAGAGCGTTGGGGACAGGTCTGCCCTCTGCTTGCTGGCTTTGTGCACTGTAGTCACATTGTGAGGGCACGGCACATAGGAACCATCACCAGGGAAGGAAGGCAGCTTGCCCTTGGTCTTGGTTCTCTCCTTTAGGGCTGAGACTCCAGCCAAGAGCTGGCAGGGTAGAGGGGCACTGCCCAGGCTGTGTTGTCCATTAGTGCTCTCATCCTGCCCATACCACTGCACAGGCAGGTCTAGACATGGCAGGGCTGAAAGGGACCAGTGGGGTGATGGGTCCTGGGCTTGGAAGTCCTAGTGTGGCAGGTCCTTGTGTGGCTCCTTGGCATGCAGTGGTGTCATGTCTGCAGGAGTACGAAGCTGCAGTAGAGCAGCTGAAGAACGAGCAGATCCGCGTGCAAGCTGAGGAGAGGAGGAAGACGCTGAGTGAGGAGACGCGGCAGCACCAGGCCGTAAGCGCGCACAGGGCTGGGAGCAGTCTGGTCTTTGGTCACAGAGGGGTCGGTTCTACAAGGGTAGCTACCATTTGCTTTAGTGGCCTGCAGGCAGTGGCTGTCTAAAGCCTAGGACCCTCAGATGTGCTGAGCAGGGCAAAGGCCTTTCTGTACCTCCTAGGTCTCTATTGCTCATACAGGAGCTGATGCCACAGGGGAGAGTGAAGCCCTCCATGGAGTCAAGGCCAGCTGTGCTCATGCTCTTCTCTCTCCCCAGAGGGCCCAGTATCAGGACAAGTTAGCCCGGCAGCGCTACGAGGACCAGCTGAGGCAGCAGGTGAGCATCATACCTCTTTCGGATTTGGACCCAGCCCCCATCATCTCCACTGCCTTTTATCTTCCCCTCACCCACCTCCATCGTCCCCTACCCACCTCCATTGTCCCTCACTGGCCTTCCTCACCCCCATCTCCCTTTCTCACTCCCTAGCCCCCTCTGTCCATGAGCCTGTCAGTGGCTCCCATCCTCCCCAAGAGTGCATAGAGTATGGGACACACACTTGGGGTTTGCTTCTAACAGCAAGTGCTGGACCTGAAGGTGCTTTACTTGGGCTCACACTCATGGGCACACGCCAGGGCAAGCACACGCACGCACAGGAACGTGCAGATGCACAGACGTACAAAGGCACACATGTTCATGGATAAAGGGATGGGGATACACCCTCTCTTCTAGCTCCCTCCTTCCTGCATGGTTGGTCTCCATGGTGCAGGCAGCTCTCTGGGGTTCATGGTGGTGGTGGCTCACTGAGAGACCTGTGGTGAAGCCACGTGAGAAGGTTCCCAGGCAGGTCGTGACTGGTCAGCAGATGGGCTATAGGAGCCAGCCAGAGCCTCACTGGTGCCTTTGTTCCATGGGCTTTTGTGCCTGCCTATTGAGTCTCTGGTTCACGGGGTGGTTTTCCAAATGCTTCTATCATGGGCATATAGCTTTGACTTTAACAGGCAAAAAGCATTTGGTAAGAGCAGCTGCCCTGTGGTGAGTGTTCTGGGAGTACAGAGAGGAGAGCGGGATGCATGGAGCACTCTGCGTGTTAGACACACGGAACGCACAGGGTACTTGGGGTACGTGGCGCAGAGCAGCTGTGACGTCTTGGCTTGGCTCTGAGCATTCCTATTTTTCTAAGTCTGAAAACTTGTCCCTTGCCTTGTGGCTTCTTCCTAGCAACTTCTCAATGAGGAGAACTTGAGGAAGCAGGAGGAGTCTGTGCAGAAGCAGGAGGCGATCCGACAAGGTAGTGACTGTCTGTCTGTCTGTCTGTCTCTCTATCTCTCTATCTCTCTGGGTAGTTTGTGGGGCTGGTGAGCTATAGTGCAGCTCCATGCAGGTGGGTGTGCATCCTCAGAGCTGGTGAGGGAGAGCTCTAGTGATGAGGAGCTTGTGGACCTGCCAACAGGGGCCTTGGATATGCAGGTGTTTCTGTGGCACCTGTCATCCCTGGAGGGGCTTCACCTGAGGTCCGTGCCCCTCTAGGGGCCTGTGCAGGGAGCTCCAGGCCTTTGCTGACTGGAGTGGAGGGTTACTGCCCTGTACTGGAAGTGCCCTGCTTCTGTTACTCACCGCTGCACCGGCAGTGTTGGCCAGAGCATGCACAGCTGTCCCTGCAGCTGCTTCGTGTTTCATACCATGCTTTCCACATCATGCTATGTTCTTGTGCATGTTGTAGGAGTCTGGAATGAATCCATCTGTTCAGCACCCTGCAGCGATGCACCATATTGTCCCAGAGACAGAGGCATATACATGACTATGCCCCATGTTATTTTAGTATTTCAGTGTAATTGGGTCTCTTTGCTTCATCTTGTGCCTTTAAAAAGGTTTTTTTAATTTATTGTGATTTTGGTGAAAATTTACAGAGCAAATTCATTTTCCATACAGCAGTTCATACACATTTTGTCTCATGACATTGACTGCAGTTCCCCACAACGTGACAGCTCTCTTCCCACTTCCTCCCGATAGTTACCTCTTCCCTGTGTCCTTCCCTCCCACGCACTCTTGCCCCCCAAGTTGTCTCCCTGTGCAAACACTGCCCTTCTATTCTCCCATGATTGATTGCTGTAAGTAGTGTATCTATCTGATAAAAATGTTCACCCCATATTTCTGTCTATTGCATCTTGTGCCTTTTAAAGCATTGTCTGCGGTGGTGGTACTTGGCTTCTCCAGGGTTGCAGGGGCCCGAGTTCAGAGCCCCGGGTCTCTGGCTCTTGGATGTGATCTGTGTACACTCCTCCCTCTCCCTGGCTATCCTTGGTGTCTGGGTTTGCAATGGGTGGTGGGTGCCACAGGGCTGGGGACTGGGTTAGCAATGGGCGTGGCTGAGTGGCTTGTCTCACAGCCACCTTGGAGCGGGAGATGGAGCTGCGGCACAAGAACGAGATGCTGCGTGTGGAGGCCGAGGCGCGTGCCCGGGCCAAGGCTGATCGAGAGAATGCAGACATTATCCGCGAGCAAATCCGCCTGAAGGCCGCCGAGCACCGTCAGACCATCCTGGAGTCCATCAGGTGAGAGCCCTCACAGGTTGAAGAGCATCACTTCCTGCAGGCGCCCCTCTGTGGGGCAGCAGGTCCTGTGTGCGGACCTGCAGACCCGTCCTTTCTGAGTCTAAGACATGCCCCATGCATCAGGGTCCTGCCCTTCCCCTGCCACCCTGCCTCCTGCCTTCTTCCTGGTGATGTCTTTGCCTTCCTTCTACAGGACAGCGGGTACACTGTTTGGCGAGGGATTTCGCACCTTTGTGACTGACTGGGACAAAGTGACAGCCACGGTGAGCACAGGTTGAGTGTCCCAGATCAGGTACCCAGTGGCCTGGAGGCCTTGGCTGTCTCCCTGGGCTCTGGGGTCAGCATCTGCAGGTGAGAAGAGCTAGAACCACTGCTCCACGCAGCCCATGCAGAGTGCACTCCTATGCCCTTCCTGCTGTCTTCCTACACACACTGGAAGGAAAATTGGCTGACTGAGACAGAGGCCTCTGGGGTTTGGGCATTTGGCTTCTGGGGTTTTCAGTGATCTCAAGTTCAACCTGCAGGGCAGGCTAAGTACTGTAGTTAAAGGAGTGGGTATCTGACCCCCAGGCTAGAAGGAAGACTGGGAAGGGGTACTAGAGCTTGCATTCTCCTCTCTCCCTTAGAAATTTCCACCCTTTTGGGAAGTGTCACCAGGTAACCAGGAATTTTCTTATCGGCCAACTTCAACACTGTGGACACAACTGAGCCTCCAGGAAGTCAGGAGAGCCTTCTCTGAGCGCTGCCCATGGCTACCCTGGTCCGCAGGGCCTGTGGACTTTGTGGCTCCTTCAGACGGGGTTACTGTGGGGCACCCTGCCCCCAGTGGAGGCTGCACACCAAGGCAGGAAAGCTAAAGGCTCAGGTCTAAACACCGCCTGGCCGGTGGTCTGGGCCATGTGCTGAAGGCTCCACTCACCGCAGGGGCTTGGGCTTCGCCCGCCCTGGGTTAGTGTTCCCAGGTAATGAGCCCATGGCTGCTTAGCATGTGGCAAGAGGCCTGGAGGTGGGCTGAGCGTTCCCCTATGGGCATTGAAGGTGTCAGCTTAGAAGGTCCCTGCTTCAGTAGATGTGCCCCATATAAGCAGTTATCTCCTCTGCACCAGGTGCTGTTCTGCTAAGACGAGAGGTGACCGGGCGTGGCAAGGCAGTGAGGACGTCCTGTGGGCCCATGCTTCTGGTGTGATGAAGCAGAGCCGCTTGTCCGCTCCGGGTGCTAGTTATGGCCTCACTCCATGGGCAGAGAGGGTTTATCACTTTGGGTAGTACTGCCATCTCAGTATCATTAAGTCTTTGAATCTATGAACACAGGATGTCCATTTACATGGTTCTGCTTTAGTTTTTTTCCAGTAATGTTTTGTAGTTTTCATTATACAAGTCTTTCACCTCCTTGGTTAAGTATTTCATTCTTTCTGATGTAGTCATAAATGGAATTATTTCTCATTTTCCCTTTCGGTTTCCTCATTGCTGGTATATTAAAAATACAACCTTTTTTTTTTTTTTTTTTAATTGTGATTTGGGTGAAAGTTCACAGAGCTAATTAATTTTCTACAGCAGGTCACATACACTTTGTCTCATGAAATTGACTTCAATCTCCCAGAATGCAACAGCTGTCCTCCCACATCCTCCCCATAGTTACCTCTTCCATGTGTCTTTCCCTCCCATGCACTCCTGCTCCCTAAGCTATCTTCCTGTGCATACACAGTCCTTCTATTCTCCCATGATTGATCTCTCCAAGGAGTGTATCTAACTGATATAAATGTTCAGCTCATATGCCTATCTTTTTGTTTGGTTGGAAGCCATAGGAGTGGGTCCCATTCCAGACCTGAAAGGGCAACTAGAGGCTGTAGTCTCAAGGGTTCCACCAGGCTCTATCAGACCAGCAAACCTGGTCCCTTTTTTTTTTTTTTTTTTAATGTTTTTTGAGTTTTATTCCGCATTGTTCTCCCACTCTATCCAGGGTCTCCTACATAGATCCCCCTCAGAATGGTTAAAAATACAACTGATTTTTATATGCTGATTTTCTGTTCTGTAACTTTGCTGAATTTATTACCTCTAACAGTTTTTTTGTGGTTCTTTAGGATTTTCTACATATAAGACCAAATTACCAGAGAACAAAGATAATTTTTCTTTTTCCTTTCTAATTTGGATGTCCTATATTTTTTTCTCTTACCTAATTTCTTTGACTAGAATTTCTAGTACCATATTGAATAGAAATGGTAAAATGGGTGTTCTTGTCTTGTTCGTCACCTTTGGGACAAGCTTTAGTCTTTGACCATTGACTAGGATGTTAACTGTAGGTTTTTCATACATGGCTTTCATAATGTTGAGGAGGTTTCCCTCTGTTCCTACTTTATTGAGTGTTTTTATAATTAAAGAGTATTGGATTTTGTTAGATTCTTTTTCTGCCTCAGCTGAGATGATCGTGTAGGTTTTTTCCCTTTTGTTCTATTAACGTGGTTTTAATACATTGTTTTTTATGTTGAACCACTCTTTCATTCCTCAGATAAATCCCACTTGGTCAAGGTATATAATACCCCTCCCCCTTGTTTTGTTTGTGGTCAAATATACACACCAAAATATCTGGCAACACAACTTACAATCTTTTTAATATGTTGTTGCATTTGGTTTGCTAATATCTTGTTGGGGATTTTTGTATCTGTATTCCTAAAGGATATTAGTTTGTAGTTTTCTTTTCCTGTCATGTTTTGGTTATGTTCTGCCACTCTAACAGAAAATACCACAAGTGGGTGGTTTTAACAAACAGGGATTTATTCTGTTACAGTTTAAAAGGCTAGAAGTCCCGAGTTCAAGGTGCCAGCTTTAAGGGCTGGGTGAAGGCCCCTCGACCTTGGGCTTCACCTTTGCGTCTTGCTTCTGGCACACTGAAACTAGAGGCATCTTTAAGTCTGACAGCTGCTGGCTGCTGAGGCTGACAAACCCAAGGGTGACAAGTAAAATGACATGGTTCCAAGATCGGCAGGAAAAGTGGCAGGCTGCTGAATGAAGACTCCTACATTCAGGATCCAAGCATGCCAAAAAGCTCAGAGATCTTTCTCACAATTTCTTCTTACATACTGGAAGCAGATCACATCCCTAAGCAGCCACTCAGATGCTCCAGTAGATTGCACCGTAGACTTGATTACCGATCTTATCATGCCGAATAACTACAGCCGGCTGTCTAGCCCACTCCAAACCAGGCCCAGCCAAGTTGACACACAACTGCCACACAAGTCTTTGTCTGGGTTTGATATAAAGGAAATGCTGGCTTCATAGAATGAGTTAGGAAATGTTCCCTTCTCTTCTGGTTTTTGGAAGAGTTCTAGAAGAGGTGGTATTAATTCCTCTTTGAATGTTTGGTGGAATCTCCAATGAAGTCATTTGATCCTGGGCTGTTTTTTGAGGACTTTGGTTACTGATTCAGTCTCTTTACTTGTAATGGAACTATTCAGACTTTCTATTTCTTTATGAGTCAGTTTGGGTAGCTTATGTGTTTCTAGGATTTGTCCATTTATTTCATCTAAGTTGTCTAGTTTGTTGGCATAAAATTATTCATCGTATTCTCTTATAATCATTTTTATTTCTGTAAAGTAAATAATGATATCCCACTTGGCTGTTTTTAGTCTTTTAAGTCTTCTGTCTTTTTTTTGTTGGTCTAGCTAAAGATTTGTCAACTTTGTTGATATTTTCAAAGAACAAGTTTGGTTTGTCAAATTTTTTCTATTGTATTTTTATTCTCTATTTCCACTTTGATTTTTATCATTTCCTTTCTGCTAGCTGTGGGTTTAATTTGCTTCTTTTCTCTAGTACCTTAAGCTGTAATGTTTGGTTATTGACTTGAGATTTTTTTTTTTTTCTTAAATATTTATTGTGATTGGGGTGAAAGTTTGCAGAGCTAATTCATTTTTCACACAGCAGTTCACATACACTTTATGTCTCATGACATTGACTTTGGTTTTCTCCATTCTTCTTTGCTGTGGACGAGGAGAGACCCATCGTTGCATCTGGATGGCCGCTTGCAAGCTTTTAAGATCCCAGTGGCTACTCGCCAAAAGAGGATGTGGAACAATGTTTTTGTGTAGTGTGTTATGCCAATTGAACGTGATGTCCCCTGCGACCAAGTCCATGGTATATTTTATATTTTTCACCATCACCATAATTCTAAGACATCAATTCTTCTGTGGTCTTTCTTATTCATTGTCTAGCTTTTGTGTGTGCATGAGACATTTGAAAATTCCATGGCTTGGGTCAGTTGTACCGTAGTCCTCAAAGAGACATCTTTGCTTTTTAAACACTTTAAAGAGGTCTTTGGCAGATTTGTCCAATGCAATATGTCATTTGATTTCTCGACTGCTACTTCCATGAGCATTGATTTTAATCCAAGTAAAATGAAATGCTTGACAACTTCAGTATTTTCTGTGTTTATCATGCTTATTGGTCCAGTTACGAGTGTTTTGTTTTCTTTATGTTGAAGTGTAATCCATACTGAAGGCTGTAGTCTTGATTTTCATCAGTAAGTACTTCAAGTCTTCTTCACTTTTAGCAGTCAAGGTTGTGTCACCTGCATATCGCAGGTTGTTAATGAGTCTTCCTCCAGTTCTTGCTGCTTTCTTCATATAGTCCAGCTTCTTGGATTATTTGCTCAGCACACAGATTGAGTGAACACAATGAACGGATAGGACCCTGATACACAACTTCCTTGATTTTAAACCATTCAGTATCCCCTTGTTCACTTCGAATCACTGCCTCTTGGTCTATGTACAGGTTCTACGTGAGCACAATTAAGTGTTCTGGAATTCTTCTTTTTCACAATATTCACCATAATATGTTATGATCCACACAGTCGAATGCCTTTGCATGGTCAGTAAAACACAGGTGAACAAACATCTTTCTGATACTCTCTGCTTTCACCAAGATCTATTGGACATCAACAATAATATTTCTCATCCCACACTCTCATCTGAATCTGGCTTGAATTTCTGGCAGTTTCCTTTTAATGTACTGCTGCAACTGTTTTAAATGGTCTTCAGCATAATTTTACTCATGTGGGATGTTAATGATGCTGTTTGATAGTTCTGCATTCTGTTGGATCACCTTTCTTTGGGATGAGCACAAATATGTATTTATTTTTAAGATTATTGAGACTTAGTTTTAGCCTAACAATACTATGTATGTTGGAGTATGTTCCATGTGCAGTTCAGGAGGTGTGTGTTCTGTTGTAGTTGGGTTCAGTGTTCTGTATATGTTTGGTTTAAAATGAGTTTTATTGTATTGTTCAAGTCCTCTGTTTCCTTCTTGATCTTCTTCCTGATTGTTCTATTCATTATTGAAAATAGGCTACTAAAGTCTCCCACTATTAGTATGAAACTGTTTCTCCTTTCACTTGGGTCAATTTTTGCTGCATATATTTTGAGACTCTATTGTCAGTACATATATTATTATAGTTGTTACATTTTCTTGGTGAATGAAACTTGTTAACAATAAATAATGTTCTTTGTGTCTTATAACTTTTTAATTTAAAATCTACTTTGCTGTCGTAAGGAACTCTGGTGGTATATAGTGCCTAAGGCATTTGACTGCTAACCAGAATGTTGATGGTTGAAACCCACTAGCTGCTCGACGGATGGAAGATAGAGCAATCTGCTTCTGTAAAGATTTACCACCTTGGAAACCCAGTGGGGGTTGCTATGAGTCAGAATCAACTCGATGGCAGTGAGTTTGGTTTGGTTTTGATTTAGCTGGTATGGCCACTCCAGCTGTCTTTTGGTTATGACATGGGTGTACTTGTACTTGTCTGTCCTTTCAGTTTCAATCTCTGGTGTTTTTCTATCATATCACAGTGGGTCTTGTAGATAGCATAGGATGGATGGAGCATGTTTGTAATGTCTGTTTTGCCAGTGTGTCTTTTAATTGGAGAGTTTGGTCCATTTATACTTAAAAAAATTACTGATGAGGAAGGATTTGCTTTGCTGTTTAGCTTTTGGTTTCTCAATTCCTCTGTTGCTGCCTTTTTTTTTTTTAATTCATTTGAATTTTTTGTGCTGTTCTGATTCTCTTCTTTCCCTTTTTATACACTTTTATTTTATTTTAATTGTGATTTGGGTTAAAGTTTACAAAGCAAATTCACTTTCCATACAGTAGTTCATATACACTCTGTCTCATGACATTGACTACAATTTCCCGCAATGTAACAGCTCCCCTCCCACTTCTTCCCCATAGTTACCTCTTCCCTGCATCCTTCCCTTCATGCACTCCTCCTGCCTCCCGAGCTGTCTCCCTGTGCACACACAGCCCTTCTATTCTCCCATGATTGTTCTTTTCAAGGAGTGTATCTATCTAATGTAAATGTTCAGCTCATATGCCTGTCTTTTGTTTGGCTGGAAACCACAGGAATGGGTTCAATTCCAGACCTGAAGGGCAGCTAGGGGCCATTGTCTCAGGTTCCACCAGGCTCTATCAGACCAGCAAACTGGTTCCTTTTTTTTTTTTCAATGATTTTGAGTTTTGTTCCACATTGTTCTCCCACTCATCTAAGATCTCCTACAAAGATCCCCCTCTGAGTGGTTGACAGTGGTAGCCAGGCACCATCTAGTTCTTCTGGTCTCATAGTCATATAAGCTGCAGATCACATGGTGTACCACCGGTTGCTTGGACTAATTGTTTCCGTGAATCTTTGGTTTTCATCATTCTTTGCTCTGGACGAGGAGAGATCCATCATTGCATGTAGATGGCTGCTTGCAAGCTTTTACGATCCCAGGCACTACTCGCCAAAGTAGGAGGTGGAACAATGTTTTGTGTAGTATGTTAGCCAATTGAGCTGGATGTTCCCTGTGACTATGGTCCCGAGTCCACAGGTTCATCTATTCAGTCCCTCTTACCCAGAGGCTGGCTGTGACCAAGAAGTTACTACAACTTTGTTCCTTGTCACCTCTACTATATATCTGGAAATTCTTATAGAACATTCCCATACACTTGTAGAAACATTGTCTGCCAACCCTATACATGGTCTTGGGTACACTCCCCCCGCATAGACTACCTATTAGTTTAGGCTGTCCATCTATCTGTCTACCCATATATCTGTGTTTGCCTTCACTGACAACGCAGTATTATATGTGCAAAAGCGTTCATCTTTGTTGTCTATACCTCTCCCTTTTTGTATATTTTTAAAGTTATTTTCTTAGTAATCACCTGAGGGTTACAATTAACATCTTAAACTTATAACAAAAAACTTTGAATTATACCAACTTGGTTACAGTGGTTTTGAAAATGATATGGCAGCATTGCCTGACCTTCTCTAACTTCACATGGAGTGAGAAGGATCAAGTTCAACAGCCCAAGGCTGGTTCTTACGAGGTGGAGGTCAGACATGCCTCCACCTTCAACCTTTTTACCAATTCTGACACCAACCTTCTGTCCTAATGCATTCTCTTTTACTTTGCTGGGCTCAATAGTTCATTGCAGTGGCCACACATAACTCACAAGTAATGCTCATGATTATAGGATTTATTTGGGAAGTAACTGGTTACTGTTCAGGATCAGAAACAACTCAGGATATAATTCTTTGATCAAGACAGCGTCTTTTCTCAGCACACCTCTCTCTGGCCCTTGGTTTCAGCCTTCTGGCCCCTTGGCCTCTGCCCTGCTTGGGCAAGTGTTGCAAAGCTCCTTGTCAGTTAGTGTCAGAGGTACCCAACTGTGCCAGTAAGCCTCAGCCTGAAGGCCCTCATCTCTGCCTCCGAGGGTTGGGAAACGTAGCTCCACCGAGTGCCCAGAGGCACCCCACTATACCAGCAAGCCTCCTGCCCAAATGCGCTCAGCTTTCTCACTCTGTGTGTTCAGAAGCCGATTGCACTGTATCTGTTTCTGCTGCACCAATATCTCTGTCACTGCTCCTTGCCCTCTCACTGTCTCAGCAAGTGTTACAGCTCTCTTGTCTCCTGGGTCTAGGAAGTCCTCAGCACAGGGATCCCAGGTCCAAAGGATGTGTTCCACTCCCACTTTTTCCTGGTGGTAGTCAGTACCACCCTTTCTACCTCTGGGATGGCTCATTATAAATAAGCCTAGTGGGATGGTAAAACTGACCAGTCCCTCAGGAGGGTTACATATATCTTATTTGCATTATTAGCAAGCTGTCCAATCCTCTTGGTGGTCCACAAGCATCACAGTTGCATAGTCCAACCCAGTCATTTGGTGGGAGTTATAAAGATTATGACTTGAAGGGCCACATCAAGTAATTAACTTCACCACAGTAGTGTAGTTATACTCTGTTTGTATACATCTCTATCTCTCTCCCTTTACATCGTTGTCACAGATTGTTGTTTTGTATACTTTATGCCCACTAACATAGATTTATGATTGTTGTTTTATATATTTGTGTCTTAAGTCATACAGGAAAAATGGAGGAGTTATAAACCAAAAGTACATTAGTACTTGTTTTCATATTTACTTATTTAATTGCTTTTACCAGACTTCTTTATTTTTTCTTATTGTAGTGAGGTGCTATCTAATGTCTCTTCATTTTAGCCCACAGGACTTTCTTTAGCCTGTCTTGCAGTGCAGTGAACTGGTAATGAATTCCCTTAGCTTTTGTTTGCCTCAAAGTGTCTTAATTTCTCCTTCATTCTTGAAGGATGATTTTGCTAGATACAAAATTTGGGTTGACAGTTTTTTTTTCATCAGCACTAAAAAAATCAGCTGCTAATCTTAGTGAGTGTCCATTGTATGTGATGATTTGCTTCTCCCTTCCTGCCTTCAGAATCCTCTGGTTTTTGGCTTTCTCAGTTGGGCTGTAACGTAGCTCAGAGTGGGTCTCTGAGTTTATCTTATTGAAGTTAGTTGAGCTTCTTGGCTTTGTACATTTCTTTCCTCAGATTTGGAAAGTTTCTGGCCATTATTTTGTCAGATACTTTTTTCTGATCAATTCTGTCTTTCCCCTCCTTCTGGACTCCTTTGATATGGATGTTGGTCTATTTGATGGTATCCCATAGATCTCAAGCTCTGTTCATTTTTTTTTTCCCTAGTCCTTAATTACGCTATCTTCGGGTTCATCAGTCCTTTATTCAGCCTGCTACAATCTACTGTTGAATCCTTCCAGTGAATTTTTCATGTCAGTTATCGTACTTTTCAACTCTGGATTTTCTATGTGGTTCCTGTGTATAATTTCTGTCTCTTTACTGATACTAGCATTTCTTTTAGTTCTGTGTCATGATTTTCATTAGCCCCTGAGTGTATTATAAGACAGTTGATTTAATGTCTTTGTTCTATTGGGGCATCCTCAGGAATGGGTTCTGTCAAATTCTTTTTTCCCATGCACAGGCCTTGTTTTATTGTTTATTTGTATGTTTTGTAGTCTTGTGTTGAGAACTGGACAGTGTAGGTATTAGAATGTGGTGGCTCTAGACATGTAATTCTTCCAGTCCTCAGGGATTGCTGCTGTTACTTGATGAAGGCTGCAGCCATCTATTTGGTTAGTGAATTTTCAGAACTACATTTGTTGGGTGCTTCATTTGTGTGTAGTCATTATAATTTCTCTTCCATTGTCTCTGTAGTCACCCAGTGCCCTGGCAGATTTTACAGAGGAAAAAAGTAAAGGAGTATTAGCCCTTTACCCTACTGCGGTGGAGTACTGAGACTGCAAAAGTCGTCCTCACTGACCCCTCAGGACACTGGCAGACCAGCTCCGTATCTTCAGGGGCCAAAATCCCTACTGCCTGCTCCAGGGGCTGGGGCTCTGACCTGTTATGCTCTTGCTCCACCCATTAACATGCAGGCACGCCTGAGCCGCGGGGTTTCCTGTGGCAGGTGGCAGTGGTCTCGGTTTTCCCATGGTGTGGTTCCAAGCCTCATCCACCTGATGACCATTGCCTGGCAGGGGTTGCGTCCATCTGCAGCCCCTGGGGATCCATGTGTCTCCCACCCTTGCATGTGATTATGTTTCTGGGTGCCAGGTGTCCAGGCCTCTACCCTGATGTAGAGGAATTGTGTCTTTCCTGGAGTTTTGCTAGGCAGGGCCTGGACAGGGCACAGCATAGACCTGGTCCTGTAGGGGCTGTTTTAGAAGACCCATGGCTCCCTAGTTCAGGACACACCAGGGCCACTGTCCTGGGTACTTCTCAGCTCTGGTGACACCTGAGGTTTGCAGCCCAGCATGTGGATGTCTCCTTCCTTTTCTTGATGAGTCTGGGTGAGAGGGAGGGATGCTGGGGCCATGGCTTGTTTACCAGGCCATTTACAGACTTCCAGGGTCCTCGCTGTCCCCATGTGAGGGGTCTGGGAGCTGGAGGGCAGGCCCTGTCATGAGAGGGGTCAGCATTAGAGAAAGGTGATGGTCACACATTGTTCCCAGGCCATCTGACTGCCTGGCTCTATAGACAAGGTTCCTGGCTTTGGCCCTGTTGACTGTGGTCTGTGGGTGGAAGGTTCCAGGTTCTGGGTGGTGGAGCAGTGCTGGGTCTCAGGGCCTTGTGGGGCTCTAGAAGGTGGGCCATTGCTGGTCGTGGCTCTTGGGGGTACGTGTCCCTGGAACCAGTGGGTTGAAGGGCCTGGTGGGTGGAAGCTCTCTTGTGTGTCTGGGCTTCTGCCGTCTGCCCAACCATCAGAACTGTCACTTGAGTAAGGGATGGTGAAAAGCAGATTTCACATGGGCTCTGCAGTACCTGTGGGGCCTCAGCCTGTAGCCTTGGCTTACATGTTTCCTCTCTGCCCTGATCCAGGTGGCTGGGTTGACATTATTGGCTGTTGGGGTCTACTCTGCCAAGAACGCCACAGCTGTGGCTGGTCGGTATATCGAGGCCCGGCTGGGGAAGCCGTCCCTGGTGAGGGAGACCTCCCGTATCACTGTGTTGGAGGCATTAAAGCACCCTGTGCAGGTGAGCCCCTGCTAACACCCACCAGTCCTTCCTGCCGTCACCCGGCCAGGTTCCAGCCAGCATGCTCCCAATGGCCGCAGGGTAGGGCACCTCCCCGAGTCAGCCTCACAGGCAGTCTGCTCACTGCAGAGGTGCTTGTCTGCAGCACCAGCACTGGCCTGCTGGATGTTTGCTGGCCAAGGGCCCCATGGTTGCTCTGCTCCCCACACCGCCACCTCCTGTCTGTGGCTGCCAGTGGGAGCCCTTGGTGTGTGTTTCCTCTGTGTCTCTGATGTTATAAGGAAATTCTGAGCACGAACTTTTCTTCCTCCCCTTTTACCCAAATGCTATTGAATCTGACTGCTAATTTTTGACACATTGTGTGGGTATGTCCACATTGGCCCAAGGGAGGGCCTCGTCCTCTGCTGTCCCCTTCAGGGTGTTGATGTTCCTGTCTCCTCTGAGTGGACACTGAGCTATTTGTAGCTTCCCTAGCACTCTCTCCAGGGAGCCTGAGCCCCTCACTCCAGTGAGGGCTATAGCCGCATCCTCTTAGTAACAACTCACTCTCTGCAGATGACTTAGAAAATGAAAACCAGTGAAGAATGCACAAATCATCTAAACCTTGACAGGCCCCCCTGCTACATAGTAGAACATGTGCTCTCAGGCACGTATGTCTCCTTCCTCCACTGGTGAAGTGTGTACAGCTCTGCAGTGAGCGCTGGCGTGTCCAGTACCCTGCTTGGCAGCATCTTGGGAGCCACACCATGGCCCATGGGGGTCGTGGCATTGCCTAGGTCCTGAGTGGCTCCTCACTGGTGGCGGGTAAGTTTCCTGACAACTGTAACTGTGTCACTGCAGGTTGGCAGGAGGCTTCTCAGCAAGCCCCAGGACGCATTGGAAGGTGTTGTCCTCAGTGTAAGTAGAGCTCGCTGTGCCATGACCTCAGTAGCCCTTTTTGTCATGGTTCAGGGGCAGCACCCCCATCTGAGTCTCAGCTCATCCCTTGTTCACCCATATGCCCCGTGCAGGTGGTTGGGGGAATTGCTCTAGGGCAGGAACTCCTTTGGGCTCCTGAGACTAGACTTCACCACCTGAGCCTATGCGTGACCTAGCCTCACAGCCCAGGATGCATCCCCACCTTGTCTTGTGGGGAAGTCGAACCAGCTGACCACCCTAGACCACCCTTTCTGCTTTCATAGCCCAAGCTGGAGGAGCGAGTGAGAGACATCTCAATAGCAACAAGGAACACAAAGAAGAATGGGAGTCTGTACCGGAACATTCTGATGTATGGGCCTCCGGGCACTGGGAAGACACTGTTTGCCAAGGTGAGGTGTGTGTCAAGACAGGGTTTGTCCCATGGGCTGCGCCCTACCCCACCTGCTGCATCCCTGAGTCTGGCCTGGGCCAAGGACGGCGGCAGCCTTACTCTTTTGGGCATAGAGAGTGCTGGTGCCAGGTTCTGAGGTGGGGCCGGGGTTGGGGACTCTTGAGGAGCCAGTGGAATGGATACTGTCTCACCCTGCTACCCACTCCCCACCTCCCCAATTGCAGAAACTTGCCCTGCACTCGGGCATGGACTACGCCATCATGACTGGCGGAGATGTGGCGCCTATGGGCCGGGAGGGCGTGACTGCCATGCACAAGGTCTTCGACTGGGCCAGCACCAGCCGGCGAGGGTGAGCTGCCACTGCTGTCCCCACAGCGTCCTAGGCACAATGAACAGACAGGGCCCACTCAAGTGGCTGCCCTTTGGAGGGCTCTGCAGCTGCCAGCCACTATGCTGTCCCAGGGACATGTGTCCAGCTGATCTGCTGTGAGCCCTGTGGTCTTGATGGCCATGCGGGGGCTGAGGTCAGCTTCATGATGATGGTAGCCAGTGGTCACTGCTGCTTGCCCTCTTGAACCTTCCCCAGTGTTACAAATCTTTGTCTCCTGGGTCTAGGAGGTTCTCAGCACAGGTCCCTCACATCCCAAGGAGGCACTCCACTTCTGGCTTTCTTTGATGGTATTGAGGTCTCCCCTTCCCACATCTGAGATGGCTCATTTTAGGCCTAGCAGATGGCAGAATTGACCAATCCCCTCGTTAGGGTTCCATACATCTTTTTTTTTTTTTAAATATACTTTTTTTTTTTTTCTTTTATTAGGATTTGGGTGAAGATTTACAGAGTAAATTCACTTTTCATGCAGCAGTTCACGTATACTTTGTCTCATGTCATTGACCAAAATTTACAATGCAGCAGCTCCCCTCCCACTTCCTCCCCATAGTTACCTCCTCCCAGTGTCCATCCCTTCATTCTCTTCTGCACCCTGAGCTATCTCCCTGTGCATAAGCAGCCCTTCCTTCTCCCATGATTGTTCTCTCCAGGGTGTGTGTCTACTTGAGGTAAATATTTAACTCACATGCCTGTACTTTGTTTGGCTGGAAACCACAGTTGTGGGTTCAATTCCAGATAGGGTTCCATACATCTTACTTGCATTATTAGTGGGCTCTCTGGTCCCCTTATGGGCCCCAAACACCTTATTTGCATAGTTCTAACAAGGAAGGTTGGGCAATCCTACTTCCGTAGTGATACTGCCTCGGAAACCCAAGGAGGGGTCGCTATGAGTCGGGGCCAACTTGACGGCAAACAACAACAACAACCAGTCATTTAGGGAGCTGTGGTAGCATAGTGCCTAAGGCATTTGACTGTTAACCAGAAGGCTGGCAACTGTTTTTTTTCTGGTTTAACCAGTCATTTGGTGTGAGTTACAAGAAAGGCCATATAGAAGCGCTCCATCACTCTGCGAAGTCCTTTTTCTTGTTTCACTCTGGACCCGTTTTTGGTCCACCTACCAGCAGTTGCCGTCCACTTGACTTGGGTCATGATCGCCCCATCTGTCAGAGTACAGTTGTGCTCCATGGGGTGTTTTTTTGTTTTAATAAATTTAATACGTGTTTATTTTTTATTTTATTGTTGACGGAGGAGGATTTTGAGTGAAACATGTCAAAAGAGAAAGGACAGTGTTCTGGTCACTTTTCCGTGCCCACCTGACACCAGGGAAGGCTATGGTTCCCAGGGTTCTGGAGGGCAGTGTGTCATGTAGCCTTCTAAAGTTGTTTGATTGGAGCGCCCCTCAGCCTGCTGGCATCCCTGACAAGGGCAGAGCCTCTGTGTTCCTCCCTGGGCACTGCTGTGCCCGGGCCCCTGCCCCCTCCTCACCAGTGGCCTCTCACCCACAGCCTCCTGCTCTTTGTGGACGAGGCAGATGCCTTCCTCAGGAAGCGGGCAACTGTGAGTACTCCCAGGCATCTGTCTGGCCTTGTGGGGTGGCTGAGCAGCAGTGAGCAGTCGGGTGGAGTGTAAGTAGTCTGCAGACCCTGTTGTCTCTGCGAGAGCTGGGTGGGCCGGGGGGGAGGCACCAGACCCCCAGGTGTTGGAGCTGGCCCTGCTCAAGGCGTCCCCACACGGTGGGTAACTTGTGCACGGACTGCCATGGAGCTGCTTCCCAGCTGCTGCTTTGTAAACTGCGTTCAGGGGAGAGAAGTCCCATCTGAGGCATTTTTAGAGTCTGCCTAAAGTTAGGTTTAGGCTTCCAGTTTTAGACTTGTGAAAGCATCATGTGATCTTCCTCGCTGTGCCTGTGCTGAAGCTGAAGGGGCAGAGCCTGTGGCCGCCTTTTTCGGCTCCCCTTTGGTGCCCATAAGGAGCTCTGGTGGCACAGACTGCTGATCAGAAATTGGTGGTTCAAACCCACCAGCTAGTCCATGGAAGGAAGATGGGGCGATCTACTTTCATAAAGATTTACTGCCTTGGAAACTCAATGAGGGTTGCTGATTTGGAATCCACTTGATGGCAGTGGGTTTGGATTTTTTTTGTTTTTGTTTTTGGTGCCCATACTTCATCATTCATGTGCCATCCTATGGCCTCCTGACTGACGCTGGAATGTTCTCTCTGCAGGAAAAGATCAGTGAGGACCTGAGGGCCACCCTGAATGCTTTCCTGCACAGGACGGGCCAGCATAGCAGCAAGTAAGGGCGTTCTGCACCAGCACATTGGCCCTGGGCCTCAGAGGACAACACTGAGGCTGCAGCCCTTTGCGGGGAAGGGCCTGGCTCAGGGGGTTGTGAGTCAGCATGATGGTGTCTGTAAACACATTGGGCCCACGGTCCCTCACACACCCTTGTCCAGTCACCCCTGCTTCTGGGCTCTTCTGTCAGCCCCTGGAAGGTCCCTACACTGGGCCCCTTGGAGCAGCTACTGTGCTGAGGGCACCACCACCAGTAGCTTCTCTGCCCATCCACAGGTTCATGCTGGTCCTGGCCAGCAACCAGCCCGAGCAGTTTGACTGGGCCATCAACGACCGCATAGATGAGATGGTGAACTTCACCCTGCCTCAGCGGGAGGAGCGGGAGCGCCTGGTGAGACTGTACTTCGACAGGCACATCCTCAAGCCGGCCACAGAGGGGAAGCAGTGAGTACGCACTGCCCACTGGGACTCCCTGTCCTCTCCCTTCCGTGTTTCCAGATGCGGTCCCCCAGACCCCTCCTGCAGCCCTTCCTGCTGGGTTATGTGTGCCTGCCCCTGCTGCACTGTGCTCTTATGCTGGAGTCTATGTGTGCTTGGCGCCTCTCGGCAGAGGGTCCCCATCGCTCACCTTCCCCATCCCCCCTGCTCAAGCCCCAGGTGGGTCCCATACCTGCTTCTCACCAAAGAATAGCCTAGCAGGTGTTTCTTAGACATCATTTTGTACAAACTTGCATCTCAAACACTGTTACAGGAAACCTGGACAATCTGGGGGATTTAAGGAACAGGTTAGGCCTTGTGCTAAGCTACTGGGGAGCAGCCCTGACAGGCCTGAGTCTGAGGCTGGCCACCAGGTGTTCGCATGGTTCATAGGCCCCCAGGTCAACTGTGAACAGTGGACTTTGGCCATTGCCCTCTCAAGCTAGGTGGTCTGGCCAGCAGCCCACATATATCCACACCCTGAGCTCCAATGGGATCCTTGCTACATGGCTTCGAAGAGCCCATAGCAAGGCCACACCCTTGTCCCCGCTGCCTGTGTGTACAGCCAGGGCCCTCCCATGCCCCTGCTGCCATCCTGGCACAGACCCACGCACAGTGAGGGCAAAAGCAGGTGAGGACAGCATAGCGGGTGAACGAGTGGGAAAGTGGTCTGAGGGGACCCGTACTGCTGGCACCTGCTGCAGCCAGGGAGCCCCAAGACACCATCCAGGCCAGCCTGTGGCCTGCGCTGTATCTGGAATGCCCCAGATCAGCGTGCAGTCTATTTCTGGGTGTCCCTTGAGGGAGGCCTCAGTTGCACAGAGCAGGCAGGTCTCGCTGGCCCTGACCCAGATCCCTCCGGCCGCCTTTCTGCCACCATATCCGTTCATACAACAGAAGCTCTTTCCTGTCTTCACCAAGATCTGCCCCCTTCTGGCTCCGGCCCTGTTTCTCCATGGAGTTTCCTCACCTGGGCCTCCTCCCCCACTTCGTCTCAGCTCCCAAGAGCGCCCAGTGCCAGCCACTTCCCGCAGCTCCTGCCGCAGCCTAGCTGCTGTCCTCTGGGCTTTGACTCTCTGGCCATCAGTAATATTCTATTCTAGAACCTGGGTAGCTTCAGAAGGAATTCCGTGTGTGTAAGTGAGGGATAGTAAGTTGTTTCAGTTAGAACCTTTAACTTTTCTGTATTCAAGTTCCTGCATGTTACGTAGCACTCTGTCACTGGGTGAAAGGTTCTGAGTGTGGAGGGTGGGGCTGGGTGAGTATCTGGGCCGCTTTGTACCCAGTGCCAAGGAGCCCTTGTCTGTGGGGATGGGTGGTGGTGCCTCAGGTCCGTTTCTCAGGGTTAGGCCTGAGGCCCCGTACAGCCTGCATGCCACCCTGGGGGCATCACCTGAGCTGCAGCTAGGAGGGAGGTGCCCAGTGTGTCAGGACAGAGGGCGTTGATAGTAGACACCAATGTGGAGCCTCCAGCTCTGAGGGGACTGTGGTCCCAGCCTGGCGGTCCCCTGCCTGCCCAGCCCTCGGGGGGCCTCTGCGCCCACCCACACTGTCTGCAGCCGGTCTAGAAACTTTTCTTCTTAGGCGCCTGAAACTGGCCCAGTTTGACTACGGCAAGAAGTGCTCAGAGATCGCCCAGCTGACAGAAGGCATGTCGGGCCGAGAGATTGCCCAGCTGGCCGTGGCCTGGCAGGTGAGGTGGGCCAGTGGATCTGCCAAGACGCATGCAGCACACAGGCAGACCTGGGTGTCTCGGGTGAGGATTTCTTCACTGTCTGGGGCAGGAGTGTGCTCCTCGTGGTCGCACAAGATGTGCGTGGCTGCCCTTTCCTCACAGGCACCTGGTGACAGCTCTTCACATGTGACCATCATGGGGGTGGGGGAGAGAGATCTCGGGACCCACCCATTCAAATGGGGCTCTCTGGGAAGCCAGTGGGTCTCAGAAGCACAGGCCAGGTGGTCCCACACTGAATGTCCCAGGGCAGCAGGGTGGGGGACTCTGGACATAGGTGGGGCAAGGGAAAAGCAGCCTGGTCTGGTGGAAGCCGCCTCATGGGTGTGGACAGGAGCAGGACTGGGAAGTCCGCTTAGCTGCACTGAGAGCCAGGCTGGCAGAGGTGCTCCCCAGGTGTGCCCGAGGCCCCCGCTGCCCTGGCTGGCCAGGTTCTGAATCTTCCTGGTATACAGCCATTGGGGAGCCCAGCATGTGGTCTTAAGAGGGTGGGGTGGGGTTCCTCCTGGACCGTGTGGCTTCAGTCACACTGAGGGGGAGTCATGTCTTCTCCCCAGCATCCCATCTTTTCTTCTGAGACAGGGAGCCAGTGAGTGCCCCCAAGAGCCATCCAGGATGCCCTGGCTTTTGGGAGGGGCTGCCTGGAGAGACCAGGTGTGTGGTGTCATGTGTGCTAGTGACATACGGGGTGCAGCCGGCCCTCAGGCTCTGCCGGCACTGCCATCTCCAAGGGTTTGCTGTCTATCTGATGTCATGTGGCCACCCAGCCACTTAAAGCTCATTGAAATGAATGAGCATTTCCTTTACTTGGACATGTACACTGACATGACTCTCCACAGTCTAAGCACAAAGGAGCCTCTGTTAGGATGAGCTGGGTTACACTGCTGTAACAGCCCCAAAATCTCAGCTCCATCCCTTCTCTTGGCCCAGCTGAGGGGGAGTCCATTGCTTTCCACACCTGACAAAGCGGGTGACACTCCCACATGTGCCTGATAGAGCAGAAGACACTTGGGGACAGCCCTGGAGACATGTAAGCACAGAGGTTCCTGTGGATCCTAGGATGTGTGGGGGAGCGAGTGTGGGGTCCCTGAGTCTGTCTACAGGCACTCTCCCAGCTGATGGGGAATCCTCGTGGGGAGTGTCTGGTTATAGCACAGCCCGCGATGATCCTCCACATCCCTGGGAGGTGAGAGGCAGAGGTGGGGAGCCAAAGGGATCAGTTTCCATAGCCCGGAAATGGTCCTGGCTTCTTTCCACCTTTACCTACATTGGCCTCGGGGGCACAGAACTGGGTTGGCTTGGTTGCTCCAGCTCTTCTAGTAACCACCCCTCTCCCTGGGTGGGGTCATGCTCTGGTCCTTGAGGCCACCTTGGTGGCATTGCAGGGACCCTCACAGTATGAGATGCCAACATCAGCCATGCCATTAGCTCTGCTAGTTTGAACCCTTACTTGCTCTGCACTTTAGTTTGTGGATTTATCACCATTTTATAAACAAACTTGCTATTTTTTGAGTGACTTTGGGTTCACAGGAAAGTTACAAGGAGAGTGTAGAGATTGTGCCAGCTCCTGCCCTCCACCCCAGACCCCTCCCTGGTCCTGTCTTTGCATGACCCTTACGTCAGAGGCTGCTGGGTGATGTCTGCAGTGTGCCCTCAATTTGAGTCTGGTGTTTTCCTCATGAGCTTAGGGTGGTGGGTTTGGGGAGGAAAACTCCAGGACATTGGCTCCAGGGCATTGGGGACAGGCCCGAGAGCTGCCATTCAGGTGTGATGAGGCCCCTTGGGGGTTGGGGTTAGGGGCACATGGTTCCACCCGACAGGCCCTGTGCCTCTGCTCCAGCAACCCCGATCTGGCCCCAGCTAGTGGTCTGATTTCTCCCAGGGTGCCTGTGGGTTCCTGGGCCTGTGGGTCCACCCACTGAGGCATTAGTACTGCCTCTCATGCTGCACCCTGGATCACAGGGCTGTCCCAACCTTGCAGGTGGTGGGATGAACACAACTCATCCCGGACATACGGGCTGAAGCCAGGGCCAGGAGGCTCTTCGGGCTGCAGCGTACTGCCACTTGGGCGCCTCATCTTCTAATTTTATAAGATCATTGAAGCTACATGCAGCACAAGGAGCCCCACAGCTGGGGAAGGGAAGGGGAGGGCTGCCCCCACCACCATCCCACAGCCAACCTGGAGGGTTTGTCCTGCTGAGGCTGGTGGTGGGTCCTGCGTTCTGTGGTAGTGTGTAGAGGTGTCACAGGTGTTATGATGTCAGAGATGGGGCTGCCTGAGGCTGGGACACCCCTCCACAGCCCAGCCCTTAAGCCCCTGCTCCCCTCAGGCTATGGCGTATGCATCAGAGGACGGGGTCCTCACCGAGGCCATGATGGATGCGCGCGTCAAGGATGCCCTCCAGCAGCACCAGCAGAAGATGCAGTGGCTTCGGGCGGATGGTCCCGCAGATGGCACAGCCCAGCTTCCCTGAGGCCCTGGCCGTGGTTGGTGGACAGACACCACTGTGCTGACAGACACAAGAAGAGCACCAAGCTCTTGGGTCACCGGGCAGGAGAGGAACTGTGCAGCGGCCCCCTGACATTTTTATCCTTCCTTTAGTCAGGTGGGGGCCACATTAAAGGCCTCCGGGTGCAGGACCACCCACTGGTGTCACATCTCTGTGGGGTCCCCAGAGCAGGGTGCCAGGTTCTAGTCAGGTTCTCTTTACTGTCTGGGTGCCCCTCCAGGCAATCCTCCCAGCGTTTTTGGGAGGTGTGAGCCTCCAAGCCAGGCCCCCTGTTGCACCCCCCATCAGCCTGCCAACAGAGTGTAGAAGGCATGGTATCTGCCACCCCTGTAGAGGCCATGGAGGTGTGCTGCCAGGCCATCAGGGCTAGGGCTGCACCTTGCAGAGAGGAGGGGCCTGGCTTGGTCTCCCCATCTGTACCAGAGCTCCTTGGGGACTAGCCTGCTTGGTTCCCTACAGGACAAGACCTGATGCTGCATTTGGGCCTTAATCCAATGGCCCAACCTATGCGCAGTGGCAGCGGCTCCAATGCTAAAGAGCTGTGGTACCACAGTCTCAGTGCTGGTCCTGCCCCAGCAGGCTTAGAGTGGCTATGGCCCTGGAGCTGTCAGCCACCAGGTGGAGCAGCAGAGCCCACCCTCCTGTGATTGGAGTTGGGGTCTCTCCCTCCAGAATCTAATAAAAACTGTGAACCAAAGCCTCAGCTTCTGCATCCGTGGCTGGCTCAAGGAGGGGCAGAGTTTGGGGGCCTTCTGTCTGTAGATCGTCTGCAGCCCTATGGGATCAGAGGTGAAAGAAGAGGCAGAGGCTGGAGCTTTCTGGATAATTTACTGACTGCGGCTGGGGTGGACGTCACAGTGAGGTGCCCTCCAGGGGCCCTGGGCAGGGGTGCTGCTCGTGCAGTAGGTGGGCTCAGGCCTTATTGCTGCTCGGCCAGGAATGGCCCAGCCCGAGGCCCCTGGCTGCCACGCTGGAGGACACGTGCGTACCCCATGCACATGCTCCCGTGTGCAAACATCATGGGTACCAGGCATGCCCCTAGCCTCTGGGAGCCAACTCCCAGTGAGGTGGACAGCATGGCCCCAGCTTCACTCCCCTCCACCAAGACTGGCTCTGAGCTTGCAGACAGACAACAGATCCAGGGTGGACAGACAGACACGATGCACAGGAAACACAGACACAGGCCGGTTTTATGTAACACATGATCCCAGACCAGGTGCAGACAGGACCCTGGGCAAGTGGCCCTGATCATCAGCCCAGATGACCAGCCGGGCTCCCCCCGCCCCCCACTTGGGACCCACCCACCCCCAGCCCCCAGCACCTTTGAGGCAGAGTCACATGAATGTGCGCCCCCCCAGTCTGCCCTTGGGTCCTATTCAACTGGCAGGCTGGGGTCCTGCCCCCAGACCTGGTGGCCGCCTCCACCGGCCCCCACCCTAAACCCCCTTTATAAAAAGAAAAGGAGTCAGCACCTTCTGCTGGAGAACCCCGGCCGCCTGAGGCCAGCCACCGTGGCCCAAGGCTGATGTCCAGTCCTGCCAGGCCACGGTGCTGTAAAGGTCCTGGTTACATCTATACAGTGGCCGGTGGCTGGGTGCACCCCTGTGAGTCCTGTGAGTGGCTCAGAGGTGCCGTGGGCTGGGGTGACCATTGTGATACAGTTTCTGCTTCACGTGCACCATGTTCCCTGCAGCCTCCTCGAAGGGCCTGTGCGGCCGCCGACCCAATTCCCGCAGGCTGCAAAACTTGGGCAGCCAGGTCCACGAGCCGTCTGTGGGGACAAGGTGTAGTCAGGGTTGGGGTTAGGATGGCCGCCTGGGCAAGCAGGGATGGGGTGGAGACATGGGTGTGAGGCTGGGTAGCTGATGTGGGACTTGCTGACTAGGTGTAGAACAAGAGGGCTGGGTGGCTGGGCAAGGATAGGAGAGTGGGTGACAGGTGTGGATTCCGGGGACAGCCAGGTTGGTGCCTGGGGTCAGGCACGGATGAGGGGGAGTTGTGGTGGGAGGAGGGAAGGCCAGACATGAGTTGGGTGGCACATGCAAGCCTGGGCAGAGACCAGGGTGGTGCATGAGGGGCCAGTGCTTGGAGCTCACCGTAGCGCCTGCCAGCCCTCCAGGCACGCACGGCGCAGTGCAGGATGCCGTCCACCCACACGAGGAGCCAGCTGATGCAGAAGCCGAGCAGCAGCCCCAGCATGAGGTCGATCTCCTGCTTGGTCACATTGTCCGTCACAAAGTAGTTCTCCGCAGCGTCCACCACCGACTGGTCCCCGTCGTATGGGATCACGTAATGCACGTGGTGCCTGGGGGCGGCAGGTGGGCTGGCACCTCTCCCGCCCCCCGCCAGCTCCCGAGGGGCCACGTCTGCTGCGGCTGGGGACACTGCCTCGGCCCGCCTTGCACTGCGTCCCGGGGCCCCGCCATGCCCGAGTCTAGTGCTGGTGGGCAACTGGGCCCAGGTGAAGCAGCCACCCGAGAGGGCAGCCCGGGCTTGGCTGCTCAGCCGTGGGCCCTGGTCCCCCTTCTGGAAGAGAAGAGGGTGACACTCACCCGGGGCAACCCGGCTGGCCCCCTTCCTGGTCTCTGTCTCCTGGTGTCAGTCTTGGCCTTGACTGCCCACTAACCTGGCCCCTGAGCAAGTTCAGTCCTTTATTCTTAGTACCCCAGACCCCCAGAGCCTGGCCTTTCCTGAACCACTGCCTTCCTGCTCAGTCCTGGCCAGATAATGCCTCCTCCGGGAAGCCCTTTGGGCCTTCTAGCCTACTCACCAGTGCCCACCCAGGGCCAGCCAACGGGGCTGGCACCTGAGGCATTCACATTTGCTGCACTTGGCCTGGCCACCCCGCCCTCTGGGTCTCCTCCTCCTGCTGACCCTTCGTCCCGACTGAGGGATCTTCTCCCTCTTCCAGCCCCTCTCCCACCCATAGCCCCATCCTCCCAGGCCTCGGTCCCCACATCCACCTCTGCTTCAGCGCCGCTGCTGTCTCCACGTGGGGCTTCACAGCTAACTCAAACTCATGCCTAAAAATAGCGCCTCCCTCCCAAACCTGCTTCTCTGGAATCTATCTTCAGTTAAATGGTGGTTCCATGCTGGCCTCAGGCGAGACCCTCCTGTGGTGCTGAGTCCTCCCTCTCCTCCTCCCCCAAAGTTCACCTGAACCCAGTGAGGCCCACACATTCCCTAGGCCCTGTTGCTCCCTCACTGATGTCTTTGTGCCTGGCAGAGACCATTCAGGAGCCAGTGGGTACTGGCTATGGGCAACAGTGACTCCTGCAGCCATGCTCATGTGACCAGTTGGACCTCTCTGCCAGTGAGATCAGGGGGTCCATGAGACCCAAGCTCAGTCCAGCAGGGATGAGGTGGTGATTAGCCTAGGCACGAAGGGTCCAGAGAGGCTGGGTTTGTGGACCAGAACCCTGGCCCTGGCTCCGGCCCCTAGCCTCCTGTTCTTGCTGGGACCCTGAGAATCCAACTACTCAGCATGTCTGGGAAGAAGACAGCCAGGCCAGTGGGTGACGGCCACCACAGCCCCTGAGCAGGGCTTGAAGCACAACCCAGGTGGAGGAGCCAGTGGGTACTGGCTGTGGGCAACAGTGACTCCTGCAGCCACACTCACGTGACCAGCTGGTCAGTAGATTGTCAGTCATCGATAATGGGTGGAAAACTACTGACCATGCTCAGGTTGTGTGACCCGCTTGGCTCTTCACACTGAGTCCTCGAGGGGGTGACAGCCAGCAGCCAAGTATCACCATGATTTCCTGCCTCCAGGCACTCTCTGCCCAGACCCCTGGAAGGCCTTCCTCGGGGCCTCCCGCACCCTGCCCAACACATGGCTGGCTGAGCAGGCAACTTGAAAATCAGAGTACTGAGAAAGTCAGAAATGGCCCCCCTCTCTCTGCAGTGAGGCCATTCCCTGGTTCAGGACCTCCAGAGAGTCAGCGGTCATGACCTGTGCCCATACTGTGGCTGGCACCTGCAGCTTATCCCCATCCCATTCCTCCTCCCTCCACGTCAAGCTCTTGGGGTCAGGAGCTCAGGTCCCACATGGAAGCAGGATGCGTCAGCTTTGGCAGAGTACTTCCCACACACGTATGTCTGGGCCGTGTACATACGTGTAGTCTGCCTGCACTGCACATGCTGTACTTGTCTATCAGAGGCTCAACGACATCCCGTACACACACCTGCTACATGCACAGTATATCCATGCACTGTGCATACCCACTGCAGACACAAGGGTGGTTATGTCACACATGGGCACACATGGATTCTGTGTGGACACAGCTCTATAGTCCCCATACAACCCTGGCCACATGCATGTGTTCACTCACACACACAAGTACTGCCTGTTCACACATGGACTTTGTAGCACTGAATTGCACACATGTCCCTGTGTAAACTTCTAAGTTCAGGCATGTAGAAGCATACACATGTACATGCTCACTCTGCACACACTGTGTGCACACATGGATGATATCCATGGTAGTACTGCATGTGCAAGGTTTCCTCACAGAACCCTATGGGCGAAGCTTTACCATGCGCACACACCTACTGCACCGATGTGGCTGAGTATCTCATGGCCTGGGTATACAATCTGCTGTATATTGGGTTATATATGTTCTTTGCATACACATATATATTATCAATATACAATAGTACTTTGAACACGGAATTGACATGGTCTGTATATAGAGATGTGCACAAAGCATATACATGTACACACACGCGGGTAGGAATATGACTCCAGTCTGTCACGTGGTGTGGCTCTCCACGCTTTGTGTACACAGACCCTAATCTGCACATATGAGCACCCTTCCCCTGCATTTGAGCCCTACATAGGCACTTGTTGTACATGAACCCCAGTGTACTCTGAGTACCACAGTAGTGCATGTACACACCCCATTCCAGCATCCCTTAAGAATAAACCTGTCTGCACGGACAGGTCCTGCAGGATGTGTGCAAACATGTTCACAGGCAGGGACTCACTCATCACATCGCACAGCCACCAAGGACATTCCACACGTCAGGATGCATGTTGCGTGTACTGTTGGAGCTGAGCCCGGGCTGGATGCTCTGCCCGTGGAGAGCTTCCTGGGAGCATCTTGGGATCTCCTGGTTTATACCTCACCCTAGTCATGGCCCTAGGAGACTGTGGAGCTGACACCTCCCTGTCCCTTCACCACTGGACAAGTCTTGTGAACTGTGCGGCCAACAGGAACCAGGGCTCTGTGAGAGTATGGCCATTCAGCCACTTCCTCTTGGGGTTCTGGGTCTCCCTAGCCCTCACGCCCAGCACCCCTTCTGCAGCTGGTCTCAGACCTGTGTCTTGTACCGACACACCTGTCCCCCCATGACTGTGTAGCTCACTGAGCAGGCATGCAGTCCACATCCCCTCAGCCCAGCTTGTATGCACACAGGCTTGCACCCCCACCACCAATGACTGTGTGACCTTGGGAGGGTCTCTGTCCTTTGAGGCCTCGGTCTGTGATCGCATGTGTCGGGGGGGACAAAAGTGGTCACCGTGTAGGAGTGTGGGTGTGCAGCCTGCTTGCGCGTGCGCTGTGTGGACGCACATGTATATGCACAGACGGTACACACATGCGCGTCTGGTGAGAAGATGTTTATTTCGTACACGGACGTACAAACATGCATGGCCGAGAGAACCCCGTCACCACACCAGCACAGGATTGGGCCTCCCCCGCACTCCAGTGACCTTGAGCAAGCTCCACCCCTGCCTCAGTTTCCTCCTACGTACAATGAGGGGTTCTGCCCCTTTCCCACCTTGACCTTCTGCACTTGCCGGCACCTGGGCTCACAGAAGTCCGTGTGCACAGTGTACAAGGCCGAAGGATACGCGAGGCATGCGTGCAGTGTGCACTGCCTGTGCGAAGGCCCCAACGCCAGAGTGGGCCAGGAGGCCGAGTCAGTTGGACCTATAGCTCGCGGCGGGCGGCCCTTTCTCTAACGGCGTTGGGGGGCTGCTCCGACTGGGAATTTCTGGCTCTGCCAGCGACTGACTCCGGCGGCCCCTCCCGACGCCGGGTCGGCCGGCTAGCCCCTCCCCCACCCGCACCTGAGCCCCGGCCCCGCGCCTCCCCGACCCCGCGCGGCCTGCGTGGGCCCAGCTCTCCTTGCACCCGGCGGGCCGCCCGCACCTGTGTGGTCGCGCTTATAGTGCCCGAGGGCGGGCGCGGACTCACCGGCCGCAGTTGCAGTGGCAGACGCGGTCCTCGCCCCGCAGGTGTGGGAGGATGTAGTTGTGGAATCGGTCCAGCAGCGCGTTCATGTCCATCAAGCACGCGATGGCCTGGAAGAGCCCATGCCCGGTCGGTGCCGAGCGCCAGGCGCCGGAGATGGGGGCGCCGCGGGGGGAGGCTGGCGAGGTGT
>NW_006921723.1:4597619-4602909 GCF_000298275.1 Orycteropus afer afer
CGCCCGCCGCGCTCCGCTCCGCCCTCCGGTCCTCCCTGCGCTCGGCTCCCGGCTCCGGCCCCCTCCCTCCTCCCTCTTCCCGCCTCCTGCCGCCTCCCGGGAGGACTATGCGCCCGCGCCCGCCCGGGGACTGGGACAGAGATGGGGTCGCGGAGCAAGTGGGTCTCCACCGTCCTCGCTCTTGAATCCCACACCCCATGATGGGGACCAGGACCCTTCCTCAGGGACATCGCTCCTAGTCCCGCCCCTATTTGGTCTGACTAACCTGGGTCGCCTAGCCAGCTCCTAGGACCCCTGGGCAGCCATGTAGGGTCATCCTGGAGAGGGGGGCGGTTCTCAGGAGGGGTCCAGGAAGGAGGCTTCCTGCAGCCTAACTGGCCCACTGCTGAGCTGAAGGACCCTCCTCCTGGTGGCCACCAAGCCACTGGTTGAGGTGCCTTGGGTTGGTCCAGCAAGTGCCTCTGGGGGAGGTGCCTGCGAGGTCACCAGGGAGCTGCCCTACAGAGGTCACCCTAAAGCCATAGTCACAGGGTCCCAGGGGGAGGGTGGAGGTAATTGGGCAAGGTAAAGTGGCCTGGAGCCAGCAAAAGTCCAAGGAGGCCTGGCAGGGAATGGGTGGGGGCAGGCCTCCTCCCAGACCTTCTGGGGGCATCTAGGAGGTTCAGTCTTGACACCTGGACTGCTGTCTGATGCTAAGTCCTGGGGAAAAGTCCATGTGTCCAAACCTTCCCTCCCCAGGACCTGGTGAGGCTGAGGCACAGGTCGGGGCAGCACCATGGACCCCGGAGCCTAGTGGAACGTGCCTTGCTTTTTCTTATCCTTGGGGACCTGACGTGGCTTTCCACAACTGCAGGGAAGACAGCCTGGGGAGCAGGCCCATGGGGTCAGGGGCAGCAGACTCCATTCAGCCCTATGTCCAGCAGCCAAGGCCAATGGCCCTAACTGGAAACAAGTCAGCTTCCTATTGGAAGTGGCGCATGGGGGCTTGACATGCAGTCCTAACTCCAGCCAAGGTCCCATTGAGCCTCAGATCAGGTTGGGCTGGAGGACCTTGTACTCTACAAGGGGAGGAGCTCATGCTGAGGCCACAGCCCCCTCCCCCCAGGCCTGACTGCACAGCTCAGGCACGGATTCCCTGGCACCCGTACCCTTTCAGCAGCCATGGTCACTGAGGTTCTGGTGCAGGGCTCCACTCAAGGAAGGTGTGTCCCCCCAATGCCCTGCTCAGGAGGCACCCAGGACCCACCCCACAAGGCCAGGGCCCCGGGCTTTGGGACAGCAGAGACAAACTGGCAGCGTATTTAGCGGACGAGTCCAGTGTCATTGTGAGAATACACAGTCCATTTACTTTATTTGGGGATTTGTACAGTCCAGCCAGTGAGAGGGAGACAGAGGCTTGCACAACTAAAGACACATACATGGTGGGGACTTGTCCCAGGTACTAGAAACCGTTTTTTTTTTTTTCCCCCCTTTTTTTTTTTGGTTAAAGAGAAAAAAAAAAAATCCATATAATCAATATCCCACTCATGATAAGCACAAGCGGGATAGAAAAAACTTGATTGTGTCTTTAATATGGCATTTATGTATATCTTCTCATTTCATATGTACAATTTATTTGGTAATACTACCGCCCACCGGCAGAATACCTAAAAGTAAAAACAAAATTAGGAAGGCAAAGTATTCACAAAGGAAGTGCCAAGGCCATGGGGGTCTGTGGAGCCGAGTCAGTGGAAGCAGACGGTGTGCAGAAAGGCCCGGCTACAAAGACGCTCCACGGAGGTGGGGAGTCCATGGGGGTCCACGGCACCATCAGTAGAAGCAGACAGTGTGCAGGAAGGCCCGGCCACTCTTCTCCTCAAACTCCTGCAGCAGTTCATCAATCTCGTTCTCCATGTCCTCTGTGTGCTGGATCTGCAGATGGCAGAGCCAGTGAGCGTGTGAGCCACCGAGCACCCACAACTCCACGGCCCTGGGTGTGTCCCTCGCACAGCGGGACCCCCAGCCCTGCCCTGGTGAGCCAGGGTAGAGGGAAGGTGGGTGTAAGACCACCCACAGGTGGAGGCCATCATGGCAGGCACCAGAGACACCAGGGCTGCCTGGTCTGGGTGGCAAACCTCACACTGTGTTAGACAACATCTGGGACTGTCCCATGTCAGGGATGAGTGAGCCAGGGTGTGGTAAGGCCATCACCCAAAGAAGCTGGCCAAGCCTGGACCAAGAACCTGTATCTCCTCATCCAACTTAGAGAAACTGACGTGACCACTGTAGTCCAGCTGCACAGCACATTTCAGACCCGTGGGCACCCCCACATTTACTTTAATGTTTTTAAGTGAGCCATGTGATGACCGCTCTCCTCTGAGCCCTCACGCTCACAGGAGGGCCACGTTAGCTCTTTTACAGAAGAAGCACCTGCGACTCAGGACCTTGGCAGACAGGAGCTGGAGCTTGAGCAGGGGACGGCATGGGGTCTAGGTACACTGGTACTCACACACTGGCACAGCTCACAGATGAGGAAGGCCCCCAGGGTGGCCTCCTCGTGGTTGTCCTGGATGTCCACATTGATGACATGTACAGGCTGGCAGGTCTCCTGCTCCCGGGAATTCAGATCTGATGGGACAGAGTCATAGAGACCGAGTCAGGGAGGCACCATCAGGCCCAGGAGCACCCCTCCTTACATCTGTCCCCCGGCCAGGCCTCAGTTCCTGGCATGAAATCTGGCCTCTGGAACACAATTAGCACCCAGGTATCAAACTAGAACCCCCAAAACCCCCACCTCAGGAATGCAAGATTCAGTGACTGTGGTGGGGATTCTCGGACCCCTCCCACCTCCAGCCAGTCCCAGGTCAGGCAGGAGGTAAGCATGACTTGGCCTGGCTAGCCTGCTGCCTTCCAGTGGACTCAAAACCCCAGCTACACACCGGTAGTGGTCAGGCAGACTTGTGGCTGTGGGAGGCCCATGAGGCCTTACTCTTGCCCACAGAAGCCCAATGGTGGCTGGGTCCTGGAAATCCTTGTGAGCCTGGCAGGCACGCTGGAAGTGCTGGGGTCCCAGGAGTGCTGGAAGCGGCTGTTGACAAGGGGACAAGGCCCCGATGCCCCCTCAGCCCGTTCCTGCTAAGCAGCCCCTACCGGAGGGACCTGGCCCATGTGGTGGATCCTGGGCCTCCTGCCTACCTTCCACTACCTGGTCGTAGACTCGCTCCTCGCAGGTGAGGATCAGATCAAACAGGTCTTTACAGTTCTGAAACCTTTCCGGCCGGGGCTTGATTCTCTTATTTCTGTCCAGCATGTGTAAGATGCCATTCTGTGTGTAGCTGGGCACCGGTGTCAAGGAACTTTACATGAAAGCTTTGGGTTTCATTAGTTGAATATAGGGTCCTTGTGTCTCCAGTCCCGGGCCTTCCCTCCTCACCTCACCTGCCCTGCTCACTGGCTGTGGAGTCGTCCCACATCATCAGTGGGGGGCAGAAAGCCAACAGAGGGGCCATTTTTTGGAGGGGGCCAGTCCCTGTGCTCAAGCTTAACTGATGGGGAGTCACTGCTGGCCCCAGGCCGAGGGTACAACCACTAGCAGCAGACAAGCCCACTTCAGCCTGGTCAGGCTGCTGCCCTCCAGGACCACAACACCCCAACCTCACAGGAAGCCAAGGGACCACCTGGTAATGATTTCTAATGGGCCACCTGTCTTTCTCTTGCTGACAGCTAACTGAATCACCCTGGCCCAAGGCCACGCAAAGAGCTGCTCACTCTGACATCAGACCCCACTCTGACATCAGACCCCTCAGTGGAGACAGACTGGATGCAAGACTAGCCAAGTTACAACATAAACAAAACAGAAAACCCATTGACGAAAGAAAGGACCTGAAAACTGGCCATCAGTGTCGTCAACCACCCAGCCAGGAAGGCGTCCAGGAGGGAGGGTCTCCGCTTGCTGGAGGGTGGTGAGGAGAGTTGGCCTGGCCTCAGCACTGAGGCCTAATGGGGTCTGCTGGCTAACAGGACCATCAGGGCTGACTGAAGCGTTCAGACAGACACAGCAGTGTGCTCTGGGCCAAGTCAGGGGGACCTGAAGTTCAGGGAGACCTAAGCTGGAAGAGGCCTTCAAGGCAGGGCCACAGGCTCCACCCAATCCTAAAGGGCCAGGTCCAAACTTGGGGTCCCAAGGGAGGGGCTCATCTCCCCCAAAGGGGTCCCCAGGGATCAAGGCCCTACACCACAATAGTCCCTGCAGTCTTTAGGGGCCTATGTGAGGCTCATTCCAGGAAGTCAGGGCCGACATCTCCTTAGCCTACATTGTTGTTGTTACATGCCTTGAGTCGGACCTGACTCACAGCAACCCCTCCGTGGGTTTCCAAATCACTATGGAAGTAGATTGCCCAACCGTCCTTCAGGGGAGTGGCGGGTGGGTTTGAACTGCTAGCCTTCTGGTTAGGGGTCAAGTGCCTTAGGCACTATGCTACCAGAGCTCCTTAGCCTACATTAGAGAAACAGAAGGATTTATTCAGAAATTCAGAGTGGTAGAGTTATGGTAATTTATTGAAATAAACTTATACTATTTTAAGTACTTTTCTACCTTCCTAATAACAGGTTTTAGAATAAACATTAAGTGGTCGATCTCAGAGTTTTAACTTTTGAAGACACTTGGCAGTGGGCACAGGGCTTTTTTATAGGGCAGGGAGACTATTCCATAGGATGTCGAATGGTGAACACACGACGTGATGCATCTGTCAAAACCCACAGGACTGCACAACACAAGAATGAGCCCCAATGGAAACTTCAGGATTTAAGTATAGCTACTGGTTCCTCAGTGATAACAAATGAACCACAGGAGTGCCAGGTGCTAGTAACAAGGGGAACTGGGCAGCAGGTCTTGGGAACTTTCTGTACTTTCTGCACAATTTTTCTGTAAAGCTAAAATTGTTCTAAAAAAAACCAGTCCATTAAAAACAAAAATGACACCCAACTATCACTTGCCTTGACGCTTCTGGCTTTTGTCACTTTAGCCAAGCACAATAAACACACTCCCGCCAGGCAAGCAGCCACTGCACCTCACCCGTCCCGAGACTGCCCTTGCTGCTCTAGTGCGGCTTTGTGCTGGCCTGGCCTGACTTCCAGAGCTCGTCTATTCAAAAGCTTAGACCTGGCGTTCTGTGGGAGAAGGGACCCAAGGACACTCACACTGTGGGCTGGTGCCAGCTGCAGTGGGAGGGGGAAGGCAGACAGCCTGGGCAATGAGGTTTTGGTGGCCAAAGCTTTCTGGTCAGCCCCACACCTCCATCTCCAACCCCCC
>NW_006921723.1:4603009-4647679 GCF_000298275.1 Orycteropus afer afer
CCCCCCCCCCCCGTGCTCCACCAGTTCTCCAGCTCAGCCTCTGAGGAGACCTGGACAGAAAGCATAGCATCTTCCTGCAGGGGGGGAGCTTTGGGGAAGGTGGAATGTACTAGGGGTGGGGGAGGGGGAGACAACAGGAGTGGTGACAGCCACCAAGCAGTCTAAGAGTCTTTATTACACAAGAGCCAGGCTCATGTCCAGGTGCTGAGGACACAGGGTCCAGCAGAGGTCACCAAAAGTGAGAGCCCATGAAAGCAGTGGTGGTGGTGAAGTGCGCAGCCCCACTACCCCAGGGTGGGGGAAAGGCGTATCATTGGACGCTGCCAGTGTCAGGGCTGACGGCACATAACAACAACAACAACAACAGTGCCTCCTCACCGCACTGAGGGTGGGCGTGTGGGGAGGATTTCTAAGTAGTGAGACACCATAGCCTTCCAGGTGGGGTGAGTGTCCAGTGGGGACTTCTCACTCACCCCTGGACTTCAGCTCTGAGCTGGCAAAGGGCGAGAGAGGAGCCCACGCACAAGGGGTCAGCAGGTGGGTAACAAGGGCCTGAAGGGCACGGGAGGTGAAGTGGGGCCGTGGCTGGCTGTTTCAGTAAGGCTGAGCTCTTGGTGGACTGCTCCCCTGAGCAACAGTCAAAGCACAGGTGGTTCCATGAAGGAAGATGGCAGGAAGGCAGAGATTAAAGCCAAACCCAGCAACGACTGGTTTTATAAGGGCACAACCCCCCACCCCCACACTGCACCCATATAGGTGCTCACAACCTGCCAGCACAGAGAGGTAAACCCCTCTGAACCTCCCTTGGGCCTGCAGATGCTACATCCATCCTCCAGGGTTGTCAGGCACTCTTGTGGGGCCCACCTTAGGGCCTAACCATCAATTCACACCCCCACCTCAGCTAACAGGGCCTCACCTCCTGTGTAAATGGCCAGCCACTGCCCCCACCTCAGGGCTCTGCAAGGCCAGAGAGGGGCAAGGACACCCAAAATGGAACCAACTGAGCTTCAGACAAACCCAGAAGGAAACCAGTACTGAGACTGACTCTTAAGTGGGGCCCTTAACTAGAGACACAACTCCTACTGAGAGGTAAGGAGAGTGCAGGGCATCTGGCTCCAAAGGGTCTGGCCAGCCAATGATCTCACTGGCCTAGCACCTGGAGATGGGGGCCAAGTAGAGCCTGGAGCCTCCCTGCCCCCACCCAGTTCCTCTCCTAGCAACCATGGGAGTCAGAACGCACCACTCGTTGGCCATTCGCCCTTGGCCACCCTGAGCTGTGGTGGCTGTGCTGGAGGCAGGGCTTGCCACCCACCCTGCAGGCCCCTCAGGAGGTCATCCCTGCTCAGCCAACCCCCAGGACCTGGAAGCCAAAGCAGAAGCTCAATGTCTATTCACTGGAGATTTTAAAGTTACCCCAGTGGTTTAGTTAAAGTCTCGTTTGACCAAAAGCTACGTACGTATGGCAGAGGCAGCCGGACTCCACAGAGTGCCTTCATCCGATGCTGGCTGAGTAGATGCTATCGACACCTCAACGTGTATAAATGCCATTGCCATGTCCTGCTCCACAGCACTGAATCCTGGCCCAGTTATCAGCCCAAATCCTGCCAGGCCTGTGGCATCTGCAGGGGCTGGGCCAGGTCACAGTGGATCTGAGTGACGTTGACGTGCAGCCTGCCTCCAGCCTGGGGCTCCCACTCAGTGAGGGCCAGGCTGACCCTGAGGTGAGGCCACCCAACAGCTGCCACCTCCCAGGCTTGAACAGCTTATCTTCTCGAACCCCAACATCCAGTGGGACTTCTAACTGTAAGTTTGAGCAAATCAAATTAAAAGACACAAGGCAAGAACTCCTAAAATGGGAGAAGAGCTCAAGTGTTCCCCCGACACTTAAATACACTCATAAGCCGGCCAAAGGGCCCTGCTGTGTTTGCTCCTGCCACTGTCACTGGATCAGGATCAGCCTGGGGCTTCTGCAGCATCTCATCTGTGCCTCTGGCAGTCACACATCAGGATAGGCTGCATAGCTCAGCCACACACTCCCTCAGCTGAGCACACTTCACTGCCTGTGTCCACTGAGGCCTATGCTCGGTCAAGGTCAGAGAATGGGGGAGGGTCGGGTCCAGTGAGGCTGCTATGTTTCCCACCCTAAGGCACAAGTCTGCCAAGAGTGCCACTTGAATTGAGGTTATCCACCACCAAGGGGGTCAGTCACAGCTGTTAACAGCTCTGCCCTCTTGTGCTGGCGCCAGATTCTCTCCTGCCCCGTCATGCCTGCACATAGGACCTAGGACCAAGGCAGAAAGGGTCAGGTAGCCCAGCAGCCTCTTGTCTATATGCTGCTCCTGAGCAAGGACTTCCCTGGGCTGGAGACTTGGTGGGCAGGTGCCACCGAGCAAAGGCTGTCCCCCGACACACGCCCACCCCACACACTGCCACACTCCAATGGACTGTCAGCGTCCTCACTGGGACACTCCCATGGTTCTCCCTACGCTTGTTCATGCTGCAGGGTTGTTTCTACATCAGGCACTGCTCGCTTGCGGCCTGATGGACACACCAGTGTGACAGGGCTGTGCTCTAGGCACCCAGCACTGCAACAAAGCAAGGTGTGAAAGGCCCTGTGCACCAGCCTGCCTTGCAGTGCAAGATGGCGCACAGCCTGGAGTCGGCCCCACCCCGATTACAATCTGCTGTGACAACTCTCTTATGGCTTACATGTCAATACCGCTAGTCCTTTAAGGTTTTATTTAAAAAACCAAAGCCAACATGCCCTCATGACTCACTCACAAGTAGTGGAGGGTCCAGCCTACCCTGGGTGGGGGGGCACACTGTGTGGCTCTCCTGTGTTGTGGGGTGTCCCTCATTCTGCAGGGGTCTGCAAGTGCTGGGGTGGGATCTGTGTGCTATGTGGGTTCCCTGCATGCTGTGTGTGTGTGGGTCCCTGAGTGCTGCCAGGGGTCCTGAGTGTTGTGGGGGTACCTTCTGCACTATAGGACCAGGATTCACAGACCCACCTCCCTGCCACACAGGAAGAGCTGCATCAGGTTGGCTCTGTGGGAATCTTTGATGGGAGTTCCATGTGTGTTAATGTTCACCTGGTCACCCCCGAAGCGCAGAAAACTGGAGCTCACACTGAACCTATAGAAACACAGTGTGAGAAGACCCAACAGTCACTGGGACAGCCAGGAACAAAGCTGTTAATTCAAAATACAAAGATGCAAGAAAATGTAAACAGTATCACCTCATTTCTCAGGACCAAGTATTATTTCTATGAAAAAACAAAGTTAAGTTCAAGAATATTCACCTTTCAGGTGTAACATCTGGAGTGTGTGCTCCGCTCAGAAGCATGGACATGGGGCTACAGCCTGCTGCCCGTGCTAGGACTCGAATAATGCTCACTACAGAATGCCCCCCATTAGCCTACATGCCATCTACCACAGAGGATGCAGGCCTGGCAGGGGAGGGGACCCCATGGCAAAGGGAGAGGACGCAAACCAAAGCAGGTGCCATTGACAAGTTCTCGCAAAAGAACAAAGTCACAGCAATGTTACTTGTAATTAGGCTAAGAAAAAACCCAAACTCATTGCCATGAAGTCGGTTCTGACTCACAGCAACCCCCACTGGGTTTCCAAGGCTAAAGTCACCAAAAAGAACTGAAAAGTAGAAAACACACTTCCTCTCATCTAACTTGCCGAAGCATGTTACCACGCCACAGTCCTGTCGGCACAGTCCCACAAAGCCTCAGCAGCCTCGGGACATCTGCTACTTTCTTCCTATTGCCTAGAGGCATTTACCCTGACCTGAGCCCACCTGCAGGAGGTGGAGTGCTGTGACAGGAGTGCTCACTGACAGCCCTGTCACCTCTGATCCATCCACTTGAGCAGGGCTGACCACCTCCCCCAAGCAGCCGCCGGTGGCAGGCAACAACTCAAGGAACTTCTATAAAACAGAACAGAGTGCAACAGTTCCCGGAGCTCATTTCAGGGAACATTTCATTCAGAGGATCGCAGAGCAGAGGCCCTCGTCTTACTCCAGTTAATAACCTCCCTGATTAACTCTGGCTGCAGGAAGAAGGCAGAATTTAGTCTAACCTGGTGTTCTGCAAAATGTGTCCCATGTCATAGATTCTTCCGGAAAGTGCTCAGCTGCCCGGTTTGGAGGCCATCATTCACCCTGCCATGGGAGACATCTGCACAGAAACAGTAGCTCCAAGAGGTCCCAAGGGGCTCTGAGGGGTCCTGGGTGCCCCTGGAGCAGATGTCCTTGCACAAGGACCTGTGGGCACTAGTCCAAAAGCCACCAGCGAGAACCATGTTCTCAACACGTTCTCCTCAAAAGTAAACACTGCCCCAAGTGGTGTAAAAAGAAGAGAGCTCAGCTTCAGTGGCCATTCAGCCACTGCTACTTCTGACAAACAGGTCATGATGGTGGGGACAGGGCAGGATCCTACTGTGGGTGGCTTGGGCAAAAGTGAGGACAGGTGACAGTCTCCTTGATGAGGGAGCTCCTGACCAAACATCCAGAGGCCACTGCTTCTAGGAACAAACTGACCTGCTCCTCAGAGACTCTGTCTAGGTCTTAGCTCCACGGGGTCTCTGCACTGTAACAGCAGGAGGTGGTCTGCTGGGACCAAACCAGCCACCCAGACACTGACATTCAGCCTGGTGTCTACAGTACTACTTGACTGTGCTAACTGTATTCTGTATTTACACTGCCTATTAAAGCACCTGATTCTGCTGACATTATCATATAGCCTGCATACACTGTAGCACCTAGCTGTGTTGATACACAGCATATACTGTAATACATCATAAGGGTGGGGTTCCCAGGATGCCTCAGGGCCACTGCTGAAATGAACTCTGCTCTGCACAGACGTTTCCACAAGGGAAGGAATTTCTGTTGCATCGACGACTTTCTTTTAGTTTGCTTGAAGACGAAACCGAAGCAAATGGATTACAAGATAGTTTTTACAAGCATATTGGTATCAAAACATACTGTTTAATTAAAGATTTAGTAGATTTTTAAATAACAAAAATGGTAGACTATTTGTCTAAATAGGGAACATGTGAGCTAGAATCACACCCTGTAGTTACTGGACAAATAAAATAAAGCACAGTGGACAAGTATCTTTAGTACTTGTGTTTTGTTTGAACTTGATATAGTGCTTCCTGCTGACTGTGTGGGGTTATTAGCGTGACTGGTAACTTTAAAGTCAAGGCAATCTAAGCCCTAACTTGGGGTATTTTAATAAAATTTTAGTTTTTATTTTCACCTTTCTTTTCTGAGAAAAAGTAAAATGATGCCTTTGACTGCAACACATCTTTTCTACAGAAATGGTCCCGAAACAGACCAAATCCCAAATGCTCCACCAGGAGAGAAACTAAGCCCTTAAGCAGAACACATTTTCATTTGGAGAAACAAGGTATGACATGGATAAAGTTGGCCAACTTTGCAAAGCTGACCCAGCAAAACGCAGCATAGCCCAGTCACCGTTGAGCAGTGAGTATAGGAATTCTGGAGTATCGCAGACCTGCCAACATTTACCAACAACAAAGCAGGGAGCTCCATGGGCTGGGAATGTTCTGGAACTCTGGCTCCTGTGTACATGGGGGTGGGAGCCCTGGGTCAGGGCCTGCACTGTCAGCCTCATTTACGCACTTCTGGGTCATCTCCCACTAAATACTTTGGGTTGAGTAAAAAAATAAAAAAAGGACTGCTCCTTCCTTGTCCTATTTAGTGATTCATGGAAACATGAGTTGTCTTACCACGAAGCTGACTTATAAAAACACGCACCTCTGTCCAAAGAATGTTACCAGCGCTGAGAATCTCACAAAAGTGCAATTTTTACAAAGAAACTGATTATGAGAAAGGGATGGCAGGGCACTCATCTCAAGAGGCAGCAGTTTCCAGGGAGGGCTCTGTGGGGTGAGACCTGGGGGGACGACCAGCTCCCAGGTGAGGCCTCAGGACACTGAGAGAGGAAACAAACAACAAAAAAAAAAACAAACTCACTGCCGTCAAGTTGGATCTGACTCATAGCGACCCATCCTTGGTTTCCAAGGCAGCATCTCTAAAGAAGAGAGCGGCTAGTGGGTTTGAACCATCAGCCTTCTGGTTAGTAGTCAAATGCCTTAGGTACTACGCCACCAGAGTGCCCAACGTGAGAGGAGCTGGTTTCAAAATCCTGACTCCTGGCAGGCTTGTGCGTCAGAGAACTGTGCTCCACAGGGTTTTCAATGGCTGTTTTTTCAGAAGCGTGTCACCAGGCCTGTCATCCACAGTAGAGTTTCAGCTTAAGGCCTTTAAAACACTGCTAGTGAGCATGGTAGAGAAGTAAAAGCTGAAGAAGTGCCAGTAGGAAAAACAGTAATGGATCATGTTGCTGTCACCCGCCCTGAGCTCCTGCTGTTGTCAGAATAGCTTTTACAGGGCTGCACAACATGGGTTGAACCAAGAAGGGCTTAAATCAAGATGTGGTAACGTTTTTCCTTAGAGACTTTAATTTCTGTTTATTGACTCTGGGCTATTTAGAAGCCTGAGGTGTTCCCCATGGGGGGCTAAGGCCAGGACAGCAGCACTCAGCAACCCCCCACCCACCCTCTGGGGAACGGCCAATGGTGCCCCAAGCTGTTACCTCCGCAGTGGTAGGCTGGTGCCTCAAGCTACATGTCTACTGCTCACATAACTGCTATCCCTTAGCCACCTGCCAGGACATGTCCTAAGGAGACATACCTGTGAGGCTTGCTTTAGAGAGGAAAGTGTGGCCACAAAACACCAAGAGGTCTCCAGGACCGTGTATAAGCCTAAGGACAGCAGCCCGGGGCAGGATTGACACAGACACAAGTGGAAGAGTTACCACATGTTGTGTCTGTTCCAACACACAGCAATGGTCAAGGCGTGACCAGAGGGACGTGAGCATCAAAGTAGGGTTCCTTGCCTGATAACACTTCCTCGAGCTGGATGAAGACAGGAGTCTTATGGGGAAAGTGGCTTGCATGTTAGGACTAGTGTCTCACCCAACACAGGGTCCTGCAGATGCAAGGGGCACGTCACCAGGAGTCAAGCACAAGAGTGTCCAGACCATGGACACAGATGTCAGACAACACTGTCCTAGCATTAAGACTTCTGCCCCCTCACTGCTCTAGCCAGGTACTGGGCCTCATTCTCCAGGCTGTTCAACTACGTGTACTGGCCATTCCCACTTCCTCACAGCTCCCGACTGTGGCACAGCCTTTCAGCCAGCCCACCTCATCTCTGGCCCTCAAACTGCTGTGGTGTACAGCCCAACGTCAAGTTCAAGCCAGCAGCCACACTCATTTCTACGAGGGCCCACATTACCTGCCCTGCCCAGCTGCTTCTCAGGACCCTGCCTTGGCTGCCGAGCTAGCATGCCCTGCTCTAGTTGCTTCTGGATCATTTGCATGAGCTGGGGTCGTCCCCCCTTGGCAATGGCTCAGCCTCACGTCGTTGCAAGCCCCAACTGTCATCACTCCCTCAGTGGTCTCAGCCTCTGGTGTCCAGAATACATACTACAGTGGGTCACACAGAGCACAGGGGTATCCTAAGAGATGACCCTGCCATCTGGCCCTTCCAAGAAGGCAGGGCAGCCACCATCCTGCTCACCAAAGTCTCTCCAATGATTGAGATCAGTGAGGACACCTGGGAAATCCCACGGAGATGGAGCCTGAGACATGAACAAGCAGCATCCCACACACTGACATATACATGGGCCTGAAGGGGCAGGCTGGGATGTGGTCAGTCTACAGTGCGTCCACTGCAGCGTACCAACAGCACAAAGGTGTGCTGTCAGGCAACTGCCCTGCCGAGCACTGTCAGGGCCCTAAAATGCAGCCCCCTAGTCACTGGACAGGTCTGTTGCACTACACGTGGTGACCAGCCTGCTCGATTGCCCAGGCCTTGTGGCAATGCCCTTGTTGATCTGCCTTGGATGGCTGAGCTGAGCAGACAGAGGCCAGGGCGCAGGAGCAGACGGCCTCAAGATCCCTTTGTGGGTGTTACAACTGAGGGCCCCAACAAGTCCCTAACGATTTGGGCCTACTGTCTTAGAAATAAAGCTGAGGAGCGTTTACAGCCTAGGAACAAAACACACATACGTGCATACACATGCAGCCCTGTTGTCAGAGGTGATGGTATCTACAAAGTTTCTTGAATACTCTGCACAGAGTAACAGTGAAAAAGGCAAGTGGCATTTTAGTAGTATCATTGTGCCAAGTGTTAAGCTCTCAGATCTCTGGCAGGGTCTCTGGGGACCTCAGGGTCCTCGAACTATCATATCCCAAGAACCCACACCAAAAGCTTGTGGGCTGCGACCACCAGGTCAGCATAAGAAACATATTTTGACAAGCAGTAGTTCTGCAAGAGCTAGAGCAAAGTGGTCTGTGTACCACTCAGCCTGCAACAGACTTGAGGCTGTCCCCACGCTGGCCCTATGAGCTCCTGGGCCCTGGGTGTCACCTCCCAACATGAGAGAGGAGCAGTGCTCGGTGCCAGAGCTCTGACCTGGGACTGTGCTGCCCACCCCAGGCTGGGGTGGAGAGTAACAGGCTGTGGGTCTGGGCTGGGCCAGCATAAAGGCCCATATTGGTATGGCCCAGGAGCCACAGCCCTCAAGGAAGCTCCACCAGCCCAAAGCCTTCAACTGCCCCCTGCTCCAAACCCCATTGATGGGTACATTCAATTTTTAACATGGGGTCAGAAGAAATGAGCTGGCAAACATCGTGAGACATAATTACAGTTCTATCATGGGAGCTCTGGTAGCATAGTGCCTAAGGCACTTGACTGCTAAACAGAAGGCTGGCGGTTCAAACCCACCAGCACTCCTCAGAAGGAAGATGGGGCAACCTACTTCCATAGTGATACTGCCTCGGAAACCCAAGGAGAGGTCGCTATGAGTCGGGTCCGACTCAATGGCACATAACAAGTCTTATCATGAGCTGGACAAGACCACTGGCTCATAAAGAGAAGACGACTACGTGGAGGGTCTCATAAAGGGATCCATGCCCACACCCGTGAGCCACTTTCCTCTAGGAGGGAGGCTAAAGGATGGGGATGGAGATTTACCAATCCTAAAAGCCATTTTGTTCTTACCTTTAACCTCAAGCCAAGAAAATGCATAGTGAAGATATGGGGATGCATGTAAATTAACCCAAGCCCTAAAAGAGGACCAATTAGGAAGATGGAAATGAATAAACAGATATTTATTCATTTAAAAATGAAGTTAAAAATACTTCCTTTCTAAGACAAGTAATTTTCTAATTCACAAAGCAGTATTTACTCTGAGGTTTAAAATGAACATCCAACTTAAATTTACAAAAGGACACTCTTGGATAATACAGCACAGCCTCTGCAATGTCCTGGGGTTCCCCTGCTTCTGAAAAGGAAGAGGCAAGAGCAGTTCCAGGCCTCACCTGTTCTGGAGGGGAGGGGACTGTGGCTTTGTCCTTCTTTACTGTTCTATTCATTTATATTTAGAAAAATAACTTCTCTCTTCCCCAAAAGCCCTCAGGGAAGCTCAGCATTCCTCACTGCAGAAGCCTCTCAAACTTCCAGACCCAGGAAAGCAGCACAACCTTGGGAGTGGCCTCACCACCCATCTGAAGGGATGCTAAAACCCAAGCAAAGCACCAAGTTCAAAGCTGCTTTGTGTTCTAGATGGCTCTAAGGCAAAAGGAAGGAAGAAAAATATTCAAGGTCAAGGAGGAGAATGGACAGTTCCATACATTCTATTACCTGGATAAACCTTGAAAAAATTCTGCTAAGGGAAAGGTGGGCACCAAAAGCCAGTTTGATTCTGGTTGAAAGAAAGGGCCTACAGAGGCACATCCAGACAAGTAGCAGAGCTGTGGTCCCCTGGAGCTGGGAGAGCTGGGAGAAAATGGGGAGTGGCTGCTAATGGGTTTCTTTCTGGGATGTTTGAAAGTTGATTGGGATGATGGTTTTACCACCACAGTGACCATAATAAAAACCATTAAACTGTACACTCTGAATGGGTGAACTGTATGGAATGTGAATTATAACCCAATGAAGTTACAGAGGCACAGTGGTTAAGCACCTGACTTCCAACCAAAAGGTCAGCAGTGGGATCCCATCAGCCATTCCACAGGAGAAAGATAACAGCAGTCTGCTTCCCTATAGATTTACAGCCTTGGAAACCCTGTGGGACAGTTCTACTCTGGCCTATGGATTCAGTAAATCAGAACTGACTCTGTAGCATACAACAAAGTTGTTCTCAAAAAGAGCTCCCTTCAACTGGTCTCATAAAGCCCGGTGAGACCCCCAAGACTATGGCCCCTAGTTACCCTTCAGGTCTGGATCTGTACTCACTCCTGTGGATTCCAGGCAAACTACAAACAGCCATACGGGGTGAACACTTACATCAGGTAGATATACTCCTTGGAACGATCATGATCAATCATGGAAGAACAGAAGGATGGTGTGTGCATTGGGAGATAGCTGGGTGGGGGTGGACAACAGGAGTACATGGGAGAGAAGGAAACAGGGAAGTGCTAACTGTGGGGTGGAAGTGGAAAGAGAGCTATTACATTGTGGGGAATTGCAGTCAATGTCATGAAACAAAATGTGTATGAACTACTGTATGGAAAAGGAATCTGCTCACCCAAATCACAATAAAAATTAAAAAACAAAACCAAAAAACAGTTCCCTTCATTCTCACCTGCCTGTAGAAAGTCAGGCAATTCCATTTCCTACCCTTGGTCCACGTGTACACACCATTAACAGATGATTCCCAAAAGGGAAATGGAAATATGGAAATCTAGCACCACTACCAACTTAGTCTAGCTTTACCAACCAAACTGGGGGAAACAACTAGTTCAATTTTAAACAAGAGGCCTTGTTTCCTCTTGATGTCACAATCCTAGCATCACTAACCTGGCGAGTCTCCACAGCTCCTGGGTGTGTTTATGAGTGTGTGTGTGGGGGTCTCTTTGAGGCTGACTTTTGCTCTTGGAGAAAAAAACAAAATAAAAAATCTATTAATGTCCAAAGATTAAAAACAAAGTTATTTAAATACTACTGCAAGGACTAGGGGAGCTCTGGTGGTGTAGTGCCTAAGGCATCTGCCTGCTAGCCAGAAGGCTGGCGGTTCAAATCCACCAGCCACTCCTCGGAAGGAAGACTGGGCAATCTACTTCTAGTGATACTGCCTCGGAAACCCAAGGAGGAGTCACTGAGTCGGATTCAACTCGACAGCAGCAAGTTTGGTTTTGAGTTTGAAAGGACTAGCAGCCACAAGTTATTGAGGGCTTAATGAATGCAAGGTCCCGGGGTCTAAGTCCTCTAATTCTCAGTAAAGACATGTAGTGAGTGCTGGTCCCTGAATCATACGGGAAGGGATGAAGGCCCCAGCCACACAGGGAATGCCTACAGAGCCCGAGCAACCACGCCTACCCAAGAGGCACACACACAACATACTCACCTAAGCACATATGCAGATACACAAAAACACACATGCACACCCCCCCAAGCACATGTGCACATCCAAAAGCACAGACACACACACCCTCTTCCTTCTGGACAGACTGGCATCTACCCCTGTGAAGTCACCCTATAAAGCAGAGTCTGGATTCTGAGAAGCCGACCCTTTCTCCTTTCATTATTGCATGGGACATGCAGACCACCACAGTGGGACTTAGTTCTTTTTAAATGCCACCCTTCCCCAGAAACCAGGTCAACCCCAACATGGACGAGCCTTGTTTGAGCCCGATCACCTGCTATCTCCATTCCACCTGCCTCACCTCATAGTGTTTACACAATGAGCAGGGCTACCTTAACTGTGGGGTAATCTTCCAGAGCAGAGAGGCCTGGAGAAGTCACTGCACAGCAGGATCTCACCTAAGCCATGAATGCCTGGGGCTGAGACCAGGGACATGGAAGCTTCTAGTCCCAATGAGGTTCTTGGGAGGGACTGTCCTTTGGCTTCTCATTCTGGCTAAGGGAGTGGAACAAAGCAGGATAAAGGGCAACCCTACTCAGAGGGGAGACTCTCAGAGTACCTTCCAGAGAGAGGTGCTCCTTGGTGACACAGAGCTCTACCCTCCCAGTCACCCAGGACATCAGGCTGCAATCCACTCACTCAGAGACGTCCTGTGTACAGGGCCCAGGGCGTCTAGGAAGGGGGACAGATGGACTGCTCATGTGCAACATCCCCCCACTGGAGCCATGGCCCCGCCCACTCTCACGTGCCCTCACACGCTGCCAGAGCCCCAGCCGGCCCTGGACTTCATACACTGCTGCCACGCAGGGCCCCCACTCAGCAACTCCAGTTATGGGACTGACAGGAATGGAGATGTCGTTGTCTCTAATCCAGGCCCTCCACCCCAGTGCATAAACTGCCACGCAGGAGAGCACAGAGGGCACAAGGAGCCATAAACAGGGGATCTGGTTTCACAACTCAAGACAGAAGGACCTGGAGGCCACGCCTGGCTAGCTAAATAACCTACAGAGGTACAGAGAATATATTTAGTTTCTTGGAAATGGCAAGAGTGCCAATGTGAAAAGACAAGAAATATTCGATTGCATGATTACACTCCTATGCTTGGGTCCCACCCTGCGCACTACAATCACACCCTACAACAAAGAGAGCCCAGGGATCTAGGACAAGCGTGGAGACAACCATGCAGTGACCCAGCCACAACTCAGGACACTGGTCATCTTCACCATGACACACTTAGTGTCATATTCCTAAAAACGTATTTAAAAAATACCTTTTCACATGAACCTTATGTAACAGATGCAGTCTGTTTTAACTCATTTCAGAATGAAGTAAAACCCATGGCCAATGAGTCGATTCCGACTCACAGTGACCCCACAGGACACAGAAGAACTGCCCACAGAGTTTTCAAGGCTATAAATCTTTATGGAAGCAGATTACCTCATCTCCCTCCCAAGGAGTGGACGGTGGGTTCGAACTGCCGACCTTTTGGCTAGTAGCTGAATGCCTTAACCACTGCACCACCAGCACTCCCTGGAATGAAGTTCTCCCACATGATAAGCTGCTGACACACAGTTAGATAGTAAACTGGCCCTCTTTACCTGACTCCTCTAAAAAACATAACCAGGGAAGTACGTGAAGCAACTTGGCCACATGTGTACCAGCGCATGTGCACACACAGACACAACACGCACACGCACACGCACGGAAGACACAGGCAGCCCTGCAGTGTGGCGGCACATGGAACCTGTGGCTCCTGCTCTTCTCCTCTCAGCCCCCGTCCCACCCTTCTGTGTGACCGACTGCATTGGAAGGGGCTTCACTTTTTGTGTGCCCCAGGATGCCCACTGCCCAGACAGCTCTAACCCTGGGACTGTTCAGTGAGCACCAGGGTGAGAAAAGTGGTTTTGAGGATTATGTAAATCTCTCTCTCTGAAAAAAAAAAAAAGAGGAGGAGGAAAGGAAGAAGAAAAAGAGCGAGTGAAGTGTTGCATCACCGCATGCACCATGACTCAGCAAACGACAGAGAAGCAGCGCTTCCGCCTCCTCCCGCGAAGGACACCTGCCTACAACTAACGCCAGGGTGGGGCATACGTTGCACAGGACACCTCCAGAGATGACCATAGGTCTTAAAGGGCCATCCTCGGGGATACAGTTCTTTGTCTTTCCTAAGAAGATCATTGTACATCTGATCATATGTGGTTTTGAAATCGTAGACGTTCGGCTTGTCTGGGGCTGGTCCCGGGAGCTTCACGTGGGTCCCTGTCCCGAAGGATCGCACACTGAATCCTCGTTTGCTGAAAGACACAAAGGAGAAGAGAGTCACAGGTGGATTAAATGAGATGCAAAATTCAAAGCACAAAGGATATGAAATGAGAAAAGGGCAAGGTGAGTCAGTTTGTTATTAGAGAACATGTTTTTAAAATCTTAACTTTAATTATTACTTTTATTATAAAGTTAAGAACTCTATAAAGCTAGGGGAACCTATCCAAATGGAAGATGAAGGGCCTGTTACTTGCTATCTATCACAGGCTATCTAAAACATCGGTTTTGATACATGCAATTATAGATCATTCCATCTAGAACATTCCATTTGGAACACTGGGTTGTCTAGCCTATGTCCTGAGCTTCCTGTATGATTCATGTTCACTAGGTTTGTATGTCCTGAGTCCTAAGAAGCTTCTGAAGAGCTGACAGCATGTTCAAGCATCCCTGAGGTTTGCCACCCCTCACCAAGGGAACTCATCCCTTCTTTTTCCCAGGGCCTGGACAAGCTCAGACACCAGGCTTCTCAGTGTCATGTACATGGGAGCACCACATACACAGTAGCACATTTTATGTGGGAACATCTCATACACAGTAATGGGGTATACATGAGACCTCGTCCTTGGCCATTAGCACGATGAAGACTGACTGTTAAGGCTATGGGGATCAGCTCAGACTATGAACAAACAGCTGCAGCAGCTGTGGTTTACATTCTCATAACCAGAAAGGTCAAGATAACAAAAACTGACTAAGTGGGTTTCCTGATAAACTGGGAAGCCATGAACAATGCAGGCAAAACTGGAGGGGAGCATGAAACTACAGACCTGAGAGCGACAATTTGAACTGTGGGGAGAAACGTTACCTCAAAACACAACCACTAGTCGATCAGAAGAAAAGCATCCTCCAAATAGAGTTTTAATACCAAAAAACTGTCATGGCCAACAGCCACACTTACACTCTTGGTGTAACAACGCAAAAGAGTTAGTTTGGAGTGGAACTTGTATTCTTCCAAAATTATAGTCAAAAAAGGTAAAAGTTTAGTATGTTAGGGATGCCCAAATAAAACAGACCTCTTACCCCAGTGTCATGTTTACATCCCACACTATCTGCAGTGGCTGACCCCCACCCATGGAACTGTGTGCAAACAACTGGTGCAAACTCCCACTGTCTCTAGTCTTCCTGTGGTTTTTGTTGCAGCCCAGGGGGCATCAGGCAATGTCTAAAGATAGATTTGGTTTCGACTGGTGTCAAGCAGGCAGGAGGCAGGGATGCTGCTCACGTCCAACTGTGGACAAGACAGCCCCCATCACAGAGTCATCGGCCCAAATATACCTAGGCAGAGAAACCCTGATGACTAATAATCCCAAAGAAGAGACAAAGGTATGACATAAAGTCCACAGGAAAGGAAACGGTCTGTAAGAGTATAAACTTAGGGCCCCAGCTCACTCACATAAGAGAAATGCAGGACACAGACACTCCTTTTCACCTGTCACATTAAGAAAGTTCAGAAAGCTTGGCTTTGGTTTGGCTCTCTCCCACTACAACGTTAGCTCCACAGGGTGAGCGGTCTTTGTCCGTCTGCCACGTTCACTCACTACTGGGTCTCAACACCTGCTGTAGTGCGTGTACACAATGGTATGCAGCAGGTACAAGGACTGGCAAGTGAATCATGGGACTAGAGCAACCGCTGAGCCGTGGTGCCATGGCTGACACATGGTGTGACTGGAAGACAAGTGTGGCAGTAGCCAGCAAATGGCAACTGTATATTACCTCTGACCAGCAACCTCATGTGGACAAAACCACCCTATGGGACATGCACGTGCAGGTGTGAAATAGTCGTGGGTGAGGAGAGTCACAGCTGCACAAGAGACTAAAAATAACCTATGTGCCCCCACAGAGCAGGACACTCTATAACCGTGAAAAAGAGGGGGCACCAGATGTCCTGAACCAGAACATGTTGCCTCCAGGTAGAGGAAGCAGGTGTAGAGGCCTGGCTCACAGTGAGTCCACACTTATGGGGACCCTGTGCAAGCCTAAATGGCTCTGGGAGGACACAGGACTGTGTGGGGCTACCTTCCCCAAGGAGAGCCAGGCACCCTTTCCTAACTATCCAGACAAAACCTCATTTGAAAACTAATTTTTCAAAAAAATACCTTATCTATATGTAGTTAAACACCTCATCTTATGAGTCCAGAGATTGAAAAAAGCCCAGTCATGTCCTTTCTCCTGTGACATGCAGCCTGCCTTCCCCCAAGTGCTGTACACATAAGGGTGTAAGGGGGTTGGCAGATTAACAATCAGCAAATCAAAGTCCATGTATTCCTGAACTGTGAAATGGGCCTAAAGACATCCAGAACAGAATTTTCCAGATTTGGCTGTAAGCACCGATCCCTAAGACAAGTGAGATAGAAGGCAGCAAGGCCAACTGTTGGCTGTGTCCAGAGCTGGACTCAGCCCCAGTGCAGAGAAGTGAGGGCATCTTGAACATCTGCCCCTTGAAGAGGTGCACAAAGAACTATTTCCTCACCAATTCTGATCATTTACAATAAAGAAATATGTTTCTGGCAGAACCAGCTCCAGCCTGTGGTAAAGCCATTGTTCTACCAGCAAAGTGAGGCACCCATCTGTTCTGCGTACGTAGAGAGGCAGTGGCCAGGCCCTGCTGTGTGGGCCCGTGTTCTCCACATGACTGGATCCAGGGAGCAACAAAGGACACTCACAGGGGAGGACGAGGTTTGCCCCATTTGTCTCACAGATCATTCATTGTTTTATAAGGACACCCAAGAGACAGAGTGCAGATCCTTTGGGCCATGACATGTTTCCATCCTGTGGCCTTGTTAAGTGCCAGCGGCTTCAGGGCTACCTCAAGGGATGACTCTCAAGAAGGGGCTCGGTGTCTCTTCGGGTGACTCATCCTGGACTCCAGGCTCATGGCCTGTGTAACAGTTCCCACCCAGATACGCAGTTCCAAGTGCCCTGGAGCCCAGCACCGAAGGATCATCACACAGTAGTAACATCAGGGCCCAGACAGCCCACGTTTTTCACAGTCCTGTTGCCTGTGGAGGCAGTTCACCTTCTGAAACATGTGAGATCAAGAGCCTCTTGGACCCAGGTTGCCCTGGGGAATGCTGCTCAGGAACCCAGGTGCAGCACTGCCCTGTGTGCTTTGCCAATAGGGAACCACACCTGAGAGTCCAAGGGTGTTCCTAACAGAAGCATAAAGGCACAACACTGTCCCCCTCAAGCACCATGACCTTGGTGACCCGAGCAGCTAGAACTTTCCATAAGGCCCTGCTGGAGGGACTCAGCACCCTCATCACCATCTTGAATTGTGAGGCATCTCTAGTCCTCAGTCCACTGCTCCCACGCCTGTCTTTCATCCTCCCCCAGCACTGATGGCATCCCCTTTCCAAAGAACCTTCGGGCATTGAGGCAAAAACCCGAGACCCCACCAATTATAAGGTGCCAGACTTTATTGCAGGAAGAACAGTTCTGCCTTTGAGGTGTACACTGCGTCTCAAACTCAGAACAGCCAACATGTGCAAAGTGTGCCTGGTGATGACGTCAGGTCATCATTCCTGAGCAGCCTGGGTCTGCAGACTCACCACTCTAGGCGATGAAGGGCAGCAGGGATATGAGCTCCAGGTCAGAGGGGCAGGCAGTGAGGCTCAGTATAGCAGAGCCCACAAGAATGCAGTGCCCTCCTACTCTGTGTGAACAGTTAGGAGCCTAGGTGCACTGCCCTTCCTGTGTCGGGGCAGGCTAAGCTTCCCCAGCTCCATCATTGGGCCCTGCCTCTGGCTATGTCCCCCAGCCCTCTCCCCATTCACACATTCACACCAGGAGTGCCTAGCACCCACCTTGCATGAGGCACTGCATTGGGTGCTGGCATAATCTAACAAATGACTTGCCTCTCAGAGCCAGCAGGGAGGGAGGACAATAAAAAAGGAAACGAGGGAGTCCTTTACATAAGGCTGTATGCTATGACAAGACACAGAATTGTCCTGAGCTGCAATGTGGAACTGGTGGGTGGAGGCTGCTCCCAGGAAATGACTGAAGAGGAGAGGAGGAGGAGGAGCATGTTCCCAAGAAGGCAGGCAATCCATCCAGAGGTGCAGCTAGTCCAGGCATGGAGCGGTCCAACCACCAGAGGAACAGGAAGGAGGCCACAGGGGCTCGAGGGCCAGAGGCAGGTGATGTCTGAAATGAGCCAGGAAGGAACCATGCCACGCCAGAACGGCCACTTGATGCAGAAATCCCTTGGCTCAACATGGATTTTACCATCTGGCAAAGCAGACTTCTCCTTACTGATTTCTTGTAGGGTTTGAAATTTTGCCACTGGCTGTCCAAACGGAACTTACCCCACTTAAATCTGTCTACATGCCCAAAGGTGGATGATCACAAAGATAACCTGGCCAATCCTGAACAAGGTTGCACAAGCACCACCCTGGGTCTCCAAGGGCCAGGAAGGGATACTGCTCAGGGAAGACCCATCTGCCAGAAGGTGTCTCAGGCACCTGCCACCCTCCTCATGCCCCCAACCCATAACCCAAGATGCCCCAACCAAGGTGGTACATAGTGCTAACCCGCCAGTGCCCTCCCTTCACAGCCAAAATGCTCACTGGAGTAGAGCATCCTGGGGGATGGTCTGGACCTCAGCAAGCTCATTTGCACTCATTATCACAGACCTCAAATTGACCCAAGACTTGGACAGAGGCATGGGGACTGCCGTAGACCTCCAGGGCCACACCCAAGGAAAGTGATCTCAATGGTTTTCATTCATTAAAGCATTCAGAAGTACACTTATTTCAATTATTTAAACATTGGTTTCATTTATGATGATTAACATTTTAAAAATAAATTTTGAAAAATATAAATGATAGTGAGCATAAGAGTCAATGCTACGATCTTTATTTTTCTCCATTTTCCCTTTCCCCAACTTGCTGAAATGCTACTTTTCACCGAGTGCATTTAAAAATAATGGAATGTATTTTGTTTTCCCCCACAAAATATTCTTAAGTGGCAAAAAGGCTAAGGAGCAAGACATGTGCATTTCCTGTTGAGCTGATGCAGTTGACAAGACAGTCACCACGTGCTGGGCCAACAGTGTTGTATGACCGTTTGTTCCTTGTATCAGAGAACAGGGTGACATTAAAGTTCTCCTAACAACTAAATGGCCTTTTCACAAAAGCCAGATATTTCGTATGTTATAACTGATCTTCCAGCCAAACACTGTTTATTAAACGTCTTTATAAACATCAATAATGTATCATAAAGGATGGAAAAGGGCGTTGTCTTCATTCTACCCCACTGACAAATGATACAGTAACGTTAGGATGAACACCAGACAGAACTGTTAAGAAAACATCCAAATCAACAGCATGTGTTAAGGAGTTTTTTTTTCCCGCCCTTACCTGTTTTTTCTATTTTCTAACTTTTTGCAGTATATTTATATTAATCTAACTTTAAAAATATATATTTTAGTTAAGATGGAAATGCTACCTTCTGAAAATGCAACCTGTGAATGAGTGAGGTGCTCATGATCAGTTTCTCGTATTAAAGGCAAATTCGATCTACTGCATTTCTGAGAATGAAATCTACCCTGGAGGAAGTAAAATGCTCCTTAGAAGCAAGGATAGTGAGACTTGTCTCGCTTTCTTTTCTTTGGATACATCATTAGGAAAGATCAATTGCCAGAAAAAAAGACATCATGCTTGGTAAAGCAGAGGATCAGAGAAAAAGTAGGAGACCTTCAATGAGATGGACTGACACAGTGGCTCCAACAATGGACACATAGCAACCATCTTGAGGATGGCACAGGACCAGGCAATGTTTCATTCTGTTGTGCACGAGGTTTCTAACCTGAAGAGGACACCTAAGAACAATAGTCTATGATGACCTCATATTTACATGCAAAACAACCTCTCACAGGCTATCACTGCTTCAGTGCTTGTCTCTAATTCCACTGAGGTACAACCCAAGATTATTGTGTGCGACTCATAGCAACTAACCCTTCATGGTTTCCTAGGTTGTAATCTTTATGGGAGGAGCTTTGGTGGTGTAGTGCCTAAGGCATCTGACTGCTAACCAGAAGGCTGACGGTTCAAACCCACTAACCACTCCTCTGAAAAACAGGCTATCTACGATTAGGCAATCTACTTCCGCAAAGATACCGCCTTGGGAACCCAAGGAGGAGGTCACTATGAGCCACATACAACTCAACGATCTAACTTGACAGCAGCGAGTTTGGTTTTAGTTTGGTAATCTTCATGGGAACAGACTGTCACGTCTTTTCTCCAGCAAAGCCATTGGTGGGTTTGAATCACGACCTTTTGGTTAGCAGCTGAATGCTTTAACCATTGTGCCACCAGAGTTTCTTCACTGAAGATGAGGAAGGTAGAAACTTCTCTTCTGAAGATGCCATTTATCACTGGCAAAATCTGGACCCTGTAATATTTCAGTAATTTTTAAAAAATTTCTTTCCCCTTGTGCCTGGCATGACCTGCTCTCCTCAACTCTGCTTCTCTGGGTGCTATGTCCTTTTGCTTGTCACTATCTGCCTCCCAGTGAATCCCCTCAAAGTGTCCCTACCTTCTGACATAGCACCAGCACAGTGAACCCCTCAGTATTTTACCTCAAATGGCTCAGCAGCACATAACCACCATCCACATGCTTATTTCTGGTGTGAACACTAAGCCATTCTAAGCAAGAACCTCCTACTGACTGTAAACCTGCTCAATCACCTTCCCTGCTTTCTCATCTATAAAGAAGGCTAGATAAGACAGTACTCCATGAAATAAGCGTTTCAGCAACTGGAGCTATGACTATGGCCTGCTGTCTTGTCTATGCTTACATTGAAACAGAAATCTACTTCCCTCGTAACATCTCCCAGTCCTAGTCCTGCCTGCAGAACAAAACGCATGCCTAGTTCCTCAGACGAAGGGAATCGTGTTCCCCAAGGGCACATCCTCAGTACCATCAGCTGTTCTCAAGGACCTCAAGGCCATGACCTCAACTCCTCTCACTTTCCCAAAGATTTTCCAATCTTCTTTCTTCAAGAGGGCCCAGAACCAAAAAATCAAAGACAGCAGCCAAAGGGGCTACAGGGCAGAGCCAACCACCCTCCCCCCTTGTAAAGGGTAATGTGGTCTGGGACCAGGAGGTGGCTAGCACTGGGACTGGGAGCATGCCATTGCAAATCACCTGGATTAAAAGCTAGTGCCTGGCACATACTAACCACGTGACCGCAGGCAAGTCAGGTAGCCCTGAGGGGTCTCACCTGTGATAGGAGATCCAAGCACCTCGCCTCCCGCAACACAAGTGTGTCCTCTCCCACTGCCCAGACTTCTGTTCAGCCTGTCATGTTCCCAGAGCTCTGGTGTGTACCCTGTCACTCTAGTACAGGCCTCTCTCTGAGGGTGCTCTCTCTTCACCTGTCTAAGTTTGGACAGTGGACGGTCTAAAGAGCGGAGGGGTTGAAACCAGACAGGCAAGCACCTGGCTCAGTATGAAGAACCTTCAGCCTGTCTCTTCCAGCCTGATGCTTCTGTAGCCTCTAGTTCATCTTCTCAAAATGGCACTGATCATTTAAGTTATGGATGGAGAACAGACTGAGAATCCAGTGCAGTGATTCATAGAAATCTTTTTCAAAAATTTTTTTTGTATGTCTTCCAAAAATCAGTATGTCCCTTAACATTAAAAATTAATGGCTGGTTAAGTCCATCCAGGAGAAGGGCTTGGAACAAAAAACAAGTTAATTGGCTCCAAAGGGAGACCTTAATCCACAGAGTACAAAGAACAGGAAGCTTTATGGAAATAGAAAATGAAAGTCCTGCCTATGATCCCCCCAAATATAAACAATACCCAGGACTGGAATCTGAAACAATTTAGTTTCAAAAGATAAAATTATCATCCCAGGGAACATTATGACTAGCTCTTAAAAAAAAGTCAACAATTAATACCACTTTGCCAGGAAAATATATTAAAGACTGGTTTTCAATAGAGTAAAAAAAAAAAAGTTTCACTGATAAACTACCATGTACATTCGGATAGCTACATTTGACATATTTCAGTCCAGAGTTCTACTATGTAGTTTAATGTAGTTGTAACCAAAGTGCATATACAATATTCCTGCCTTCTTTCAGTTATCATAACCATTTTTCTGGGCTTTTCCATTTTCAAAGCCCGCACAAGACTCTAAATCTCACCTTTGCAAGCTCTCCTAGCCTGTAATTGAAAACATTACCTTATACGGGCAATTCCTCAGTTATGAACGTCCTGACTTACCAAAAGTTAAGAAACCAACCCCCATAAAGCCTTTTATATTAAAAATTTGAGGTACAGGCAGCCCCTGGGTTACGAACAAGATCCGTTCCTAACTGTGTCTTGGAGGAATGTCAGGGCTCCAAACTGGTGCTGTGTGGTTCAATCATGGCCAAGGAAGCATTACCAGGAACAGACCTGAATTTTTAAAGTTACAATAAACCGGAAAGATAGCTGAAATGAGAAAAATCACAGGTCAAAGCCTTGCTAGAAACTTAATCTTCCTCTTATAGAAGAAGGGCAGTACACTCATTACATAGCAATCAAATCTCTCACCCTTGGATTTCTATCAGTGAGTAGCAGCGCTGCCCTGCTCAAAGATGGTGGTCAATCGTCTGCTCTGAATGTGTATCACTCTCTTATAGTCCTGGCAATCACCCTATTTCACACATCAGGCTCCTGAAGGGACTCAACATGCCTCTTCCAAGTCTTCCATGCCAGGGTTTGACCTGTAATTTTTCCTCTTCCAGGTACTATGCTGCCAAGTTGTAAAATTTCAGGCCTGCTCCTGTTTTATTTCATCAGCCATGGCAGAATCAGCATAAAGAGCAAGTAGTTGTCCATAAGCTGGATGTTCATAACCCAGGGACTGTCTGCATATACAATCGTTTGTCATAATAAGCAAGTGTTACTTTGTGACGTCCATCAAAATATTATTATTACTATTGTGTATTATATCTGGAAGTGTTTCTTTAACGTTCTTTATGTACAGAAAAGTACAATAAACACTAAGACATACATTTGACTGACTGATGTTAGATACAAATCGTACCTAATTGTTCTGATTTACGTAAATTCGACTTAAATAAACTCAATAGAAAAGAAAAAGCATATAAATTTTCAAAAGTGAAAATGACAACAGATAAATCATTCAATCTTAAATAGCAATTTAAAAACTAAACTAAAGGTGAGCGTTTGCTTTTTTAAAAACAAAACAAAACTCTATAGCTTGAAAAGGAAACAATGCCTAGGGGTGAGGAAAGGGAAACCCAATAAAAAGATTGTTTCCAAAAAAAAAAAAAAAAAGATTGTTTCCTAGGAAGACTTTAGACACAATGTATAAAAATCTAAAACATGACAACTCTTGACTCAGCAATTTCACCTCTAGGAATTACCCCAAAGAAATAAAATTAAAAATCTTGCAAAGACCTATTTGTAAGACACAAGGATGCTGACACTGTAAGCATGAAAATACTAAATCCATTGCTGATGAGTCGATTCCAACTCATTGTGACCCTACAGAATAGAGCAGAACTGCCCCACAGGATCTCCAAAACTGTAAATCTTTACAGAAGCATATGGTCTTTCTCTCCTGGAGCAGCTGGTGGGTTTGAACCACCAACCAGGGCACCTTGAACACAAGGAAGCAGCCTGTTAGTAGTGACTTGTTCACAAAAGCAAAGGCTCTTAGGAGTCCACTGGATTCCTGTGCCCTGATTTTGTAACACCCCACTGAGGTTCAGTAAGAATAAATGTACTCAAGTTCAAAGTACCCAAATGAACACAGAAATGATACTGAATTAGAAAGATGTTCACAATTTTATACGAAAAGAGCAGATTACAGAATATTATCTCCCTTAAACGTATTGTGTGCACTGAAACACTTGGAAAGATGTGTATCAAAACGACATGCTGTGGGTAATTCTTAACTCTCCTCCTTACCTTCCATTTATTTTCTACAGTGAGAATTTTTTGCAACAAGAAAATACTACTTTTACAACTAAAATAAGCGATTTCAACTACTGAAAACACCCAAATATAAATAAGCATTTTAAAATTTAAAGATGCAGGTCTAAACAGTAACTTCATGTTCACAATAACAGTAGCTGTTACTCTAAACTTACCTCCTTTGCCCTCGCTGAGTCTACTTTTTTTTAACCAGTAAATATGAAACAGAGTAAAGCAGGGAGGTATAAGGATCCCCAATGGGTGGTTCCGCAGGGGGGCTCTTCTACACTCCTCTCCATGGGAATCCCAGTGATGTGCCCATTACAGCTGCCATTTTGGAGAACTGTCCCCAGAAGTATCAGATTGGCATGAGTTTAAAACAGATACTAAATCTGAGTGCATTAACAAACTGGCTAAAGGTATTAATTAAGAAACTTTGTTTTGTTAAGATTTTATCTCTACTTTGTTATGTAGACACAGAAGAGGCTTAAGGAGGTCTTCAGATTTCTTATACTCCAACTAAGGAAATTTATATTGTGTTTTCCAAGAGTGTGAATGTTGCATTCTTTTGTTTACATTTATCATACTTTTAAGGATATTCCCTACAGGTAAATTCATCATGGGGATTGGACCCATTACAGTGTAATTCCAGTGGAATACTCACTTTTACCTTGATTTGTTAGGTTCCAAACATACCACACCCTACCAAAAAAATAACATCAAGCATATACAGTGAGCAGTGTGGAAGATGCTTGGAAGAAAAACTCAACAAAGAAACTCGGAATTATGGTGGACATAAACCTACTTCCCACCTCCTTACACATGAGACTGGGATGTGGGTGGGGAATTCTAATTTTTCAAGAGGCTTAGCCTAAGTTACTCAGGGGATTCAAAGCTGGGCTATGATCACAAAAGAAGGGACACTGCTTTCCTATAAAGTCCAGGTATGGAAACTTACGGGGAAAGGAATTTCAACTTCATTTTACTATGTAAATTGACATATACCAAAATTTAACTGTAACGAAAGTTGTCAATCTCACATTTTGGTAAGCGACTTTAAACAAAACTTTATCAAATAGGATTAAACTTTTATTAAACATATACAACACAAGGGTCACAAAAGAAATTAGGGCAGAAGCGAAATATTAACTGGTAGTGCCAAACCGACTGCTCCTGTATGAAGTATTTCAGAAACTACCAACGAGGCTTTCATTACTGGAGTGGTGGAAGGAGTATTTTTTGTACAAGACATGGAAAAGCTGATAGTTGTAGATACACAAATTTATAAAGTTAACAAAATAGGCCCTTTTCTGTGTTTTTTAAAACTCGGTCTATCATAAGGTTATGCAAGTTTGACAACGACGACACCCTGAAAATAGAATCGTCGAAGCTTAATCTCGTTCCTAACATTTACCGCCTTACTGATAAGTATTTGAAAAAGGTGCCTGCTAGTTTTCAGATACAGAAACATGAAGGCAAAACAGTCGCAGGCACTGCCAAACTTTCAGGTTTACTGAAGGCTGTGATGTTTCTAGAACACGTGAACACGGCAGCTAAAACTCTAAATTTTCCCATGTTGCTAAGCACACGTGTCCGGGAACCGCGCGCTACTGAAGCAGGACTCGGCGGATGGAGCACTGTGGACTCCTCGCTACGCCCTAGCCTGCGAGAGCCGAGTCCGTAAGCAGAGCCTGGCCCTGCGCCGTCGCGAGCCGCGGCCCCCTCGGTACTCCTTTGGTGGGGCCGCCCAGCACGGCACGGCCGGCCAGCAGAGGACATGGGGAGCGGCCAAGGCACCGCTGCCTGCCGTCCATAACAGGCCTGGACCAGGGCTGGAGCGAGAGCAGGGTAGGGGCCGAGGCTGGAGAGAGAGCAAAGTGGGGGCCGGGAGAGACAGCAGGTCGGCCAGCGTCCGATGGGGCGCGCTGGGCCGGGGCGGAGGCCCTAACTACCTGAGGATGTTGTGCGCCTCCATGCTCCGGTTCTGGTTACTCGAGCATACCACCGCCACCCGCAGTGGCGACGACGGCATGGCCGCGACGGCACCGTCCGCGGCGACCGCGGCACCCCTTCTCTGGGACTCCTACCCGGCGGCGGCAGCGCTTCCGCGCGACCAAAATGGCGACAGCGGCAGCCGGAAGTCGGCAACGCGGAAGCGGCAGAGGCGGCGACGTAGCGCGTCTGGACGCGCGGCGCGGGGGTTTGCGCGCCAGCCTCGAGCGCCAGGCCCGCGGGAAAAGGACGAGAACCGACTGTACACTGCTGACTGCGAGAGCAGAAGTCCGGCGTCCACCGTATCTGCTCGGAGCCTGCGCAGCTAAGGCTCGAGTTCCGCAAAGAAGTTCGCGGCTCGACGGCCCGGCGCACGGCGCCGACGCCCGTGACGTCACAACGCCCCGTCGTTGTCGCCGAGAGTGACGCGAAAGACGGTTGGTCTAGTGAGAGGCGGTCCGGCGCCTTTGGGGTGATGTCTAGGCTGTGTTGTTCTCTGTCCATCAGCTTCTGGCCTGTGTTTCTCGCTCCCGTCATCCTCGAGCCGTGGCATCTCCTGGAACCGCCCTCTTCGTCACCATCAGCAAGTCCCTGAGAACCATCGATACTCTTACATCCTCAGTGTTTCTCCCGAGCAATGACCGCCACAGCCTCTTACCGCCTCCCTTCTACCGGCTCGCAGGAATACTAGCACATCAAAGTCCTGCTGGAAACCCAAGTTTAAAATTGAATAAACCAAAATAAAACCCAAACCCACTGCTGTGGAGTTGGCTCCGACTCATAGCGACCCCTCTCTGGGTTTCTGAGGCAGTATCACTACGGAAGTAGATTGCCCAACCTTTCTTCGGAGGAGTGGCTGGTGGGTTTGAATCGCCTTCTGGTTAGCAGTCACATGCCTTAGGCACAGCGCCACCAAAGTTAACTTAAAATTTAATAAAAATCGTTAAACTATTATTGTTGTTGTTATGTGCCGTCCAGTCGGCCCCGACTCATAGCAACCCCTCCTTGGGTTTCCGAGGCAGTATCATTATGGAAGTAGGATTGCCCAACCTTCCTTCCGAGGAGTGGCTGGTGGGTTTGAACCGCCAGCCGTCTGGTTAGCAGGCAAGTGTCTTAGCCACTATGCTACCAGAGCTCCCCCGTTAGTATTTTTATGGTAAAGAGGAAGCGTAGGTGATGTAGGGCGATTTAGTGGCGCAATTGTTAAGCGCTATGTCAAAAGTGTGAACACCCCAGCTGGTCCCTGTGAGAAAGATGAGGAAGCCTACTTCTGTAAAGATTTACAGCCTTGGAAACCCTGTGGGCAATTCTACTCTCATAGAGTCTTTATGAGTTTAAATTGGACTTGACAGCAATGGGTTAGCTTTGGGTTGATAGGTGGTGTGAGGAGGGGGAACCTGCCATAAACTTCCAAGAGCATATTGACAGGTCCTTGCAGTGGATTTGTTTGGAGGCACTAAGGGCTGGCTACAGTGGAATTTGTCAACACGATTTTTACTCTCCAGCCATGTACAGTTACCTGGATATATGCACGGAGTGGGCACTGAGTTGGTGTTTTGCTTATTGACATGCAACAGAGCCCTAGGGGCGCAAGTCCCAAGATCAGCAGAGCATGGCAGGCTGCTGAACAAAGAAAGACTCAGCTATAGGCAGGGTTTAGACATGCCATAAGCTAGAGATCATTTCCAAAGCAGCTTCTTACATATGGGAAGCAGACCACATCCCTAAAGCAGCTACTCAGCTGCTTGTGGTATATCCTACCATGCAGTTGATTGCCAGTCTCATCGTGGGGAATAACTACCACCAGCTGCCCAGCCACTCAGCCAGGCCCAGCCAAGTTGGCACACAACCTTAACTACCACACCATCTATCGTGATGCTGCTTATTGGTCCAGTTGTGAGGATTTTTGTTTTCTTTATATAGAGATGTAATCCATACTGCAGACTGTAGTCTTTAATCTTCATCAGTAAGTGCTCCAAGTCATCCTCACTTTCAGCAAGCAAAGTTGTGTCGTCTGCATATCTCAGGTTGTTAATGAGCCTCCTCCAATCCTGATGCCACATTCTTCTTCATATAGTCCAGCTTCTCAGCTTATTTGCTCAGCATAAAGATTGAATAAGTATGGTGAAAGGATACAATCCTGCCACACTCCCTTCCTGATTTTAAACTATGCAATATCCCCTTGTTCCATTCAAATGACAGCCTCCTGGTCTATGTATAGATTCCTCATGAGTACAATCAAGTGTTGTGGAATACCCATTCTTCTCAATGTTATCCACAATTTCTTATGATCCACAAAATTGAATGCTTTTGCATAGTCAATAAAATACAAGTAAACATCTTCCTGGTATTCTTTGCTTTGAACCAAGATCCATCTGACATCAGCTATGATATCCCTCACTCCATGTCCCTTTCTGAATCCAGCTTGCATTTCTGGAAGTTCTCTGTCAATATACTGCTGCAACCAGTTTTGAACTATCTTCACTAAGAGTTTACTTGCATGTGATATCAATGATATTGTTAGATAATTTCCACATTCTGTGGGATCACCTTTCTTTGGAATGGGTACAAATATGGATCTCTTCCAGTCAGTTGGCCAGGTAGGTAGGTGTCTTTCAAATCTCTTGGCATAGCCAAGTGAGTACCTCCAGTGTGGCATCCGTTTGTTGAAACATCTCAATGGGTATTCCATCAATTCCTGGAGCCTTGTTTTTTGCCAGTTCCCTCAGTGCAGCTTCGACTTCTTCCTTCAAATCCAATGGTTCTTGATCATATGCCACCTCCTGAAATGGATGAAGATTGACCAATTCTTTTTGGTACAGTGACTCTGTGTATTCCTTTCATCTTCTTTTGATGTTTCCTGAATCATTCAACATATTGCCTATGGAATCTTTCAATATTGCAATTTGAGGCTTAATTTTTTTCTTCAGTTCTTTCAGTTTGAGAAATGCTGAGTGTGTTCTTACCTTTTGGTTTTCTAACTCCAGGTGTTTGCACATTTCATTATAATAATTGGCTTTCTCTGCTCGAGCTGCTCTTTGAAATCTTCAGGTCAGCCCTTTCGTCATTTCTTCCATTTGCTTTAGCTACTCTACATTCAAGGGCAAGTTTCAAGGTCTCTTCTGACATCTATTTTGGTCTTTTCTTCCTTTCCTGTCTTTTTCATGACCTCATGTTTCCTTCATGGATGATGTTCTTGATGTCATCCCACAGTTCTTCTGGTTTTTGGTCATTGGTGTTCAATGCATCAAATCTATTCTTTAGATGGTCTCTAAATTCAGGAGGGATATAAGCAAGGTCATATTTTGTCTCTCATGGGCTTCTTTTTATTGTCTTCAGCTTCAACTTGAACTTGCGTATGAGCAGTTGATGGTCTGTTCCACAGTCAGCTCCTGGTCTTGTCTTTGCTGAAGATATTGAGCTTCTCCATTGCTTCTTTCTACAGATGTAGTCAATCTGATTCCTGTGTACTCCACCTGGTGAAGTTCATGTGTATGGCCACCGTTTGTGTTGTTGAAGAAAGGTATTTGCAATGAATAAATCATTGGTCTTGCAAAATTCTATCATGCGATCTCCAGTGTCATTTCTATCACCAAGGCCATATTTTCCAACTACCAGTAAGTCTTCTTTGTTTCCAACTTCTGCATTCCAATCATCAGTGATAATTAACACATCTTGATTGTACATTTGGCCAATTTCAGACTGCAGAAGTTGGTAAAAATCTTCAATTTCCTCATCTTTGGCTTTGGTGCATAAATTTGAATAAAACTAGTATTAACTGGTGTTCCTCATAGGCATATGGATATTTTCCTATCACTGACAGCATTGTACTTCAGGATAGGTCTTGATACATTCTTTTTTTTTTTTAATGCATTTTATTGAAATGTAATTTATGTACAGTGAAATATACAAAACTAAAGTGACATGGGTCAATGCATTTTTTTATTTTGCAGTGTTCCCTCCCCTCTCTTCCCACCCCTGGCAAGCAACAAAGTTTCCCTCCATATATAAATCTTGCCTTGACCCTCCACCACAAAGAACTAATACTATATTTGTCCTTCTGTGATTGACTTATTTCACTCAGCATAATGTCCTCCAAGTCCATCCATATTATGTGGTGTTTTGCAGACTCTACATTATTCTTTAATGCTGCATAGCATTCCATTATGTGTGTGTATCATAGTTTGGTTGTCCACTCTTCTGCTGATGGGCACATAGGTAGTTTCCATCTTTTTGCTATTGTAAATAGTGCTGTGATGAACATGGGTGTGCATATATCTGTTCCTGTCCTGGCTCTCACCTCTCTAGGATATATACCTAGTAATGGGATTGCTGGGTCAAATGTTATCTCCAATTACAGCTTTCTAAGGAATCACCATACTGCTTTCCACAGTGTTTGTATTTCTTCACAGTCCCACCAGCAGTGTATGAGAGTCCCAATCTCTCCACATCCCCGCCAGCATTTGTTATTTTCTGTTTCATTGAAACTTGCCATCAATGCTGGGGTGAGACGGTATCTCATTGTTGTTTTGATTTGCATCTCTCTGATGGTCAATGAACTCCTTTGCCTGTTCAATGTCTTATCTATTTCTGAAAATTTAATATTAATTTTCTGGATTTCTGTGTGTAGATTTTTTGTCATTTCTAATTTTTCATTTATTTTGTCATTTTGTTCTTGTATTATCTTTCAAAATTGTTGTAAGATTTTCTCTGTGCTTGCCTCAATTTTGTCAGTGTTTTCCTTGATCTGCCTCTCAATTCATTGAAGATACCTAAATATAATTCTTTTGAATTCCTTATTAGGGAGTTCCAATACTGTGTCTTCCTCAGGGATGTATTTTGTGTCTGTATCCTCGTCCCTTGTTTCTTCTGCTTTATCTTGCTTCTTTGGGTGGACTGTGATGCTCTGCTGTCTCTGAGGTATTGTGACATTTTTGTGTTTATATTTAATTAGTGATTGTATGTTGGAGTGACTTGCCCACGATTTTCATTTTCTTTGTTTTGTTTGTATGTTATCTACATAAGCAGTGTACTGTGCTGTGCTCCTCTATTCACTAGTTCACAGCACTTGTACATTCACCACCTGTCTCCTTTCCTGTTGTCAGCCTCTTGTATGATCCTGCCAACCTTGGCAAACAGAGCCTATTCTTAGGTCCCTGGAATCTGTATGAAAATGGTATCACTTTAAATATCCAAAATGGCTACCACTTGTAAACAATGAAAATGGCTGCACCCTCCAAACAACAGAAAGAGCACAGCTCAGGTTGTTTCCCTCCTTGCTGTTTCCCTTCCTAGTCATAGGCCACCAGTGCAGTCATCCCTGCAGCTCTTGGTGACCAGGACTGATCTTTAGGTCAATTCTCAGGTCCCAGCACCACTTGGAATATTCAGGCTGTTGGTCCTGTCGGAGTAGCTGACAGTCCGCAGCTCCAAGCATCTCTGTACTCACTGTTTTTGTTCAGGTTTTTCCACTAGTTGGTGACTAATCCACTTCTGTATAGTTCCTTTCAAAGCTCAGGGCTCCAGGATTATCTTCTGTATTTCTGTCAATTGATTTTTCTTTTCTTTGTTGAAGAAGGTCTGTGTCACTTGTCTGCCTAGTCTTCCATCCTACCAGAAGTCTCTTGATACATTCTTTGGGATGATGAATGCCATGCCATTCATCTACAATTTGTCATTCCCAGTATAGTAGATCATATGGTTGCCTGATTTAAAATGGCCAAAACAAGTCCATTTCAGCTCACTGATGCCTAGGATATTGACCTTGATACGTTCCATTTCATTTTTTACAACTTCCAACTTTCCTAGATCCATAATTCGTACGTTCTATATACCACCTCAGAAACCCAAGGAGGGGTCGCCATGAATTGGGTCCGACTCAACGGCACATAACAACAACAACATGTTCTTATTATTAATGGACATTTGCAGCTGTTTCTTCTCGAGATGTGCCACATCAGCAAATGGGAGTCCTGAAAGCTTTACTGAGTCCACATCATTAAGGTTGGCTCTGCTTTGAGGAGACAGCTCTTCTCCAGTCGTATTTGAGTGCCTTCCAAACTGAGGGGCTCATTTTCCAAGGACTATATCACACAATGTTTCAGAGCTATTCATAGAGTTTTAATTTTAATTTTGAACTTTTTTTTTTTTTAATTAGGATTTGGGTGAAGATTTACAGAGTAAATTCACTTTTCTTTCTTTTTTTTTTTTTTTATTAGGATTTGGGTGAAGATTTACAGAGTAAATTCACTTTTCATACAGCAGTTCACATATACTTTGTCTCATGTCATTGACCAAAATTTACAATGCAGCAGCTCCCCTCCCACTTCCTCCCCATAGTTACCTCCTCCCAGTGTCCATCCCTTCATACTCTTCTGCACCCTGAGCTATCTCCCTGTGCATAAGCAGCCCTTCCTTCTCCCATGATTGTTCTCTCCAGGGCGTGTGTCTACTTGAGGTAAATATTCATAGAGTTTTACAGTAATATATAAGACAGTGTTTCACTGCTATTCATAAAGTTTTCACTGGCCAATTCTTTGAGAAGTGGATGGCCTCATCCTTCTTGATGGCAGTGGGTTATATATACTCTCTAGACAACCCAGACTGGAACAGTCCATGAATGTTGCTGTTGTCATTAGGTGCCATTGAGTCAGTTTCAACTCACAGCAACGCTATGTACAACAGAATGAAACACTGGCCGGTCCTGCGCCATCCTCAGACTCATTGCCATGGTTGAGCCCATAATCACAGCCAGTGTTCATCCAGCTCATTGATGGTCTTCCCCTTTTTCACTGACCATCTACTTTACTAAGCATTCTGTCCTCCAGGGAATAGTCATCATGACCAAGTATGAGAGACAAAGTCTGGCCATTCTCACTTCTTCTTCTTTTTTTTTTTTTTATTGTTATTTGGATGGAAATTTCAGAGCGAATTCACTTTCCATACAACAGTTCACATACACTTTGTCACATGACATTGACTAAATTTACCCCAATGCAACAGCTCCCCTCCCACTTCCTCCCCAAAGTTACCACTTTCCTGTGTCCATCCCTCCATGCACTCCTGCCCCCTGAGCTGTTTCCCTGAACACAAACAGCCCTTCTTTCTCCCATGATTGTTCTCTCCAAGGAGTGTATCTACCTCAGGTAAATGTTCAACTCATATGCCTGTCTTTTGTTTGTCTGGAAGCCACAAGTGTGGGTTCAATTCCAGACCTGAAGGGCAGGTAGGGGCCATAGTCTCAGTGCTTCCACAAGGCTCTTTCAGACCAGCAAAACTGGTCCTTTTTTTTTTTTCCTCCAAATGATTTTGAGTTTTGTACTGCATTGTTCTCCCACTCTATCCAGGATCTCCTACACAGATCCCCCCTCCAAGTGGTTAACAGTAATAGCCAGGCACCATCTAGTTCTTCTGGTCTCATAGTCATATAGGCTGAGGATTGCATGGTGTACTAGTCACTTAGACTAATTGTTTCCATGAATCTTTAGTTTTCTTCATTATTCTTTGCTCTGGATGAGGAGAGACCCATCGTTGGATCTAGATGGCTGCTTGCAAGCTTTTAAGATCCTAGTCGCTACTCACTAAAGTAGGAGGTAGAACAATGTTTGGTGTAGTATGTCATGCCAATTGAGCTTGATGTCCCCTGTGACGATGGCAAGGACTTAATTTTGCTTGGATCAACAAGTAATATACATGGAAACAGCAGTCAAACAACGTATTACACAGGACATACCTGCTGCAAAATACCTCTTTAAAGTTTTAAAAAGCAAAGATGTCACTTTGATGACTAGGATGAACCACGCGTGGTCTTTTCTATTGCTTCATATGTATTAAAAAACTGGACAATGAAAAAGGAAGACAGAAGAATTGATGAGTTAGAACTGTGGTGTTGGTGAAGAATATTGAGTACACCACAGACTGCCAGAAGAATGGACAAATCAGACTTAGAAGAAGTACAATCAAAATGCTCCTTACAAGTAAGGATGGGGAGATTTTGGCTTCCTTACCCTGGACATGTTGTCAGGAAAGACCATGCTGGTTATGCAGAGGGTGAGTTAAGATGTAGGAAACCCTCAATGAGATGGATGACACAATAGCCACAATCATGAACTGAAACAGTCAAACGATATGAAGATGGTGCAGGACTAGGCATCATTTCCCTCTGTTATACATAAGGTTGCCATGAGTCAAAGCCAACTTAAACCAACTAACCAAAAACAATACATCACTGTGAAAAGAATGGATTATTTTTATATTCGGGGTTGGGAAAATTGGCTCACTGTATGGATATTAAAAAGTTAGATTCCCTACTTCACCCCATATACAAAGGCAAACTCTGTTGTTACATGCCATTGAGTTGGCTCTGACTCATAGCAACCCTATGTGCAACAGAAATGAAACACTGCCCTGTCATGCACCATCCTCACCATCCTTGCTATACCTGAGCCCATCATTGCAGCCACTGTGCCATTCCATCTCATTGAGGGACTTCCCCTTTTTTCACTGCCCCTCCACTTTACCAAGCATGATATCCTTCTCCAGGGAATGGTCCCTTCTGACAACACAACCAAAGTAGGTAAGACGAACTCTGGCCATTCTCACTTCCAAGGAGCATTCTGGCTGCACTTAGATTTATTCATTCTTCTGGCAGTCCATGGTATTTTCAGTATTCTTCACCAACACCACAACTTAAAAGCATCAGCTCTACTTTGGTCTTCCTTATTCGTTGTCCAGTTTTCACATGCATAATGAAGTGATTGAAAACACGATGGTTTGGGTTAGGTGCACCTTAGTCCCCAAAGTGTTACACTTCAACACTTTAAAGAGGCCTTTTGCAGCAGATCTGTCCAGTGCAATACGATGTCTGATTTCTTGAGTGTTGCTTCCATGGGTGTTGATTGGGATCCAGGTAAAATGAAATCTTTGACAACTCCAAACTTTTCTCCATTTATCATAATGCAACTTATTGGTTCAGTTGTAAGGATTTATGTTTTCTTTATGTTGTAATCCACACTGTAATCCACACTGCAGATTGTAGTCTTTGATCAGTAAGAGCTCAAGTCATCTTCACTTTCAGCAAGCCTCGTTGTTCTTCATATAGTCCAGCTTCTCAGATTGTTTGCTCAGCATACAGAAGGAATAAGTATGGTGAAAGCAAACAACATTGACACACTCCTTCCTGATTTTAAACCATGCAGTATCCCCTTGTTCTGTTCGAATGGTAGCCTCCTAGTCTGTGTACAGGTTCCTCATGAGCACAATTAGTGTTCTGGAATTCCCATTTTTCTCAATGTCATCTATAATTTGTTATGATCCACACAGTTGAATGCTTTTGCGTAGTCAATAGAACACAAGTTAACATCTTCCTGGTATTCTTTGTTTCAGCCAAGATCTATCTGACATCAGCAATGATATCCCTTATTCCACACCCTCTTCTGAATCCAGCTTTCATTTCTGGCAGTTCCCTGTCAATATGCTGCTGCAACCTGTTTTGAATTATCTTCAGCAAAATTTACTTATGTGTGATTTTAATTGTATTGTTTGATAATTTCCACATTCTGTTGGATCACCTTTCTTTGGAATGGGTTACAAATATGGATCTCTTCCAGTCCAGTGGCCAGGTAGCTGTCTTCCAAATTTCTTGGCAAGAACGTGCCTCCAGTGCGACATCCATTTGTTGAAACATTTCAGTGGATATTCCATCAACTCCAGGAACTTTGCTTTTCACCAATTCCTTGAGTGCACTTCAACTTCTTCCTTCAGTACCATTGATTCTTGATCATATGCCACCTTCTGAAATAGTTGTTGAACATCTACCAACTCTTACTGGTACAGTGACTCTGTGTATTTCTTCCATCTTCTTTTGATGTTTCCTGCCTCATTCAGCATATTACCCATGGAATCTTTCAGTATTGCAATTTGAGGCTTAATTTTTTTCCTCAGTTCTTGCAGCTTGAGAAATGCTGACTGTGTTCTTCCATTTTGGTTTTCTAACTCCAGGTCTTTGCACATGGCATTATAATAATTGACGTTGTCTTCTAGAGCTGCTCTTTGAAATTTTCTGTTTAGTTCTTTTATCTTGTCATTTCTTCCATTTGCTTTAGCTACTCTCCATTCAAAAGCAAGTTTCTGAATCTCTTCTGATATCCAATTTGGTCTTATCTTCCTTTTTAATGACCTTTTGCTTTCTCCATATATGATGTTCTTGATGTCATTGCACAGCTGGTCTGGTTTTTGGTCATTGGTGTGCAATGAGTCAAATCTACTCTTCAGACAGTCTCTAAATTCAAGTGGGATATAATCAAGGTCATATTTTGGCTCTCGTGGACTCATTTTAATTGTCCTCAGCTTCAATTTGAACTTGCATATGACCAGTTGATTGTCTGTTCCAGAGTCAGCTCCTGGCCTTGCTTTGGCTGAAAATATTGAACTTCTGCATCATTTCTTTCCACAGATGTAGTCTTTCAGATTCCTGTGTATTCCACCTGGCAGGGTCCAAATGTATAGCTGCTATTTATGTTGTTGAAAAAAGGTATTTGCAATGAATAAGTCATTGGTCTTGCAAAATTCTTTCATGAGATCTCTAGCATCATTTCTATCATCAAGGCCATATTTTCCAACTACCAATGATTCTTCTTTGTTTCCAACTTTTGCATTTCAATAACCAGTAATTACCAATTCATCTTGATTACATGTTTGGTCAATCTCAGACTGCAGAAGCTGGTAAAAATCTTTAATTTTTTCATCTTTGGCTTTAGCAGTTGGTGTGTAAATTTGAGTAGTAGTATTAACTGTAGACATATAGATATTATCTGGTTACTGACAGCATTGTACTTCAGGATAGATCTTGAAACATTCTCTGTGATGATGAATGTGACACTATTCCTCTTCAATTTGTCATTCCTGGCATAGTAGACCATAAGATTGTCTGATTCAAAATGGCCAGTACCAGTTTATTACTGCTAACCAGAAGGCTGGCGGTTCAAACCCACCAGCCATTCCTTGGAAGGAAGATGGGGCAATCTACTTCCGTAGTGATACTGCCTCGGAAACACAAGGAGGGGTCACTATGATCGGTTTGACTGGATGGCACATAACAACAACAAATGCCTAGAATATAAATCTTTATGCATTTCATTTCATTTTTCACAACTTCTAATTTTCCTACATTCATACTTCATACGTTCCATATTCTCATTATTAATGGATGTTTGTAGCTGTTTCTTTTGCCCCATCAGCAAATGAAGGTCTTGAAAACTTTACTCGATCCATCCAGTAAGGTCGACTGTATTTTGAGGAGACAGCTCTTCCCTAGTCATATTTTGAGTGCCTTCTGACTTGTCAGGCTCATCTTCAGGCACTGTATTAGACAATGTTTCAGGGCTATTCATCAAGTTTTCCAGTAATATATTGGACAGTGTTTCACTGCTGTTCATAAGTTTTTTACTGGCCAATTCTTTGAGAAGGGGATGGCCCCTTTGTCCTTCCCAGTCTGTCTTAGTCCAGAAACTCTGCTGAAACCTGTTCACCATGGGTGACCATGCTGGTATTTGGAATACTGGTAGCATAGCCTCCAGCCTCACAGAAACATACAGTAAGACAAACTGACAGATGAGTGGTGGAGGTAAACTCTATATAGATTAAATACCTAACCATGAGAGAGAAAATCAATAGAAAAAAAAATGTAGAGAAATATGTAATATCTCTTGGGTGTGCAAGGATTTCTTAAATGAGTCATACAAAAAAAAAAAAAAAAACAACATAAAATATAAAGCACAAAAAGGCTGATTAGTCTGTTGTTGTTGTTGTTGTTGTTATGTGCCTTCGAGTCGGACCTGACTCATAGCGACCCTTCCTTGGGTTTCCGAGGTAGTATCACTATGGAAGTAGATTGCCCCATCTTCCTTCCGAGGAGTGGCTAGTGGGTTTGAACCACCAGCCTTCTGGTTAGCAGTCAAGTGCCTTAGCCACTATGCTACCAGAGCTAGACTAGATAAGTTTAGTGTTATCAAATTAACATATCTTCTCAATGAAAGATATTGTTGACAATGCTAACAGCGTAGGAGGAAATATTGAAAACTAAAACAGTCAAAAGGTGACTATCAAGAACTGTGCTGTCCAATGCAATACCCACTGAACACATGTAGCTATTTACACTTTTTCTCTCTTTCACTGCCGTTGACTCGGATCTGACTCATAGCGACCCCTCCTTGGGTTTCCGAGGCAGTGTCACTATGAAAGTACATTGCCCAATGTTTCTTCTTTAGTTTAAATAATTTCAAAATGCAGTTTCTCCATCACACTAGCCACATTTAAAGTGCTTAATATTCACATATGACTGGTAGCTACCATATTGGACAGCACAGATATAGGGCATTTCCATTATTTCAGAAAGTTGTATTCAATATTGCTCTTCTAGAGTATTTGTGGAATGTATATAGGGTTGCTATGAGTTTGCTACTAAAGCCAAAAATGAAAAAAATAAAGATTTCTACCAACTTCTGCAGTCTGAAATTGACCAAACATGTAATCAAGATGAATTGGTAATTACTGGTGATTGAAATGCAAAAGTTGGAAACAAAGAAAATATGTTGGAAAATATGGCCTTCATGATAGAAATGATGCTAAAGATCTCATGAAACAATTTTGCAAGACCAATGACTTATTCATTGCAAATACCTTTTTTCAACATCATAGCAACTCTACATACATGGTATTGGGTTTGGTTTGGTTTTATGCAAGTAAAAATGGAAAAATCCTATCAATGGAAAATGTACAAAGAATATGAATAAGTGGTTTGTATAAGGAGAAATTAAAATAGTTAACAAGAATATAAAGTGAGGCTAAAATTCTCCAATAATAATAATTTTCAAAAAAGCGAATCCAGATAAAAATGGGTTACTATTATACAGCCATACAATTGGCAAAAACTAGAATACTGGGTGATACGTAGTGTTAGTGAGAATTTAGGGAAATAACCCTCTTACACTGCCAGTGGAAGTACAAACTGCTTTTACCAATGTTATGGTTTGAATTATGTCCCCCCAAAATGTGTCTTATAAATCCTAACCTCTATGCCTGTGGTTATAATCCCATTTGAGAATGGGTCATAGTTTTGGTTACCTAGTGCTGCTCTGACAGGAATATATACCACAAGTGGGATGACTTTAATAAACAGGAGTTATTCTCTTACAGTTTTGGAAGCTAGAAGTCTGAGTTCAAAGGGCCGGGCTCTGGGGGCTGAGTGAAAGCCCCTCAACTTGTGCTCTGCCTCTGGCTCCGGGTCCACTGAAGCTAGAGGCTTTCTTCACTTAGGCAGCTGCTGGCTGCTGAGGCTGACAAACCCAAGGTTCACAAGTGAAAAGGCACAGTCCCGATGTTACCAAAACACTTGTTGTTGTTGTCAAGTCGGCCCCGACTCATAGCGACCCCTCCTTGGGTTTCCGAAGCAGTATCACTACGGAAGTAGGATTGCCCAGCCTTCCTTCCGAGGAGTGGCTGGTGGGTTTGAACCGCCAGCCTTCTGGTTAGCAGTCAAGTGCTTTAGCCACTATGCTACCAGAGCTACTACCATGGCAGGCCATTAATTCAAGTCCATCGAAAGTCCCAAGATCAACAGAGCTTGGCAGGCTGCTGAATGAAAACTCGACTATACGCAGGGTTCAAGTGTGCCAAAAAGCTAGAGACCGTTCCCACGGCTTCTCCTTATATACAGGAAGCAGACCATATCCCCAAGGCAGTTCTCAGCTGCTCACAGAAGATTCCACCATGGAGTTGATTACCAGTCTCATCACTGGGAATACTACATCCAGCTGCCAGCCACTCAACCAGGCCCAACCAAGTCGACACACAACCTTAACTACCATCAAACTGAAAAACAAACTCACTGTCGCCGAGTCGATTCCAACTCACAGCGACCCCTCCTTGGGTTTCCGAGGCAGTATCTCTGTGGAAGTAGATTGCCCAGTCTTCCTTCTGAGGAGTGGCTAGTGGGTTTGAACAGCCAGCCTTCTGGGTAGCAGTCAAATGCCGTGGGCACTACACCACCAGAGCTCCCTTAACTGCCACAGTCATCTTTATTAGGTTAATGGGGCAGGATTAGTGTAGGGTGTATTTTGAGTCACTCTCTTTTGAGATATAAAAGAGATTTTAAAAAGTAGCAGAAAAGAAATGTGGTCAGATAGGTGCCAGGACACATGGAAATCGCCAAAGAATCGGGAAGCAAAAGGTGAAGAGACAAGGGCCTTCCTCCAGAGGAAACAGAGAGAGAGAAAGCCTTACCCTAGAGCCTGGGCTCTGATTTCAGACTTCTAGCCTCCTAACTACTCTGGTAGCATAGTGGCTAAGGCACTTGACTGCTAACCAGAAGGCTGGTGGTTCAAACCCACCAGCCACTCCTCAGAAGGAAGAAGGGGCAATCTACTTCTGTAGTGATACTGCCTCGGAAACCCAAGGAGGGGTTGCTATGAGTCGGGTCTGACTCGATGGCACATAACAACAACAACAACCACCACTTGCTCTGTCAGTTTGTCATGCTGCGGTGGCTTGCGTGTTGCTGTGATGTTGGAAACTACGCCACTGGTATTTCAATATTTATGCCTATTGCAAAGAAAGGTGATCCAACAGAATGTGGTAATTATCAAACAATATCATTAATATAACGTGGAAGTAAAATTCTGCTGAAGATAATTCAAAAACAGTTGTAGCACTATATCACCGGGGAACTGTCAAAAATGCAAGCTGGATTCAGAAGAGCGCATGGAACGAGGGATATCATTGCTGATGTCAGATGGATCTTAGCTGAAAGCAAAGGATACCAGTAAGATGTTTCCTTGTGTTTTATTGACTGTGCAAAGACATTCAACTGTGTGGGTGATAGCAAATCACTGATAACATCAATGTGAAGAATGGGAATTCCAGAACATTTAATTGTGCTCATGAGGAACCCATACATAGACCAAGAGGCAGTTATTTGAACAGAACAAGGGGATACTGCATGGTTTCAAACAAGGAAAGCTGTGTGTCAGGGTCGTATCCTTTCATTTTACTTATTCAATCTGTATACTGAGCAAATAATCTGAGAAGCTGGACTATATGAAGAAGAACACAGCATGAGGATTTCATTAACAACCTGTGGCATACAGATGGCACAACCTTGCTTGCTGAAAGTGAAAAGGACTTGAAGCACTTACTGATGAAGATCAAAGAATATAGCCTTCTGTATAGATTACACCTCAACCTACAGAAAACAAAAATCCTCACAACTGGACCAATAGGCAACATTATGATAAACGGAGAGAAGGCTGAAGTTGCCAAGGATTTTACTTCACATGGATACACAATTAACTCCCATGAAGGTAGCACACAAGAAATCAAACAATGTATTGTATTGGGCAAATCCATTGCAAAAGACTTCTTTAAAATGTTTAAGAACAAAGATGTCACTTTAAGACTAAGGTACACCTGAACCAAATCACAGTATTTTCAGTAGCCTCATATGCATGCAAGAACTGGACAATGAATAAGGAAGACCACAGAAGAATTGATGCATTTGGATTGTGGTGATGGCGGACAATATTGAACATACCATGAACTGAAAGAACGAATAAATCTGTATTGGAAGAAGTACAGCCAGAATTCTCCTTAAAAGAGAGAATGGCCAGACTTCATCTCTCTTACTTTGGTCATGCTGTCAGAAGGGACCAGTCAGTCCCTGGAGAAGGATATCACGCTTAGTAAAGTAGAGGGCCTGTGAAGAAAGGGAAGAATCTCAACAAGATTGACTCAGCGGCTATGATGATGGGTTCAAGCAGGGCAATGATTGTCAGGATGGGCTGGACCAAGCAGTGTTTTACTCTATTGTACATAGGGGTGGTATGAGTTGAAACCCACTTAACGGCACCTAACTGCAACAACACCACCCTCATAAGCTGTGAGAAAATGAATTTCTCTTTGTGAACGCCATCCACTTGGGTTGCTTCTGTTATAGCACTAAATAAGAAGCAACTGGCAATACACTGATTCCTCACTTATCGACTCTGTTGTTATCTGACATTTTGCATTTACAACTATAGTAAAAAAATCTGTGTATGTGTGCATTAATGATGTATGGCTGGCAGTAACAAATGCCAAGGTGAGAGGCAAGAGTAATGCTGACTATGATGATGGTTAAGGCTTTGTGTTAACTTGGCTGGGCCATGACTCTTAGTGGTTTGGCAGTTAGTTATATCATGATGAAATTTGGCGGTTATGTATATGATCTGATGTGAACATCCTCCATTTTGGTATAATGTTAATTTTCACACAATGACCTGGTTTTTGGAACCTGACTATGTTGATAAGTAAGGAGTGAGCATATTGGTGAAATTAAGTTTGCATACTCCTAAGATCCATCAATCCCTCACCTAGGTAAATTTTTACACAGGGAATATTTAGATAATACTCATCACAACAGTGTGTGTAACTACAGAGTACTATAACTAACCTGTGTACTCTCCCAGGTATATAAAAACAAACATAGTGGCTACATATGCTAGAAATAACATACAGTGGGCAGAAGTGATGAAATATTTGTACATAGAGCAAAATGGATACATGCCCAAACATGCTGAGTAAAATGCAAACAGGAGACAAACAGCACAACTTTTAGGTAAATTGAGAAATAGATGTCTCTAAGGATACACATTAAACAGAGTGGCTGCCTATGAGGGGGAGAAGCAGGGAATGAGCATGGGAATGGAGGGTGAGGAGGAAATAAATTAGGAAAGGGACTTTGGGCTTAATGATGATAATGGTGTTCTGTAAACTGAGGAATGTGATTAATGCAACTCTGTGGTCCTAAATTCCAAAAGGAAAATGATAATTTATCTTGTTGTTGTTGGTGTTAGGTGCCGTCGAGTTGGACCTGACTCATAGCAACACTTCCTTGGGTTTCCAAGGTGATATCACTACGGAAGTAGATTGCCCAATCTTCCTTCTGATAAGTGGCTGGTGGGTTTGAACCACCGACCTTCTGGTTAGCAGTCATATGCCTTAGACACTATACCACCGGAGCTCCCTTAATTTATCTTAGACACAGCTGAAGTTGGAATTAGAGAACACGAAGAGATCTATAAGGAAATCACTAATAATGTAGCTCGGAAATATGGACAATGTAAACAAAATATTGAAATGATAATGAGAAGTTTCAATATATATCTAATTGTACCCCAAGAAGGACAGAAAAGAGAGTGGGGGAGGATTTATATTTGAAGAAAGGCCTAAGGATATTTCAGAATTGAAGGAAGAGATAAGGCCCATACTGAAGCCTGCCCCTGGGGTTTCTCCACTCACGCAGACAAACACCTGCCTTATATCTTCCTTCTATGTGCATGGAGCAGCCCAGGGGACAGGCTGCAGTAAGCCAGTCCAGGCACAGTAGGAAGGCGGGTGTTTGTCTGCGTATGTGGAGCACCCCAGTGGCAGGGCAGGCAAGTGAGCAGAGTGGAGAACACCAGGAAATTAGCAAAGCAGTTTGGAACAACTAAGGGAGACAAACTTGTCTGTCAGTTTGTCATACTCTGGTGGCTTGAGTGTTGCTGTGAGGCTGGAGGCTACATCATCAGTGTTTCAAATGCCAGCTGGGTTACTCATGGTGGACAGGTTTCAGTGCAGCTTCCAGACTAAGACAGACTCAGAAGAAGGAAGAAGCCATCCACTTCTCAAAGAATTGGCCAGTGAAAACCTTATGAATACCAGTGAAACACTGTCTGATATATTACTGGAAAACTTGATGAATAGCCCTGAAACACTGTGTGATATAGTACTGGAAGATGAGTCCCCTAGGTTGGAAGGCACTCAAAATACGAGTGGAGAAGAGCTACCTCCTCAAAGCAGAGCCAACCTTAATGATGTGGATGGCATAAAGCTTTCAGGGCCTCCATTTGCTGATACGGCACATCTCAAGATGAGAAGAAGCAGCTGCAAACATCCATTAATAATTGGAACAAGGAATGTATGAAGTATTAATCTAGGAAAAGTGGAAGTTGTCAAAAATGAAATGGAATGCATAAAGGTCAACATCCTAGGCATCAGTGAGCTGAAATGGACTGGTTTTGGACATTTTGAATCAGAGGATCATATGACCTACTATGTTGGGAATGACAAATTGAAGAAGAATGGCATGGCATTCATCATCACAAAGAATGTATCAAGATCTATCCTGAAATACAATGCTGTCAGTGATAGGATACTATTCATCTGCCTATGATGAGGAAGACCCAGTTAATACTACTACTATTCAAATCTATGCACCAACCACCAAAGCCAAAGATGAGGAAACAGAAGATTTTTACCACCTTCTGCAGTCTGAAATTGACTGGACATGCAATCAAGATGTGTTAATTATCATTGGCGATTGAAATGCAAAAGTTGGAAACAAAGAAGAATGACTGGTACTTGGAAAATATGGCCTTGGTGATAGAAATGACACTGGAGATCACATGATAGAATTTTGCAAGACCAATGACTTATTCATCACAAATACCTTTCTCCAACAACACAAACAGGTGGCTATACACATGGACTTTGCCAGATGGAATACACAGGAATCAGATTGGCTACATCTGTGGCAAGAGGCAATGGAGAAGCTCAATATCCAAAACAAGGCTGGGAGCTGACTGTAGAACAGACCATCAACTGCTCATATGCAAGTTCAAGTTGAAGCTGAAGACAATTAAAAGAAGTCTATGAGAGCCAAATATGACCTTGATTATTTCCCTCCTGAATTTACAGACCATTTAAAGACTAGATTTGATCCATTGAACACCAATGACCAAAAAACAGGAATTGTGGGATGACATCAAGAACATCATCCATGAAGAGGGGGGTTGCGGCAAGATGGCGGACTAGGCAGAAAGACTGCACAGACCCTCTTCAACAAAGAAAAGGGAAACCAATTAACACAGACACAGAAGATAATC
>NW_006921723.1:4649306-4654451 GCF_000298275.1 Orycteropus afer afer
AAATGAAGAAAGCCTAAGGTTCATGTGGGCTACCATCAAAAGGAATAACTTACATGTCATTGGAATTCCAGAACAGGAAGAGAAAAGAACATCATCCATGAAGAAAACAAAAGTTCATGAAAAAGACAGGAAAGGAAGAAAAGACCAAAATGGATGTCAGAAGAGTTTCTGAAACTTGCCCTTGCACAGAGAGTAGCTAAAGCAAATGGAAAAAATGACAAGATAAAAGAGCTGAACAGAAGATTTCAAGGAGCAGCTCGAGCAGACAAAGCCAATTACTATAATGAAATGTGCAAAGACCTCGAGTTAGAAGACCAGAAGGGAAGAACACACTCAGCATTTCTCAAGCTGAAAGAACTGAGGAGAAAATTTAAGCCTCAAATGGCAATACTGACAGATTCCATGGGAAATATGTTGAATTATGCTGGAAACATCAAAAGAAGATAGAAGGAATACACAGAGTCACTATACCAAAAAGAATTGGTCAATGATCATCCATTTCAGGAGGTGGCATATAATCAAGAACCAATGGTACTGAAGGAAGAAGTTGAAGCTGCAGTGAAGAAATTGGCAAAAGACAAGACTCCAGGAATTGGTGGAATACCCATTGAGATGTTCAACAAATGGATGCCACTCTGGAGGCATTCACTCGGCTATGCCAAGAGATCTGGAAGACAGCTACCTGGCCAACTGACTGGAAGAGATTCATATTTGTACCCATTCCAAAGAAAGGTGATCTTAACAGAATGTGGAAATTATCAAACAGTATCACTGATATCACATGCAAGTAAAGTCTTGGTGAAGATAATTCAAAAATGGCTGCAGCAGTATATTGACAGAGAACTTCCAGAAATGCAAGCTGGATTCAGAAGGGGATGTGGAGTGAGGGATATCATAGCTGATGTCACATGGATCTTGGCTCAAAGCACAGGATACCAGAAAGATGTTTACTTGTGTCTTATTGACTATACAAAGGCATTCAATTGTGTGGATCATAACAAATTGTTGATGACATTGAGAAGAATGGGAATTCCCGAACACTTAATTGTATTCATGAGGAACCTGTACATAGACCAGGAGGCTGTCATTTGAACAGAACAAGGGGATACTGCATGGTTTAAAATCAGGAAGGGAGTGTGTCAGGGTTGTATCCTTTCACCATACTTATTCAGTCTGTATGCTGAGCAAATAACCTGAGAAGTGGACTATATAAAGAAGAACATGGCATCAGGATTGGAGGAAGGCTCTTTAACAATCTGAGATATGCAGACAACACAACTTTGCTTATTGAAAGTGAGGAAGACTTGGAGCACTTACTGATGCAGATCAAAAACTACAGTCTACAGTATGGATTACACCACAATATAAAGAAAATAAAAATCCTCACAACTGGACCAATAAGCAGCATCATGATAAATGGAGAAAAGATTAAAGTTGTCAAAGACTTCATATTACTTGTTTCTACAATCAACACTAATGGAAGCAGCAGTCAAAATATTAGAAGATGTATTGCATTGGGCAAATCTGTTGCAAAAGACCTCTTTCAAGTGCTGAGGAGCAAAGATATCTCCTTGAAGACTAAGATGTACCTACCCAAAAGCCATGGTATTTTCAATCGCCTCATATGCATGTGAGAGCTGGACAATGAATAAAAAAGACCAAAGAAGAGTTAATGTTTTTGAGTTGTGGTGTTGGTGAAGAATGCTGAAAATACCATGGACCGCTAAAAGAACTAACAAATCTGTCCTTGAAGAAGTGCAGCCAGAATGCTCCTTGGAAGCGAGACTGGCCAGACTTTGTCTCAACTACTTTGGTCATGTTGTTAGAAAGGACCATGCTCTGAAGAAGGATATCATGCTTGGTAAAGTGGAGGGTCAACGAAAAAGGGGAAGGCCCTCAACAAGATGGATTGACACAGTGGCTGTATCGATGGGCTCAGGTATAGTTGGGATCATGAGGCTGGCAGGACTGGGCAGTGTTTCGTTCTGTTGCACATAGGGTCTCTATGAGTCAGAGACAACTTGATGGCACATAACAACAACAGAAAAAAAGGCTGACTTAAAAAGCACAAGTCTCTATGAAGATACATTTCTAAAGAAAAGCACAGTCAGATATATCTCACTGACAACTTTATACCAAAGAGGAAAATTTTAAAATCAACTGAAGAACTACTCTATGGAAAATGAATTTGCTCTGTAAACTTTCACACAAAATAGAAAAAGAAAAAAAAATCATCCAAAGAGAAAAACAAAAACAAAAGAACAGATCATCATCAAAGAAACAATTATAAACTTTTCATCACAAATAGTATATACCAGACAAGAATGAGGGAGAAAAATCTTTAAAGTGCTGAGGGAAAACAGCTGGCATTCTTGAATTTTACATCGAGATAAATTATCACTCAAGAGTGGACATGAATTAAAGGCAATTTCAAGCAAACACAGAAATGTTACCATACAAACATCCTCAGAGAAAGAATTAATAAAGGATGTAGTTTAAGAACAAGGAACAGAACCCACAAGGAAACAGTGAGACAACAATGCAACAGGGAGTGAAAAAAAAATCTGGTTAACATTGGTAAAGCCAAGTAGTCACCGACAGTTTAATTAAAAAAATATATAATTGAAGGGATTTAAAACAAGGTGGAACTGGAACATAAAACATGAAAGGGGACTGAAGGTAAGGTTCTATGGTTCTTGTTTATTCAGAAGGGAGGTGGAAAAATAATTACATGCCTAAATTTGTTAATTCAAGTGTGTTTGTTTAGGCACCGATAGGAAAAGGGAGAAGAAAAACTCAATTCTATAGGAGAAAAAGAAGCAATGAAAAAGCACACACTTACATAACCCATAATCAGAAGGTAGATACATGGCAAAATATACTAATCATTATAATAAATCATAATCGACAGTTTTAACAAATTAAAAATTTTAATATAATAAGAGGTATATATGCTGCTTCCTTAAGACATTTTGAACATAATTAAAGGGAGAGGTTGAAAGCAGCACACTGAAGAGGTTCTGCACAAGACACTGATTGTCATAGTTAAGGTTATGTGTCAACTTGGCTGGGCCATGGGTTTGAGTGCTTGGCAGCTGGTTGTAGTTATTCCCCATCGTGAGATTGTAATCACCTCCATTGTGGAATCTGCTGTGAGTAGCTAAGTAGTTGCCTTCAGGGTGTGGCCTGCTTTCAGTATATAAGAAGAAACTTTGAGAACGGTCTCTAGCTTTTTGGCCCATCTGGACCCTGTATTTGGATGAGTCTTTTATCTCCAGTGCCTGGACTTGAACCAGTGGTCTGCCATGTTGCCTACACCTGATGATCTTGGGTTCGTCAGCCTTGGCAGCCAGTAGCTGCTGAAGTTAGGAGATGCCTCTACTTCCTGTGGGCCTGGAATAAGAGACAGAGCTGAAGCCCAAGGTCAAGGAGCCTCACCCAGCCCCTAGAGCTGGCACTCTGAATTTGGATTTCTAGCCTCCTAAACTGTAAGAGAATAAATTTCTGTTTGCTAAGCCATCCATTTGTGGTATTTCTGTTATAGCAGCACTAGGGAACCAAGACAGTGATGGTAGCTGATTCATTTTTGAATCTTGATAAATCGCTCCCACAAAACACACTCAAAGCTACCAGGATAATAAAGAAAAAAAAAAATCTTTATCCAACAGCTATACCGAAAAAGTAACAAGTGACTTCCATGAAACCCCATGAACGGATGGGGCTGTTTTCTGACAGGAACAAGACCTGCTTGGTCTCAGGCAAGAATTGTACAGAAGGCAGAGTGAAACCCAGAGAGCCTAGACATTGAGTCACCATCATACACTCACTCTAAGTCCAGGGAGTACGCTTGTCATGGAAATTCACAGGGCTCAGCAGAGAGCAGCAGCAAAAGCGGGGAAGGGTTCTCAGGTTCCAATTTGCATATATCTACAAAAGAGGTCTGCAGAAGTCAGTGGTTTGTGGCAGTCTGGGCCCCATACGTCCTCAACAATCAATAGCTGAAGCTCCTACATGAGAAGGACCTGTTGGACGAGACTCTAAAGTGAGGAGATCAAGACACTGGGGTGAAGGAAAGAGAAAGTCCAGATAAAAGTGAGGAAGAGGAGGGATAAAGCAGCTCGTAGAGGTCAAAGGGAGTCCCTGGGTGGCACATATGGTTAAGCGCCAGGCTGCTAGCTGAAAGGATGTTGGTGCAAGGCCACCCAGAGGCACTCTGGAAGAAAGGCCGGGCGATTGGCCTCCTTTGAAAAGATCACGGCTGTTGAAAACCTGGTGTGCTGTGGTTGTGCTCTGAAACACATGGAGGCACCGTGAGTCAGAATCAAGTAGATGCCAACTGGGTGAGCTTTGGTTTTTTTTAGAGGTATAAGTGGTGCAAATGAGTAATGCACTAGGCTGCTAACTGGAAGGTTGGAGGTTCGAGTCCATCTGGAGAAAGGCCTTTCTTGGAAGAAAGCCCTGGCAATTTACATCCAAAAGATCATAGCTGTTGAAAACCTTATTGCTCAAAGCTCTACGCTGATGCACATGGGTCACCATGAGTCAGAATACTCAATGGCAACTCCTAGCAGAGGCATAAGGCTGTGTATTTTAACACTTAGTGATACCTGCTGAGAGCGTGCCTGGAGCTGGGAAGCTGTCTTGCCACAGCTCCTCCCACTCCATCTCAGTGCAATGTAGAGTGATTGAATCCCACGCCCAGTTATTGTAAGAAAATAAGCAAATAATAAGCACAGTAACAGTCCTGCTGACAAATAAAGCATGTTGGAAAGCCATGCCTATGGGGCAGATCAAAACTTCACTGAATGTTTCATTCCAAACTAAGAAGAGTTAGAAAAATGATTTAAAAGTCACGCAAGAACGATCCACATCAGAAGTGGACACATTAAAGGTCCCTCCAGGGGGAACTCCTCCAGTAACTACAAAGGTTGGAAGTTCTAACCCATCCAGAAGCCTCACAGAAGAAATAGGGGGCCTGGTGGTCTGCTTGTGTTGAGATTATAACTAAGAAAACCTTATGCAGCAGTTCTACTCCATGGGGTAGCACATGGGTCTCCAAAGGCATAAACCAGTAGGAACAAAATCAACCACACAAGTGGAAACACTGAGAAATGAGAACATTGGAGAAAAATTAAGATTTGGAAA
>NW_006921723.1:4654698-4659505 GCF_000298275.1 Orycteropus afer afer
CTAGCAATCAAGTGCCTTAGCCACTATGCTACCAGAGCTCCCAGTGATCCTGTATTAGAAAAGAAAAAAAAAAAAAAAATCTAAAGGAGGACTGAATGAGAAGGAAACCCAGAGGGAAAGATGCCTTGATGGTGCCCTAAAAGAAAGAACAAGTGGTCCTTAACCGTTTCCTCTCCAAAGCTCTGTCTTCCTCCCTCTAATGGGGCCACATCTTACCCACATTTCCGGTCCCTAGACGTCTGTGAAGGTTGCAGGAAGCCCAGGTGTCAGCACCCAGGACTCCCTCTGCACAAAGTGTACAGTGGCCCAGCCTCTCATCCCCAGGCCAGGGTCTCCAGAAGCTCCTGGGACTGTCCCTGAAGACCAAACCCAAGACTTCTGACCCTAATCCTGAGATCACTAGGGAAACAGCAGCCCTTCAATCCTACTCCCACTTCCAATCATGAAATTCTTCTTCTATTTGCCCTTGGTTCTGCCTGCCTCCCCTCCACCCCCACCCCCATCATGTCCCCCAGCTGAGCACCCTCAGGAAGCATGAGGTCCTCACACTGCCAGTGCTGACCAAGCCCCAGGTCCTTCAGGGGGGTCTGGGGCTTAAATGGGAGCCCCAGGACTCTCTAAGCCCTGTCTCCAGCTGGTGGACCAAGCAGAATGAGCAGCTGCCTATTGGGGACCCTGGAGAGGAGCCTGGCTTGGGTGGGCAGGTCTGGCTTCCTAATGCACCCATCACCCCTTCATCCCTGTACCCCTACATTCATGTACCCTTCACCCCTGCACCCCTTTATCACTATATCCCTTCACCCCTGCACCTCTGCATCCCACCACACCTGCATCACTGCTCCTTTGCATCGTAGTGTCTGGCTTCTGTCTTGAGCAACTACCTGGCAGTGCCCTTTTCTTCACTGCTGGAGCCCTGGGGCCAGGCCTCTAGGGGCACTCAGGGAATATTAGTAGACTGACTGAGGCTGCTGCCCAGCAGGGAGCTGGGGAACAAGTGTTGTGGGTCAGGGCCTGGGGGCGTCTAGAGCTCTGTTCTGAACACAGTGGGTGTAAGAGGCTTCTGAGCTACCTTGGTGGGCATGTCAGGAAGGGGCCCTGCACACACACTGTGGTCTGGAAGGTGACAATGATGGTGGCAGTGCACTGCCTTCCATCCGGGTCTCTCTCTGAAGTCCCATAAAGCAGTGAGTCAATCCCAGGACTGCTCCCATTTTCCAGATGAGGGGACTGGAGCACAGAAAAGTTCAGGGCTCCTATGGGGCAGAGCAGGGGCTGCCTGGGAAATCCCGTGACATTTTGGAGTCATAGCAGAAGTGGCTCTACCTCATGGCAGAAAGCGTCTTCAGACACCAGGGAGAAAGGCCAAGCCTCCAACATCAGTGGAGGAGCTCGGCTTCACCTCCAGTGTACTTGGGAGCCCCAAAGGGGGTCGACACATGCTCTCCTGGCCACAAGAGTGGAGCTGGGTGGAGGCAGAGAGGGAGAAAAAAAATATCTGCATGGGGCCAGAAGTGCAATGTCTGCCTCAAAGATGGGGTGCAGCGGGAGCTGGAGGAGGAGCTGGGGCATGCCCTATGGTTCTGAGAGAAGGGTGGGACTGTCCATAGTTAGTGGACTGTGAGTTCAGCAGGATGTCTCTGTCTGGGTTCCAGCTCCAGGCTACGCTGGGCCAAGGCTCATATGCAACCCTACAGGTCGGGGCCCTCAGGCCCTGTTCCTGCAAACCAGAGCTAGACTCCAGGCCTCCATGAAGCCCTGGAATGGGCCCTAAGAGCGCCCTTCAGGAGGCCAAGGCTGCAGGTCAGAGCTGGGCCCACCGAGTCTCCTCACCCGACAGTCCCACAGCGCTTGCTGACTCAAGCACACAGTGGGGTATGAACCGGCTGAGGGCTGGAGGAGGTAGAGGGCAGGCCTTGCATAACGTCATAGCTCAGCCCTGGAGGCTGACTGCACCCCAGCAGGGTCAGGGTGGACAGCTATGCTCCCAGAGGCACCTAGGTCCCAGGCCCCTTGGACTGGGTACTACCATTGCCCGACTCCTGCTTCTCCTAGAAGACAATTGAGCCTTGACTGGTGGGCATGAGTCCAGTGAGGCACAGGGGCTCCAGGGACCAGGATCTGCACTGCTGGAGCTGGAACCCCCTCCCACTGCCACCCCGAGCTGTCTAGACACATCGCCACACCGACCTCCCTCCTCTGGGGGAATGAGTCACTCAGAGCCTGGCCGCCCCCAGCTGCCTGCTTCCTCAGGGTCACTGCCTGCAGCTTGAGGGCGGCTCAAGGACAGCTGGGATGGTAGGGAGGGAGGCCGAGTTGGGGCAAGAGTGCTGGCTCCACACACTTGGGGACAAGGCTCATCACCCCATCCACCCCCACCTGGACTTCAACACTCCCACCACTGGCAGCCGCAGGTGGAGATCCCAGGCTGGGGAGGAGGCCTCCCTCCCAGAGCTGCCTAATTGCTGCCTGTCACAGCTCAAGTGGGTCACCGTGAGACTGGGCTATTTCTAACTGCAGCAGGTGCCGCACCCCCACCCCTGCCCGACAGCAGGCGGAGGAGGAGATACTATTGGTTTATTTCCCAAGGTCGGAGGTGGACAGATGGGCAGCGGGCCACTGCTGTTCTCCTGCCAGAAGCTGCAACGGCTGGGTGCCTGTGCACTCTCTGCCTGGGGTGGACCCCACACTGACTGAGAAAAGGGTCAGGCTCAGCCACTCTGTTGATGCTTAAGAGGTCTTTGGGGGAGCTGGGGGAAAGGGGCTACTCCTTCCTTCTCTCACCTCTGCACCCTTTTCTCCTGCCTTCCAAAAAAACACACATGACATCATCTGAGAGAATGATGAAGACTTTAGACATGGGCGCCAGACTCACACTTGCCCAGCACTGTGCTGGGGGCGGGCAGAGCAAAGACACAGGAGGTGGGAGTGGGTGCTGTGGAGCACCTGCTAGGGCTGGTGGTCACTGGAGTGGAGGGTAAGGTTAGCCACAGTGACTCCAGGAAGCGCCAGGGTCAAGTCCAGGTGATCAGAGTCTGCGGCTCATGGAGAACCAGGCAGCGCTGACATCCCTCCTGGTGCCCAGCATTGCCAGGTGGCTGGGGTGCTGGGGTCTGCCCAGAGGGGGCAAGGCCAGCCTTCCATCCATAGTGTGGGTGGGCAGCCTCGCTGGACCTGAATCCTGGGCTCCTGACCCTTACACCCAGGAAAGGGTGGTGGGTGCTGTTGGTTGTACCGTGGCCACAGAGGTTTCCCGGTGGTTGGAGGCCTGGGGTCTAGACCACAGCAGAAGGTTCACCTGGGTCCAGCTGACATTGGCTCCTCTGTTCTCTGGTCCAGTGCTGTCCCCTTACGTCAGAGCCCCTCTCCACAGTCACCTGTCCCAGCCCACCCCCAGTGGGAAGTCCTAGTTGAAGGTGGCCCAGGTAAAAGGAAAGGGGGTGATAGCCCTGGAGAGCAGTCAGCTTCCTCCAAGGTCAGTCACTCACCCTGGATGTGGCAGCTGGACCTTAGGACTGCTGGGCTACATCACGGCTGCTGGCTCATCAAATGCCAGGGTAGGAAACACCCAGAATGCTACTCTACCCGGCCTCTGCTGAGGGCAATAGGGTGCTCTTGCAAACCTTGGAAGGGGAGTCCCAGGGGGGGACTCAGGACACAGGATGCACAAGCTGACCAATCGCAGCCATAGACCCCTTTGGACAACAGGGTGCTGGGCGCTGGACTGGGGGATGGGTGGGTGGCTCCTACAGTGGGCCCTAGTACTAAGGCACGAAGCAAACCCAAGCCCACTGGGGTGGGGTGGGGTGGGGTGTGGGAAGGACAGGCTCTAAGGGGCCCCTGAGCCTGCAAAGCACACAGTGACCAAGCAGGGATGATGACCCAGCTCTGCCAACTTGGCATAAGCTGCAGGTGTGGAGTGACAACCCGGGGGTGACAATGGCTCTTGCTGGAAGGGGCCATGCGTCCTGGCCGCCCCTATAAAGGCCTCTGTAGAGGTGGGAGTGCCTCGGATGAGGCTGGCACTGCAGCCCGGACCCAAGGACCAGTCCTGAGCTGGACTCTGGGACACAGACGTCTGGCTGAGAAGGTCCTGCGATGATAAGGCCCGGCGTCGTCAACCAGCCGGTCGCCATCCAAGTCCAGCGGGTGCCAAGTGGGATCCTAAGGTGCGCGCAGGTACAGGGAGGGCAGGGCGAGCGGCAGATGGGCCCGGGGCTCAGACGCACTCCTCTGGCGGGGCAACTGCGCGGCTCAGGGTTGCCTGCGCGGTCCGGGGCGTCCAAAGGCCGGGTGCATGAGGTTCTCGGTGATGTAGGCCACCAGCAGGCAGATGACCACGAGCATGACGCAGATAGAGCCGCCCACCGCCGTCATAGCTACCACGATTTCCCGCATGCCGGCCGGCTCGGCGGCGAACTCCACGCACTCCGCGGGCGCGAGCGGCGACGGCGTGGTGGGCGCGGGGGGCGCCCCGGGTGCGGCGCGCAGCGGCAGCGGCTGCAGGCACAGGCGGTAGCGCACGCCGTCGTGCACGTCGGGCAGCAGGTAGTCGCGGCACGAGGCACCGAGAAGCACGCGCTCACACGGGAAGCGCGTGTAGGCGCCACGCCAGGAGCAGTTGAGCGCGAAGCCGCGTAGTCTGAGCGCCTCGGCCGGCGCCAGGCGCCACTGCAGCAGGACGCTGCGGTTGCGCAGGACGCTGGCGCGCAGTGAGTGGCCGGCCGAGCGGTGAGCCGCGCAGCCTGGAGCCTGGCAGCGGAAGCCGCGCGCGGGACTGCGGAAGCACAGGCGGCCGCCGCCCGCCTCG
>NW_006921723.1:4659865-4670344 GCF_000298275.1 Orycteropus afer afer
CCGCCCCCCTTAACCCTCGCCGGGCCACCGGCCTGCGGGTGTCTGCCTCGCCCTCAATACGCTCCCCACGGCGTCCCCGATTCTTTGAGGCCACCCTGCCGAGTCGGGCTGCCGGCCGCGAGGGCAGCGGGCAGTCGAGGGGTCCGGGACCCCTAGTATGGGCGCAGTCCGTTGTTCTCAGTACGTGGACGAGCCTCCGGCTGTCGCTGCCTCCTCGCCGCCGCGGGGCTCTTCCGAAGCTTTCACGGGCGGCGTGGCGGGCTGTTTCGAGTCATGGTCTCCGAGGGCAGCTATGCGATCTCTCTTGGCTGCACCAGTTGGAAGCTGCGCCTCCCAATGGGGTGGAGGGCAGCGGCGTGGAGAGCGCAAGACTCTGGGTCGCGCTCTCCGACGCTGAGAAACCGGGACCCACAGCGGGGACCAGCAAATGAGCGTCCCACCTGCTCCGACTCAGGGAGGGAGATGCGTGCTGGTCCTAGGGGGCGAGGGCGGAAATGTTTCTTTGCCCCCAGGGCTGCTCTTCAGTCTGGTGAAAACTTGATTCACAGAAGGGCACCTATACCGGGGTACAGCTGGGCGAGGACCCCGGCCCTCTGCTCCTTCGCCGGGTGAACAGTGCCTATGTAAGAATACACCCTCTAGTCAATGCCCTGGAGGAGTCCTTCCGATGCGTGGGCGGGAGGCCAGGGCTGGACAAAGGGGACAGCTGCCCAAACGCCCACTAGTGCACAGGTTGGGTGGCACCGCTGGGAAGGAAGGATACTACACCTTCCCCCACAGCCTGTCCTCAGGATCTGTCCCAGAGCCTGACCCCCGGTCCCATCCCTGCCTCTGCTCTCCAGTGCCCAGGATACCCTTCCGGGACCAGGGGCCGGTAGCCAAGCCTGCCGATCAGATATGAACCTGAGCTCCCACGTAGGTGAGCCCATCCCCAGGGAGGGCTGCTCTGTGCTCTGTGAAAGGAGGCCAGGAGGGTCAGGCTGGCTGTCCTTCTGATGCTGGGCCCCCCCAGGCACTTTTCAGTTGATGATCTCACCTGGGAGCAGGAGAGGAGAAACTGAGTAGGCGCTGACACACACTTAGTTCTTGGTCTGGGACCTCTGCCTGGCCAGGATTCTCCCCATACCTCTGTGAGACCCCTCCCTTGCTCTCATCAACTCCTGGTCATCCAGAAAAACCCAGGACCAGAAGCTGCCCCCCCTGTCAGTACTAATTACCTGGCTTGGAGTGCTCTGACTCCAACACCAGGCTTTGCTGGGACCCTTGGCAGGGGCTGCTGAGGCCTGTGCCTCTGATGGGCATGGGCTGGGGGGGTGGAGTAAAAGCCCTGAAGGGGCACTTCCAAGCCATGCTCTAGATGCCACTCACTCCTGAGGAGGGAGATCCTGGCTCTGGCCTCAGCTTCATGGGGGCATCAGGAGCTCCCCCAGAGAAGCAAAAAAATGATGGTGAGTTGGGGCTCCCCAGGTCTGCACCCAAAGCTCTCTAGGGTTTTGGCTGCCCTCACTATTGGGCCTGTAGCCCCTTGGGCACCTGCCCCAAGGGGTGAGGGAACTGGCAGGGGTAGGACAAGGGTCTAGGTGACAGTGCAAGGGGCAGGCTCTTTGACTGTCCAAGCCTCCAGCTATGATGGCCCCTGGGGTCAGACCACAGGTCTGGGGTCAGTCCACCAGCCCCTGCTCCAGGAGAAGAGCAGGTGGAATAAGGAATGGAATAAGATGGAATATGTTCATGCTTCATAGACAGCCAGGCAGGAATCCAATCAGACCCAGCCAGGGCCTCCCTGGGGAGTCTGGCCACCTTGATCCTGATTCTGGGGGCCAACTTGCTGGTTTGGCCTTCTATTAGGGACTCTTCTGACTAGCTGCCTGGGGCATGCTGACCCTCTCCTCTCTGGGGTCTGGAGCGGCTGGCTGGGCTGAGGGCCCTGTTCTTCCTGCCTAGACCTGGACATTTCTTCATTCATGGCATCTTGCCAACTTTGGGCAGCCTTGGGCAGGAGAGGGGACTGTGCCCAGCCATCCCTATTCCAGGAGCTTCCAGATGCAGCAGGAAAGGGAGAAGGCAGACTCAAAGAAGCCCTACTTCCCACCTGCCAGGATTCTGGGCTGATAAAGCAAATGTTTTGCTGTCCCTCAAATCACGAGGAAGCCCATACTCCCCTCATTCCATCCAGGCCCCATTCACCTTTGTTCATTTCTGCAGCTGCACCTCCCAGTGGTCAATAGGGGGCCAGAGGGACCTGGGATGCCTTCTGTAGTCCTACAGGAACCCAGTCCCAGGGCTTGGGTTTTGCTGAGTGGCTGGAGCTCCCCACCCCATCCCACTTCGAGGAAAGCAGAAGGAGTCAGCTCTCTTGGCCCAGGGACCATGCTCCCATCCCCTGGCCTCAGCAGGAAGCAAGTTCACCCCTCAAGAAAGTCAGCCTCCTGGGTGGTGGTGGAGGAGTGGAGTCACGAGGACAGCACTTGCTGGAAGAATACGGATTAATGGGGTTTGGAAGCATGTGGAGCTACTGTCATTCCCATCCCACTGGAGGCCAGGACCAAAGGCAAGACTGCTGAGAGGGGGCATTCCCAAGCCAGAGTCCCCCAGCTGACCAGTGGGAGCCCCTCTGGCCTGACTGGGGTTGAGGTGGGAGTCCTGGTCCAGGCTGCAGGTCCTAGACCCTCCTAGGCCCACTCACCTAGGCCTCCAGGGTAGCCTCACCTTCCTCGTTTGTCTGAGGAGAGGACTGGACGGGTTGACTGTCACTGCCTAGGCCAGGCCGGTTTGCTACCCGCCTGCCTGGGGGCAGCTTTTCTTCCATTGGGAGGTGCAAGCTTCAGCTAGTCCTCTGCAATGAGTCCTCTGCTCCAAGCAGGGGTGGTTGCTGGGCTTTCTCTTCCCAGGGGCAGAACAGGGATAGGTGCCCTTGGGCCAGTCACCATGTACATGATCATCTCCAGGGAGTAAAAGGTTTGGGCCACTGAAGGAGCTTCTTACATCTCCCCCAGCAAAGCCAGGCCTCACTCAGGCTCAGCCTGACTCCCACCCCACACATCTGGAACAGAATCCAGCTCAGCAAGTGAAGGGAGGTGAGAAGGCCAGGGTGCGAGCGGGACTGTCATGGAAGTCAAGGGTCAGCACCCCACCCTCCCCACTCCCCAGTGGATGAGCGGGCAGGAAAAGGCCACATGGGCAGGAAAGCAAAGATGTGACCCTCCACACACTCTGTGGGCCTCACCTCCACAGGCCACTGCCCAGCTTTACCAAGCTCTGCCCAGCCCCCCTGTGGTGGTTAAGTTTGTGTGTCAACTTGGCTGGGCCTGGTTGAGTGGCTGGGCAGCTGGATGTAGTATTCGCCATGATGAGACTGGTAATCAACTCCATGATGGAATCTACTGTGAGCAGCTGAGTAGCTGCCTTTGGGTATGTGGTCTGCTTCCTGTATATAGGGAGAAGCCTTGGGAATGGTCTCTAGCCTATGGCACACTTGGACCCTGCATGTAGCCGTGTCATTGCTCAACAACCTGCTATGCTCTGCCGACCTTGGGACGTACAATGAACTTAGTCAATGGCCTGCAGTGTAGTTTGGTAACATCGGAACTGTGACTTTTTACTTGTCAACTTTGGGGCTTCTCAGCCTCAGCAGCCAGCAGCTGTCTGAGTGAAGAAACGCCTCTAGCTTCAGTGGGCCAGGAGCAGGAGGCAGAGCTGGACCCAAGGTTGAAGGGCTTTCACCCAACCCCTAGAGCCTGGCACTTTGAACTTGGACTTAAAGCCTCTAAATTTTAAGAATAAACTCCTGTTTGTTAAGGCCATCCCATTTGTGGTAGAATTCTCGTCAGAGTGGCACTAGGTAACTAGAACACCCTCCAAGCCCCTCCCAGCCCTTTGGCCTCAGGCAGATGGACACTGTTCACACACCCCCATTATGTCTTTCATGTAGATTTAAGTCCCCTTGGCTACTCTATCTTCATGGAGTGACACAGACCTCCTCTGGTTCTGTTTCTTTAGTCACCGCTAGTCCTGTTTGTGAGCTGGCCAGGAAGGGGGAGGGAACGGAATCAGTCAGTGCCATAAAGGATAGTTCCTGAGGCTCCCACTTCTGTTGAGTTGATAATCGTAGCTTAGCATCTCCTACCCGACTGTGTTTCCCTTACTCCCCACTGGCACCTCTACAGCTGGACTCTCATCAGGTGGGTGACTAGAACTTCATTCCCACACTCTCTTGCTCCTTAGCAGTCCTGCCTTTTGGGGGATTGCCCTAGTTTCCCACTGACCACTGCTACTTAAATTGGGAGGACTGGGATGTTCCAGACACCCTTGGCCTTCAGGGTAGCACAATCATCAGGTTCATCACCTTGGCCAGCATGGTCACCCTTTCTCTGCCAGTTCAATCAAAAGCAAGAGGAGCCAAGTTAGTGCATCCAAGGCTTTGGGAAGCGGGGGCCTCCAGCTCTGTCCTTTGGCTCCCAGACCCTGAACCTTGACTCTGGAGAAGCAGCCCCTGGTGGCCTCTGGCTTAAAGCATACTCCGAATGTCAGATAGCTACCCCCTTCCCCAAGTGGCTTCAGGAGGCTATGACACACTTCTATTAGGCCTGGGCTTTCAGGTGACAAAGGAGCCCTGGTGGTGCAGTGGTTAAAGTGCTCAGCTGTTAATCAGCCGTTCTTTGGGAGAAAGATGAGGCAATCTGCTTCCATAAAGATTTACAGCTTTGGAAACCCTATGGGGCAGTTTACTGCATCCTACATGGTTGCTATAAGTCAGAATCAACTGGCAATGGGTTTGGGTCCAGGACAGGGATGGGGTTTAGGGTAAGACCATGAGCTTTAGAGTGAGACCATGAGTTCATGGGCATGAGGCCCTTGCCACTTTCTTTTACTACAAAGTGTTTCCTTAGTCTGAGGTGATATTACATAGGCTACAGTGACAGGGAGGTATTCTAAGTCCACCATAAAGGGACGAGCAGAATTGTAGTGGGCAGGTGTAGTGAGTTCAGTTGTGTGCTGTTGAGTCTATTCCAACTCCTAATGGGAGCTCTGATGGCATAGTGCCTAAGGCATTTGACTGCTAACCAGAAGGCTGGTGGTTTAAACCTACCAGCCACTCCTCGGGAGGAAGACTGGGTAATCTACTTCCGTAGAGATACTGCCTCAGAAACCGAAGGAGGGATCACTATGAGTCGGAATCAACTTGACGGCAGTGAGTTTGGTTTTGGTTTTGGAGTGACCCTATATGACAGAGTAGAACTGCCCCACAGGGTTTCCAAAGCTGAAATCTTTTTGGAAGCAGATCACCAAGTTTTATGTCTTGCAGAGCCATGGTGGGCTCAACCTCCCACCTTTCAGTTCGCAATTGAATGCTTAACCATTGCGCCTCCAGGGCTCCTCAGTGAGTTCAATAGTGGCCCCCAAAATACATGTTCTTCAGATCTGTGAATGACCTTATTTGGAGAAAGGGCCTTTGCAGATGTAATTAAGTTAAGGCTCTCTGGATAAGATCACCCAGAAATTAGGCTGGACCCTAAATGCAATGACAAGCGTCCTTAGTTGGGGAAAGGAGATTTAAGATACAGAGACATACAGAGGGAAGACCATGTGAAGATGGAGGTAGATGCTAGAGTTATGCAGCCGCCAGAAGCGGGAGAGAGGTGTGGAACAGACTCTGGGGAGCCTGCATGAGGAACCAGCCCTGTGACACCTTGGCTGTGGACTCCTGGCCTCCAGGACTGGAACACAATAAAGTACTGATATTTTAAGCACCCAGTTTGTGGTCCTTTGTTTCGGAAGCCCTGGAAGATGGGTACATCAGGGAAGGCAAATTCACCTCCAGAGTACCCGCCTTTCCTGTGGAAACAACTCACTGTTCCTCTGATGAGGAGGGATCATGGGAGGGACCCCAAGTAAGCCACCACCACCTGGTGATCAGCTGGTCTGAGGATGGTGCATAGCAGGGGCCTGCACTGGTCTCTGCTGTGGGCAGTGGGGCACTCAGCAGTGGCGGTGGTCAGCCACCTTGGTGAGGGGCATCCATGTTGCTGGGCCCAGTGAGCAGTGACCAGGGCTGGAGAAAAAGGCTATCTGCAAATCACAGGATGGTCATCAAGTCCCCTGATTATCAAGTGCCTCCTTCACAAAGCTGCCTATGGAGACATTTGCATGGGACAAGCTCTGTGCCTACTTCAAAGACTTTACCTACCCATCTACCCAAGACCTTCTTGAACCATCTCCCCAAGTCCCTGCCCAGATGGTCTGCCTTCAAACTACTACTCTGAAGATACTCCCCCATGTGTCACAGATGCCTGACACACTGTCCCTGGGACTTATCCCTTCACTATCCTATTTTGTGGGCACAGAGGTAACTGGAACCAGCAGCCCCCACTTCTGTATGAAGCTAACTTATTAGGCAGCCCCATTAGGACTTGAGAGAAGGGAGCCTTGCAGGGCAGTATAGGGGGCAGATATAAAATGGTGAGGGTAGTTGTAGCATCCGAACCTATCTAATTTCAGGGGGGTTAATGAGAATCAAGCTCAGCACAAGGCTGATTCCTATGAGGCAGAGCTCAGACACACCTCCACTCTCCAATCTTTGACTGGTTATGAGGCAGAGATCAGACATACCTGCATTCTCCAATCTTTTTACCAATTCTGACACAGCCATCTCTCCCACAGCACTCTACTTGTCTTCTCAGTTCAATAATCCATTGCAATGGCCCTACAGAACTCACAGATCATACTTACAGTTAAGTGGTTTATTAAAGAAGCAATAGGGTATAACTTGGGATCAGGAAGCATGCAAGCAAAGTCTGGAAAGGTCACTGGAAGAGAAGAGTACATCCTTCCCTTCTTCACTGCAGGACAGCTCACTCAGCTCCTCTCAGCCACATAAGAAGGCAGGCCTTCTATCTGTCATATACACACTCCTTTGGCCATGTAGGCTTCCTATCAACTTCTCTGAGGACAAGCATAGTCTGCCCTCAGCCTTCCTGCTATCAGCTCTGTGTCACAGTCTTTCCCAGGTCTGTCATTGTCTTCAATGCTATAGCTATGTTACAGCTCTTTGAAGAAGCTCCTTGCCACCTGTCTCTCTGATGCTTCTCTCTTCTTTTCTTTCTGTTTCTTCTTACTTCCTCTCTGAAATAAACCTCTGTGGGTTGGCTGTATATGTACATAAACTTCTTCTCAATTTCAAGGCATAGCCCTCCCACTAGGGCCATGAACTGTCCAATTCCCTCTCAGTAGACCATAGATGCTTCATTTGCATAGTAGGCTATAGTTACTTCATTTGCATTGTCCACAGTCACTTCATTTGCATAGTCTATTGACCAGTCCCTGCAAAGTGCATACCAATCATAGGGCAGACTGCAGGCCAGAGCCAGACAAAAAGAATAAAACCAAGTTGTTTACAACTTACATAGGAAATGTAACAAACCCTTTGGGATAGAAAACTGGGGTAAAGGTACCTCCTCAGGGCCTGGGGAAAATTCTCTCAAGCCGTTTTCCCAAAGAACCAAGACAAAAGGCTTGGTTAAATGCATTCTTAGAATGCATTTAAATTCACTTTTTCACTAAAAGAATGCATTTCTTGGTTAAATACATTGTTGTTGTTGTTGTTGTTGTGTGCCATCGAGTCGGACCCGACTCATAGCGACCCCTCCTTGGGTTTCCGAGGCAGTATCACTACGGAAGTAGATGCCCCATCTTCCTTCCAAGGGTTAAATACATAAAGGAACTCATTTCACTACATCAGGGCATAGCCAGACAGAAGGACACAGAGAATGACTCTGGAAAGGACTGGGTTACAGTGATCACTCCATGGCTTGGCTTCCAGCTGCCTATGGCTCCTCAGACAGCTCTTGGGAAGAGCCAGTTTGAGAAAGAAGCCAACCCAGATGCAGGCAGAGTGGAGAGAGGCAAAAAACCTGCTCTGACAACTTGCTGTAACATCTGGATCAAGCCTCAACTGAAGCAAGACTACCCCTGGACTTTTCCATTAACATTGAACTATGGGGGGTGGGTAGGAGCTCTGGTAGCATAGTGCCTAAGGCACTTAACTGCTAACCAGAAGGCTGGCGGTTCAAACCCACCAGCCACTCCTCGGAAGGAAGATGGGGCAATCTATTTCTGTAGTGATACTGCCTTGGAAACTCAAGGAGGGGTCGCTATGAGTCAGGTCTGACTCAACGGCACATAACAACAACAACATGGGGGGGGTGTTCTGATTATTGCAACTCAGAGTTCCAGTGGCATCACCTTCCCTGTCCCCCACTCCATACCCCTGGTCAGAGTCCAGTGGAGCCTCCGAGTCAGCAAAGTGGGGGTGAGGCCTCCATCCCTCACCTTGGGCCTCCAGCAGTGATTGACATGAACAAAAACCTAGCCCTGGCACTGAGCTCCCTGAGAGGCAGAAGTGAGGGTGGAGGGGGCCGGGAGTGGACACACAGAGACCACTGCCCACAGACTGTGAGCAAGAGCGTAGGCAACCACTTTTATGAGAGGAAACCTTCCTGAAGCTCTCCTGTGGGGTCACTGGGGACTGTTGTTGTTGTTATGCGCTGTCGAGTGGGAACTAGACACTGGGAAATCCAGCTGGGGCTGGCCTAGAAAGAAGAGAGGAAGGAAGGAGAAAAGAAGGAAGGGAGGAAAGGGAGGGATGAAGAAAGGAAGGGAGGACTGAAGGAAGGAAGAGGAAGGAAGGCCTGCACGTCTCCAATCTCCAGCCGGAAGCACCACCGTCTGATCGTCCCTAGGCACCACTCACTGATGTTTATTAAACGTTTTCTTAAACTAATTCACTTTTTCACTTGAAGAATGCATTTCTAAAAGAGACTTCATATCTCAGCCATTAATAGAAACTCAGTGTCACTTGTCATAAATAGAAGGTGTCAGAAAAATAAGTATCAGACCTTGGCCTCACTTCCTGTTTGGAGGCCTCGGAGTGGCTCTGAGAAGGCTGCCTCTGAAGGCTTTCAGGCCTTTGTACTCCCTGCACCCAACTGTGGCCACCACTTAGCAGCAGCCCGAGCACATCCCAGCCTGTCCTGAGCCCATGGACCCTGCCCGAGCTACACCGGCTGCAGGCAGGCTTTCCTTCCCACACGAGGGGGGCCATGTGGACATCTGTGCCCTCTGGAGCTGCAGGATGGGACCAACTTCCACCCGACCCACTCCTGGCACCCTCGTAGCATATCTGCCACCCCACTCTCCTGCCCCATCCCTCCTCCACCCCCTCATGAGGGACCCTCATGGACTGGCTCAGGACACCCCTGAGTGCATTCGGTCACAGGACTGTGAGAAAGGTTCGCATTTCCAGGTTGTATGGAAAAATCTCTGGGGGCAGTGGTGGTGGTGGGGCTTCCATGGCAAAACCTTCCCACCACCCAAAGAACCCCTCCCCTTCTTCCCAGCTGGGCTGGGGGGTGGTTTCGGCCCGTAAATCTCTCTCTATGCGCCTTTCTCTTCCTATTTCTCCAGCCACAGTGGTTCCTTCTCTCCGGGAAATGCAGGCCTTGAAGACCCTGTGCCAACTTCTTCTCATGCCCCAAAGGGCCAGGGTGGGGCAAGTGGGGGTGGGGAGTTAGGGGAAGGCTGTATTCTCCAAAGGTCCCTGCCCCCCACCCCCAGCCAAAAAAGCATTGGCCCTAGAATCGAACCCTTCTCCAAGCACTGTCCTCAGCCTCCCTCTCTGTGGCCGGCAGGGTGTGGGGCAGTGGACAAATAACCACAAATCTAAGAATCAGCACAAAGCCAATTCCTATGAGGCCAAAGTAAGATCTATCCCAGACTGCCACATTCTCCAGCTGCTGGACCACTCCATCTCTGACACTGGCCACTCTCCCTCCCCTCAGCCTCTTCTCTCCCCCATGTGGATTTGGCTGCAACATCTCACAGAACTGACACTCTGTACTTACAGTTAAGTGGTTTATTGAGGAACAGGGTACAGCTCAGGATCAGGCTCAAGGAAGCAGGCAGGCAGTGTCCCTTCCTCAGTGCAGGCCCACTCTCTCAGCTCCACTCAGCTTCCCGAGGACAGACTCCTCTCTACTCCCTCAAGTCAGGCTTTTCTCAGCCCTGCCATCTGTCACTGCTGGCTCTGCCCCAGGGCCCCCTCCAGGCCTCTTGCCGTCTTCAGTATAGCCCTTGACCAGTTACGGGTCTTCTAGGAGGTTCCTTGTCTCCTCTCTGCTTTTTCCTGCTGCTACTCTTCTTGCTTCTGCCTACCTGCCAAGCCACACGTGGGGCTGGCAGCACACACACTCACACAACTCCATGTTTCGGAAGGGGCATGAATATGAATCTCTGTCAGTAGGTTGGCCAGATAGTTGTCTTCCAAATTTCCTGACATAGATGAGTCAGTGCTTCCAGCATTGTATCCATTTGTTGAAAAATCTCAACTGATTTTCGATGGACAGTCAATTGTAGTTTGTGTTTAACTGAGTGGGAGACAACAACAATCCGCATAAGACACAACCACACCTACAACTCCTGGGA
>NW_006921723.1:4688108-4708214 GCF_000298275.1 Orycteropus afer afer
GCTCAAGGCAAAGAATACCAGAAAGATGTTTACTTGTGTTTTATTGACTATGCAAAAGCATTTGATTGTGTGGATCATAACAAATTGTGGATAACATTGAAAAGAATGGGAATTCCAGAACACTTAACTGTGCTCATGAGGAACGTGTACATAGACCAGGAGGGTGTCGTTTGAACCAAAAAAAGGAACAGTACATGGTTTAAAATCAAGAAGGAAGTGTGTCAGGGTTGTATCCTTTCACCATACTTATTTAATCTGTATGCTGAGCAAATAATCCGAGAAGCTAACTATATGAAGAAGAATGTGGCATCAGGATTGGAGGAAAAATCATTAACAACCTGCACTACACTGATGACACAACTTTGCTTGCTTAAAGTGAGGATGACTTGAGGCATTTATTGATGGAGATTGAAGAATACAGTCTGCAGTATGTATTACAGCTCAATATAAAGAAAACAAAAATCCTCACAACTGGACCTATAAGCAACATTATGATAAATGGAGAAAGGATTGAAATTGTCAAAGACTTCACATTGCTTGGTTCTACAATCGATGCCAATGGAAGCAGCAGTCAGGACATTAGACGATGTACAGCACTGGGCAAATTGGCTGCAAAGGACCTCTTTCAAGTGCTGAAGAGCAAAGATGTCTCCTTGAGGACTAAGGTGCACCTGACACAAGCCATGGTATTTTCAATCGCCCCCTATGCATGTGAGAGCTGGATAATGAATAAGGAAAACCAAAGAAGAATTGATGCTTTTGAGCCGTGGTGTTGGCGAAGGATGCTTAAAGTACATACCGTGGACTTCTAAAAGAACTAACAGGTCTGTCCTGTAGGAAGTGCAGCTAGAATGCTCCTTGGAGGTGAGAATGGCCAGACTTTGTCTCACATACTTTGGTCATGTTGTCAGAGGGACCATTCCCTGGAGAAGGATGTCATGCTTGGTAAGGTGGAGGGTCAACGAAAGAAGGGAAAGCCCTCAATGAGATGGATTGACACGGTGGCAGTGGCGATGGGCTCAAGTGTAGCAACGATCATGGAGCTGGCTCAGGACCAGATGGTGTTTCATTCTGTTGTACATAGGGTCGCTATGAGTTAGAGATGACTCAACGGCACCTAACAACAACAACAACAAATATATATATATATATTTGGTAAAACTGAACTTTATTGAGGTATGTTGTTGTTGTTGTTGTTGTTATGTGCCGTCGAGTCGGCCCCGACTCATAGCGACCCCTCCTTGGGTTTCCGAGGCAGTATCACTACGGAAGTAGGATTGCCCAACCTTCCTTCCGAGGAGTGGCTGGTGGGTTTGAACCACCAGCCTTCTGGTTAGCAGTCAAATGCCTTAGGCACTGCACCACCAGAGCTGCTCACTGTAATCTAAATGCAGACATTTCTGCCTGCTCCCCCCAACCGCCCCACCCACATTCCCTTGTGCCCTCTCCCAGTGTATTCTTCCCACAATTGGACCACTAAAGCATAGTATCAATGGAATCACTCTTCTGCAGCTTGCTTCTGTGACACAGAGAGTCTTTGAGATCCTCTTGTGTTTTGCACCTTTCAGTACTTTGTCTTTTTTTATTACTGAGTTGGAACGTTTCGTTCTGTTGTACACTAGGTGGCCAGGAATAGGAGTCTACTTGACAGCAACTCTTGTTGTTGTTATGTGCCATCGAGTTGGACTCGACTCACAGCGACCCCTCCTTGGGTTTCCGAGGTGGTATCACTGTTGTTGTTATGTGCCATCGAGTAGGTCCCGAATCATAGCGACCCCTCCTTGGGTTTCCGAGGCAGTATCACTATAGAAGTAGATTGTCCAACCTTCCTTCTGAGGAGTGGCTGACGGGTTTGAACCGCCAGCCTTCTGGTTAGCAGTCAAGTGCCTTAGGTACTATGCTGTCAGAGCTCCCAACAGCAATTCTATCTCTATCTAAACCAAAAAACCCAAACCCACTGCCATCAGGTTGGCTCTAGCTACCCTGTAGAATAGAACAGAACTGCTCCATAATGTTTCCAAGGCTGTAATCTTTCCAGCAGCTGACTTTTCTTTCTCCTGTGGAGTGGCTGGTGGTTCAAACCGCAGACTTTTAGGTTAGCAGCCCAATGCCTTAACCATTGCACCACCAGAACTCCTTTATCTCTACCTAGTATCTCATTATAAAGTCTGTTTTTACATTCCCTGGTTGATAGACAATGGGCAGTGTTTGGCAATGATCTTGGTGTGGTAATGAAGTTGTGTGTCAAGTTGGCTGGGCCTATTTTTGAGTGGCCAGACAGCTGGATGTAGTTATTCCCCATGATGACATTGGTAATCAACTCCATGGTGGTATCTACTGAAGCAGTTGAGTAGCTACCTTGGGGATGTGGCCTGCTTCTGATATATAAGAAGAAGCTTTGAGAAAGGTCTCTGCAGCTTTTTGGCACACTTGGACCCTGCATGTAGCTGAGTCTTCATTCAGCAGCCTGGAATGTTTTCTGCTGATCTTGGGACTGCCTCTGGACTTGAACTAGTGGCCTGCCACATTATTTGGTAATCTTGAGACTGTGCCATTTTATTTGTCAACCTTGGGTTTTTCAGCATCAGCAGCCAGCAGCTGCCTGAGTGAAGAGATACCTCTAGTGCCAGTGGGCCAGGAGCAGGAGGCAGAGCTGAAGCCCAAGGTCGAGGGGCCTTCACCCAGCCCCTAGAGCCTGGCACTTTGAACTCAAACTTCTAGCCTCCAAAACTATAAGAGAATAAATCCCTCTTTGATCAAGCCATCCCATTTGTGTTATGTTTGTCAGAGTGACACTAGGTAACCAAAACACTTGGCGATATAGCTTGAGAAAAGGTAGAACACAGGTTTGTGGGTCAGTTTTTTACAGTTCCTTCTTCTCTAGTCCTCTTGTGGGATGTGGGGAAAGAGAGGCCACTGGGATGGAGAGTGTCCTTCCTGGGGGTGGGCATGGGGGTGATGTTTTGGTAGGAATTGCATTGAATCTGTGACCTGTTGTTGGGTAGAGAAGGGCTGCAGTTATGACCACATCAGTACATCTCAGGTCATTCACTCAAATTGTTCATCTGCCTAGGAAAATATTGGCATCCCAGAAGGGAACAAAGCAGAGTAGGACATATGTCTGGTCCAAAAGACAGATGTTTATTGGTACCAAGAGGGGTAGCTCTTCCTGATTTATTAGGGTCATACTTGTGGCTTCCTCTTGGGTGGTGAGAACAGCAGTGCTGTAGGTGTTTTCCCTGGCTGAGTGTCCCCTCTGTACAGCCCTGGAGAGGTCACTTGAAAGATTGTGAGTAAAGTCACCTGTTTTCCTTAACAAGTATTAACAAGTATCACAGAAAATAAGACCCACTTTTGTCCCTCATGCTATAGCCATCATCCCAGTGGGGGTAAAACATGACTGGTGAGGCCCTCCATGCAGCAAGATGGTGGGTTCCCATGTTAGGCTGGTTAGTTTCACCACCTCCAGAAGGAAAAAACAACCAATCTGCCACAGTGGGGTTAACCTATGAGAAGCACCAATTGATGGTTCCACTTCCCAGTACCAAGTCCTGAGGTGTTCAGAGGACCATGCTGCTTTGTTCCAATAACCACATGGGAAGATACACCTCCAGAGCCTGTGATGTCATGTATATCATGGTGGGAGGGTCACTTGGGGCTCCAAGTCGGCATATGAGCTAAGTCCCAGTGGAAGCCAAACTCATCAACCTCAAAGCCTCAGGCAGCAGCTTAGTCCACCCTACAAGGGAAGTCTTGCCTGCAATGGTGTGCATCTGTTGTAGGACACTGTTCCTTCTTTCTGCTTGATCTGCAGCCTAAGGGTTATAGGAGAGGTGGTATTGCCATTCTATCTCATTTTCAGCCACCCATCCATACTTCTCATGACCTGTAAAGTGTGTCCTTTTGTCACTGTCAATCCTTCAGTGTATCCCATAAGTAACACTCGATTTTTGTAATCCCTTTATTGTAGCAGCCTTTTTCACTCATTTACATGGGAATGCCTAGGTTAAGTTGATAACCATGTCCACACACACAAGAGTATATATCATTTCTTCTCTCATGGGTAAGGGCCCTATATAATCTGCCAGCCAGGCTATTAATGTCTGTGTTCTCTTATGTATTTGTCGAGGTTTGTTGGGCAGATGTCTTGGGCATTGGCATAAGTACATGGGGTCATTTTGTACAGTAGTCACCAAATCACTATACTTTACTTCTATGCCAACTTCTTTGGCTATTTTTCAACCAACACCAGCACTACAATGTCCATTTTTCTGGTGAATCCAGTGGGTACCTTCCTCTTCTGGATGCACCATTATATATTGTGCTATAACATCTGCTTCTTGGTTCTCTGGTGGGGAAGGAGGCAAATGGGCTGCTCCATGAAAAACAGGTCAGTATCTGAGGTTTGAAGGCCATCTAGATGTCCTGCCACAGGGATTTTCCCCACAGAGCCTTACCCATTATCTTCCACTGTTCCTTATGCCCTTAGCCAATTCACATAGTTAACCCACAGGCTACCACTCAGCTGTCTGTACAGAGGGTTAAAGACTGGAGCTCATGCGTGATGGCCATTCACACAGCACAGAAGGGGAGAATGACCTGGTTAAGTTCCCTGTTTTCCATGTTGATGTGCCAGGACCCATCTGGTTTCTTCACAGACCACACATGGCTATTAAAAGCACTGTGGACTTCCCAGAGGATTTGTTGTTGCTATTGTTTGCCATCAAGTCGGACCCAACTCATAGCGACCCCTCCTTGGGTTTCTGAGGCAGTATCATTACAGAAGTAGATTGCCCAACCTTACTTCTGAGGAGTGGCTGGTGGGTTTGAACCACCAGCCTTCTGGTTAGCAGTCAAGTGCCTTAGGCACTATCTACCCTTTTTAATATAAAAATGGTTTGACTGATTTCCTTATGTCCTGTTCTGGTTACCTAGTGCCGCTCTGACAGGATTATACCACAAAGGGGATGGCTTTAACAAACAGGAGTTTATTCTTACAATTTGGAGGCTTAAAGTCCAAGTTCAAAGTGCCAGGCTCTAGGGACTGGGTGAATGCCCCTCAACTTTGGGCTTCAGCTCTGCCTCCTACTCCCGGCCCACTGAAGCTAGAGGCTTTTCTTCACCCAGACAGCTGCTGGCTGCTGAGACTGACAAGCCCAAAATTGACAAATAAAAAGGCACAGTCCTGATGTGACCAAACCACATGGCGGGCCATTAATTCAAGTCCATTGAAAGTCCCAAGGTCGGCAGAGCGTGGCAGGCTGCTGAAAAATGACATGGCTCCATGCAGGGTTCAAGAGTGCCATAAACTAGAGACCATTCCCCAAGGCTTCTGCTTATATACAGGAAGCAGACTACATCTCTAAGCCAGCTACTCAGCTGCTCACAGTAGATTCCACCATGGAGTTGATTACCTGTCTCATCATGGGGATTACTACATCCAGCTGTCAGACACTCAGCCAGGCCCAGCCAAGCTGACACACAAACTGAACTACCACATGTCCTCCAGGCAGTTTATATTGTCTGATGTTCACCATTCTTTGCAAGCATCTATCACTACTACCACAGGCATTCATCGAGAACTGAGCCCACCTGTACCACAGCCACCCAGGAAAGCTCAAAGTTCGTAGACAGTGGTGGCCTGGTATAAGCCAAAACAAAAACCTGTTGCCATTGAGTTGATTCTGACTCATAGTGACCTATAGATCAGAGTAGAACTGCCTTCATTGAGTTTTCAAGACTGTAATCTTTACAGAAGCAGACTGCCACATCTTTCTCCCACAGAACAGCGGATGGGTTCAAATCACCAATTTTTAGGTTAGCAGCCGAATACTTAACCACTACACCACCACGGCTCCCTCTGGTATGAAAAACCAAACGCACTGCCGTTGAGCTGGATCCAACTCATAACGACCCCTCTTTGGGTTTCCGAGATGGTTCACTACAGAAGTAAATTGCCCAACCTTCCTTCCGAGGAGTGGCTGGTGGATTTGAACTGCCAGCCTTCTGGTTAGCAGTCAAATGCCTTAGGTGCTATGCCACCAGAGCTCCTGGTATAGTATCTCACAAATACTGTCTTAAGGAGCCCTGGTGGCACAATGGGTAAGTACTTGCCTGCTAACCTGATGATAAAAAGTTAATGATTCAAACCCACCCAGCAGCTCTGGGGAAGAAAGACCTGAGGATCCACAAAGATACAGCCTAGATAACTCAATGGGGCAGTTCTCCTCTGTCACTCAGGGTTGCCATGACTAGAAATCAGCTTCCTATCAGCTAAACACAAATGCTGTCTTGACCCAGGTTTTAGTGTGTGTGTGTGTGTGTGTGTGTGATTTGAGTGAAAGTTTACAGAGCAAATTCACTTTCCATACAGCAGTTCACATACACTTTGTCTCATGACATTGACTACAATTTACCACAATGCAACAGCTCCCCTCCCACTGCCTCCCAATAGTTACCTCTTCCCCATGTCCATCCCTCCATGCACTCCTGCCCCGAGCTTATCTCCCTGTGCAGAAATAGCCCTTCCTTCTCCCATGATTGTTCTCTCCAAGGAGTGTATCTACCTAAGGTAAATGTTCAACTCATACACCTGTCTTTTGTTTGGCTGGAAGCCACAAGTGTGGGTTCAATTCCAGACCTGAAGGGCAGCTAGTGGCCATAGTCTCAGTGGTTCCACCAGGCTCTATCAGACCAGCAAACCTGGTCCCTTTTTTTTTCCCACAAATGATTTTGAGTTTTGTTCCACATTGTTCTCCCTCCCTATCCAGGATCTCCTACATAGATCCCCCTCCAAGTGGTTGACAATGGTAGCCGGGCACCATCTAGTTCTTCTAGTCTCACAGTCGTATAGGCTGCAGATTACACCAGTAACTAGGACTAATTGTTTCTATGAATCTTTGGTTTTCTTCTCTCTTCTTTGGTCTGGACGAGGAGACCCATCATTGCATCTAGATGGCTGCTTGGAAGCTTTTAAGATCCCAGTCACTACTCACCAAAGTAGGAGGTGGAACAATGTTTTGTGTAGTATGTTATGCCAATTGAGCTTGATGTCCCCTGCAACTATGGTTCCGAGCCCACAGGTTCAACTATTCGGTCCCTCTGGGTAGCTGGCTGTGACCAAGAAGTGACTACAACCTTGTCCCTTGTCAGCTCTACTATATACCTGGGAATTCTTAAGATCATATAAATACACTTATAGGACCATTGTATGCCAACCCTATACATGTTGACCCAGTTTTGAGGCTCCAGCTAGAGGCTATTTAGTTCCTCTTCTTGAACAGCTGATCAAGTCTACTTCCTGACTATTACTTTATCAGGTTCTCACACTCTTGGGCCACTATACAGCCACTGCAATTGCCCTGGGGCCAGGTACCTAACAACTGGGAACAGGTCCTATAAACCCCAGAGACTGCAGAATTATTCAGAATGCCCAATCCTCAGGAAATATTAAAACCTAGCCACTCCTGTGTTTTAATATTAAAACCTAGCCACTTCTATTTGAGCTCTGGTGGCGTAGTGCCTAAGGCATTTGACTGCTAACCAGAAGGCTGGCGGTTCAAACCAAAGCCACTTCTCAGAAGGAAGGCTGGGCAATCTACTTCCATAGTGATACCTCCTCAGAAACCCTAGGAGGGGTTGCTATGAGTCAGGTCTGACTCCGCAAGAGTGAGTTTGGTTTTTTTGGTTTGTTTTTGAGCCACTCCTATCTTGCTTGTCATACATAAGTGCACTCCTACAAGTCCAGCTTGCTATTATCCTGCCCCAGGGTGCAACCCCCTGAGTGGCCTGTTGCGGCATGCTACCTTCTCCACAGGAACTGTGAGTGTAAAAAAACCTTTAACATTTGAATGGTTTAACTTTCTTGATCTCCATCTTGCCTTACCAAGTCTCATCTGAGGTAAGATGGTTAAAGTGCCTGGAAATGCAGGTGTGAAGCTCAGGACAGAACAACAGAGGACTGGCTAGAAGTCTGAACTTCCACCTCCTTGGGACAATGTGGCCAAGAGTGCAGGCTGGAGTTCTGTAAAATGGCGACAGGAGTACTAATGGTGGTTACAGTGCCAGAACCTTCTAACTTCAGGAGGGGTGGGGGAGGCTAATGCCCAGGATCGGTCCAAAGAGGATCCCTACGAGGTGGCGGTCAGATATGACTCCACTCTCCAATCTGTTTACCAATTCTTACACCAGCCGTGCCACTCTCTATTTCTCTTCTGAGTTTGAGAACCCATTGCAATAGCCACACAGAATTCACTGACCATACTTACACTTAAGTGGTTTATAAAGGAAGTAACCAGGTACAACTCAGGATCAGGATCAAGAAGCATTTAGGCAAAGTCTTCCTTCTTCAGTACAGGACAGTTGTCTCAGCTCCTTTTGGTAGGATCGGCCTCCTGTCAGCCCCCTCAGGACAGGTCCCTCTCAGCCCCCTCAGAACAGGCCATCTGTTATCTGTCACTGCTGGCTCTGCCACTAGGCCCTTCTGGGCCGCCTGCTGTTGCCAGTGTACAGCCCTTGACCATGTTATAGTTCTTGTGGTGCAGTGAGTTGCTTGGTATGACCCTTCTAGCCATAGTCTTTATGAATCACACCAGAGGACTGGGTGGAACTATGCAATGGTGAAGTATCTGTGGTCCACCAAGGGGATTGGATAGCTTGTTAATAATGCTTCCTTGTGGGGGTAGGACCATGCAAATAGGGTGTATGAAGCCCTAACATGGAGATTGATTAGTTTTGCCATCTTGCAAGGCTTAAAATGAGCCACCCTAGATGTGAGGTGTGTGTGTGGAGAGCTCACTATCATAAAGAAAGAAGAGCCAAGAGTGCACCATGTACTGCAGACCCAATAGTCCTGAGCTGAACCTCCTCAATACAGGAGGCGCAGATACTTTGCTGAAACAGCAAGAGATGGTGGGAAGCAGCAACAGAGAAACAGCAGCAGTAGGGGCAGCAGAACCAAGAGACCAGCATTAGACAGAGTGGTGGGTTTCCTAGCCCACAGAGTGAGAAAGCTGAGTGAATTTGGGCAGGAGGCTTGCTGGTAGAGTGGGGTACCTCTCTGGGCTCTAATTTGCAGAGCTAAAAGAACTATGTAACACTTGCCTGGGAAGGGCAGAAGCTGACAGGCTTCAGGGCCAAGAGGCTGAGGCCAGAGGTGTGCCTGCAGCCCAGCTGAGAAGAAGCTGTCCTGATCGAAGAACTGTGCCCTGAGTTGTTTCTGATCCTGCACTGTAATCTGTTACTTCACTAATAAACCCCATAATTGTGAGTATTATCTGTGAGTTCTTTGTGGCCATTGCAATGGATTATTGAACCCAGCAGAGAAGTAGAGAGTGCAGTGGGAGGGATGGTTGTTGCCAGAATTGGTAAAAAGTTCGGATGGTGGAGTCATGGCTAACCTCCACCTCATAAGAATCAGCTTTGGACTGTTGATACTGATCTTTCTTCCCAATTGTGAAGTTAGAGGAAGTCAGATGCAGCCCCTATATTAGAGCTTAAATTATGAAGCAGTTAGTTTGTGGAAGGGTGAGGTCTACAGCGGGAGCCCTAACTCCATTTTAAGTTCAGATGCCATTTAAATTCTTTCAACCATTAAACCAATATTGTAGTTATGTGTAGACAAGTTCCAGGACAACCTAAGGAGGGGCAGTTTGCCCTCAGGAGAGTGTGGTTAAAAGTAGATTGTTGTTGTTGTTATGTGCCATCGAGTCAGACCTGACTCATAGCGACCCCTCCTTGGGTTTCCGAGGCAGTATCACTATGGAAGTAGATTGCCCCATCTTCCTTCCAAGGAGTGGCTGGTGGGTGTGAACCGCTAGCCTTCTGATTAGCAGTCAAGTGCTTTAGGCACTATGCTACCAGAGCTCCCAAAAGTAGATTATGCTCACACAAAGAACTAGGGAATTTGCCTCAGTGTGTCCTTTTAAAATATGGTGGGGGTCCTAGTATTGTTTTCTAGCCACCTTCTGGCTATGACTCAGGCTATACATGTTCATAAGTTGTCTGGACCACTGCCTCCCCAGTGGTCAAGCCACAGAACCAATCCTGTAACTCCTTTTAATCTTCAGTTGTGTATGTATCTCAATCTTGGGTCCTTTCCCCACTTTTGTAGTCTTGCCTGTGACAGTGATGAACTGATCTGCCACTATCATGATTTTGTAATGATTTCCTTTGTTTTCAATCATATGTAATTAGCCCCATGGCAGTGACTCAGTGGACTCCATTCAGTGTTCTGTACTGCGTATGTGCTGATGGTTTTCCTTATCCAGGTTGATTGTCTTTGTCCTGTCTAAGGCTTAATAAAAGTGTCTCCAGAGAACATGTTGGGAGCTCTGGTAGTATAGTGCCTAAGACACTTGACTGCTAACCAGAAGACTGGTGGTTCAAACCCACCAGATACTCCTCGGAAGGAAGGTTAGGCAATCTACTTCCGTAGTGATACCACCTCAGAAACCCAAGGAGGGGCTGCTATGAGTCAGGTCCGACTCAGCGGCACATAACAACAGCGCTTTGAACATGCTTGAATTTGGGGTCTTTTCCCCCTTACACCCCCATGCTGTTTCTGCAGCTTTTCTAGGAGGTTCCTTATTTCTCTTGCTGCTTCTTTCTTCTTTCTTCCTTATGCTTCTTTCTCCTGCTTTGCTTCCTCCTATTTTTTGTTCTGCCTCAAAAAAACCTCTGGGTGAAACTCCAGAGACTATGGCCCCTAGTCAGCCTTCAGGCCTGGAATTGAACTCACTCCCATGGCTTAACTTCCAGCCAAACAGTAGACAGGCCTACAAGGTGAACACTTACATCAAGTAGGTATACTCCTTAGGAAAATCAACCACGGGAGTTCAGAAGGGCAGCATCTGCACAGGGAGAAAGCTCAGAGAGCAGGAATCATGGGAAAGAAGGAAAAAGTAACCACAGGGAAGAAGTGGGGAGAGACCTGTTACACTGTGGAGATTGCATCAATGTCATGAAACAAAATGTGTATGAACTTCTGAACAGAAAACAAATTTGCTCTGTAAACTTTAACCCAAATCACAATAAAAAACAAACAAGTAAACCCTCTGTGGGGTGAAGGTGGCTGCTTAAATACACAAACTCTGTCAATTTCAAAGTATGACCTTCCCACAGGGGCCACAAACTGACCAATCCTCTCTCAGTAAGACACAGACATTTCATCTGCATAGCTGGCTACAACCTACCTCATTTGCATAGTCTATTGACCAATCCTTGCAAGGTGCATACCAATCACAGGGCAGGGCGCAGTTCACGACCAAATAAAAATTATCAAACCAAGTTGTTTACAGTTTACCCAGGAAATACAATCAACTTGGGCAAAAGTAACAAACCCTCTAGGGTAGAAAACTAGGAGGAAGTTAACTCCCAGCGCTTAGGGGCAAAGTCTCTCAAGCTGTTTTTCTAAAGAACCAAAGCAAAAGCCCACATAAGGAACTCATTTCACTACAGGTTCCTATCCAGCACCACAGCTTAACAGCAGCACGACCCTAGGCAAGTTACTCAGCCTCCCTGTCTCTCAGTTTCCTTCAATGTAAAATGGTGGTGATAATATCACCGGCTCATGCGGTTGTGAGAGAATTAAATATGAAAATACATATACAATGCTTAGAAGAGTGCAAGGTACACAGCAAGTGCTCAGTAAGTGATTATGATGATGACTGATTGGTTGATTAAAGTTGAGAAGCTGGAGGAGAGAAGAAAAGAGGCTGAAATCAGGGAGGTTACGTGGAAATCTGCACCTCAGTGGTGGAACACCCAAAGCCTTTCCTCCATTCGGCTTACAGAACAAGGAATGGTGAACCCTATTCAGGCAGGAGAAGTTTCTACCCAGCTTTTAAGGGCCAAAACTACTAGCTGTTCCCAATATCCATTCTTTTCCTTATTTCTTAGCAATACCACAACTAATCAGGGATTTGAATCAGTTTGAACCGATTCAGTGACGGCTGGTGAAGCAAAATCAGAACAGACCTGAATTTGTAAAATGTGAGCATACCAGAACGATAACCAGAATGGGAAAAATTATAGGTTGAAGCCCTGGAATGGGAAGCTTGGAAGAGGTGTAGTGAACTCTTTCAGGAGCCGATGCAGGAGACTGGATTATTGCCAGCACTGTGGAGAATGACATACATTCAAAGTGGTGCGGTCTGTCGGCACCTTTGAGCCAGGCACTGTTGTTTATGACTCTATTGAGCAAAAGATTTGGTTGACAGAATGCACACACAGCCCTTGTTTTCCAAGAGGGAGATTAAATTTCTAGTAGGGTGTTGACCCATCATTTTTCCCCTTCCAGTTATCATTCCATTATACCACATTTTACAAATTCAGTTTTGTTCTGGTTTTGATTTGTCAGCCATGACTGAACAGGGAAGAACTGCTTCAAAGCCCTGCAACTAATTTGTACCTGTTAGTAGTAATAATTAATCTATTATTATTAAGTAGTATAGTGTCTATAGCTCTGGTAGCATAGTGTCTAAGGCACTTGACTGCTAACCAGAAGGCTGGCAGTTCAAACCCACCAGCCACTCCTTGGAAGATAGATGGGACAATCTACTTCCGTAGTGATACTGCCTCGGAAACCCAAGGAGGGGTCGCTATGAGTCGGGTCCAACTCAACGGCACATAACAACAACAACAGTAATTAATCTATTATTAATATATATTATTATTAAATAACACTATTATTGTAACTTGGCCCATGCCCCCACAGCTCCTGCAATTAGTAACTTTCCATGGTTGTCAATATCCCTTATTCATTCCTTATTCCTTAGTGATACTGTTACAGGCTTTTGAACCAGTTTGAACTGCCTGTAAGTTGCTTCTTTTTTAAAACCAGCAATTGCAAGCAGAAGACAAGAGCATACCAGTTCCTACGAGATTTTCCTGTGAAGCATGCACAGAAGACTCCAGCCTTGTCCTAAAACGACCTAGTGGTGTATCCCCTGTGAAAACTTCCCTGCCAATCATGCTAAGGGCACCATTTTCAGAACATGTGATGCATGACCACTGCATGTGCACTTGCACTGCCCACAAAATTCCTATGCATTAGACCTCCTGGAATTTCAATATTTATAATTTTCCTTTAAAAAAATTATCGTGATTTTGGTGAAAGTGTACGGAACAAATTGATTTTCCACACAGCAGTTCATACGCATTTTATTTCATGACATTGACTGCAATTCCCCACGATGTAACAGCTCTCTTCCCACTTCCTCCCCAAATTTAACTCTTACCTGTGTGTCTTTCCCTCCCATGTACTACTCCCCCCCAGTGTCCTCCCTGTGCAAACACTGCCCTTCTGTTCTCCCATGATTGATCATTCCAGGGAGTGTATCTACCTGATGTAAATGTTCACCCTATATGCCTGTCTATGTTTTGGCTGGAAGCCACAGGAATGAGTTCAGTTCCAGACCTGAGGGTAACCAGTGGCCATAGCCTCAGGGGTCTCACCAGCCCCTATCAGACCAGCAAACCTGGTCTTTTTTTAATTTTTTAAAGGATTTTGAGTTCTGCTCCACATTGTGGAGCAAAACTCTATCCAGGATCTCCTGTACAAATTCCCTGCCGAGTGGTTGACAGTGGTAGTCAGACACCATCTAGTTCTTCTGGCCTCATGGTCATATAGGCTGAAGAGCATATGGTCTACTAGTCCCTTGGACTAATTGTTTCCATGTGTCTTTGCTTTTCTTCATTCTTCTTTACCCTAACAAGGAGAGACCCATCATTGAATGTACAAGGCCACTTACAAGCATTTAAGACCCCAGTCACTACTCACCAAAGTAGAATGTAGAACAATGTTTTTGCATAGTATGTTATGCCAATTGAGCTTGATGTCCTCTGCGACCATGGTCCTGAGCCCACTGGTCCAACTACTCGCTCCCTCAGGGTAGCTGTGGCCAAGAAGCCACCACAACCTTGTCCCTTGTCAGCGTTACTATATACCCAGACGTCCTTACAGCACATACAAATATGCATGTAGAAACATTGTCTGCTAACCCTATACATGGTCATGGGTGCACTTCCCACTGCCTAGACATACTTGGTCATTCATTCTGTCCACCCATTTATCCACCCATAGATCAATGCTTGCTATCACTGACAACATAGTACTGCACATGCAAAAGGGTTCATCTTTGTTGTCTGTATCTCCTGTGGACCTCTCTATGACTTCCCCTATCTTAGTTCTACTGTGTTGATCACTCACTTTTGGTATATTGTCCTTCCCTTTATCCAAATCAGTACTTGTTTCTACCTATTTAACTGTGTTCCTTCCCATCCCATCCCACCCCTGGTGTGGTGGTTAAGTTTGTGGTTCAACTTCGCTGGGCCTGGTTGAGTGGCTGGCCAGCTGGATGTAGTATTCCCCATGATGAGACTGGTAATCAACTCCATGATGGAATCTACTGTGAACAGCTGAGTAGCTGCCTTAGGGAATGTGGTCTGCTTCCTGTATATAAGCAAAAGCCTTGGGGAATGGTCTCTAGCTTATGGCACACTTGGACCCTGCACATAGTCATGTCGTTCAGCAGCCTGCCGTGCTCTGCCAACCTTGCAACTTTTCAATGGACTTGAATTAATGGCCTGCCATGTGGTTTGGTAAGATTAGGATGGTGCCATTTTATTTGTCAACCTTGGGCTTATTAGCCTCAGCAGCCAGTAGCTGTCTGAGTGAAGAGATGCCTCTACCTTCAGTGTGCTGGGAGCAAGAGGCAGAGCTGAAGCCTAAGGTCAAGGGGCTTTCACACAGCCCCTAGAGCCTGGCACTTAGAACTCAGACTTCTAGCCTCCCAAACTGTAAGAGAATAATCTCCTGTTTGTTCAAGCCATCCCATTTGTGGTATATTCCTCTCAGAGCATCACTAGGTAACCAAAACACCTGGTAACCAACAAAGAAAATTTCCTTCCACATATAAACTTTTCCTTGACTTTTTACAATATTTGTAACACAATATTTGTCTAACACAGTATTTGTCCTTCTGTGATTGACTTATTTCACACAGTATAATGTCCTCCAAGTTCATCCACGTTATGTGGTGTTCGTAGATTCTACATTATTCTTTAGTGTTGCATAGTATTCCATTGTGTATATGTACCATAGTTCGGTTATCCATTCTTCTGTTGATGGGCACTTAGGTTGTTTCCATCTTTTTGCTATTATAAATAGTGCTGCAATGAACATGGGTGTGTATATATCTGTTCTTGTCCTGGTTCTCGCTTCTTTAGGCTATATACCTAGTAATGGGATTGCTGGGAGCTCTGATGGTACAGTGCCTAAGGCATTTGACTGCTAGCCAGAAGGCTGGTGGTTCAAACCCACCAGCCATTCCTCAGAAGGTTGGACGATCTACTTCCATGGTGATACCACCTCAGAAACCCAAGGAGGGGTTGCTGTGAGTCGCAATTGACTCAACGGCAGTGAGGTTTTTTTTTTTTTTTTTTAATATCTATGGCCCCTCCTAACACCCACTTTAATCCTCTTCTTAATTTGCTTATTCTTGACACATTTCCTAAATCTGATCACCTGGTTTATTTCTAAAAGATTACAAGTTACGAGACTTTTCATGTTAGTATCCTCTTAGGATCCACAATGACTAGCCCAAGGATATCAAACCATTCCTCTTATAGATCCCATGACAAGCTGCAAAAAGCTGCCTGACAGTTCCATGCTCATCTCTAACACCAACCCCATTCAGCAAGAAGAAGCCAGAGTGGTCACTGGCCCCAGTCCCCAAGTTTGGGAACTGTCAAACTGAAGGGGTGATTTGTAACTTCTTAGAGCCAGCAATTGCAAGCAGGAGACAACAAGAGTGTACCAGTTCCTAACAGATTGGGCCCTTGGAGCATGTGCAGAAGACTCTAGCCTTGCCCTAAAATGACCTACTGACGCAACCCCTGTGAAACTCCCCTGCAGATCATACTAGGGCCACCATTTTTAGAATATGCGATATATGGCTGCTGTACTGCATTTGCACCACCCTAAAAATCCCTAAGCACTAGCTCTCCTAGAATCTCAATGAATATATATAACTTCTCTTTTCAAACTCCATAAAGCTGTAAATCACACATACTTTGGGGTGTCAGATTTGAGGAGAATTCCTCCCGACTCCTTCCCTAGCAGTACATAAATGAAAAGCTACTTTCTTATCCTCAAAGACCAGCATCCAGAGATTAGATTCTGTGCACACCAGACAGGGACCCCCTTGGGGGTCCTTCCCTATTATATTATTATGAACAATTAACAACTATTCTTACTATTACTTATTAATAATAATAGATTAAATATTATTATTAACAGGTATAAGTTATTAAGTGAGCTCTGGTGGCATAGTACATAAGCCACTTGACTGCTAACCAGAAGGCTGATGGTTCAAACCCACCAGCCACTCCTTGGAAGGAAGGTTGGGCAATCTACTTCTGTAGAGATACCACTTGGAAACCCAAGGAGGGGCCACTGTGAGTCTAGATATAGTCCCCATTCAGGGATTATATTATTAATAAATGATAATTAATAATCCATAAATATGATTTGAGAAAAAGAAAAGAGAAGGTAAGATGATTGTTTGAAGGTTCAGATAATAAAAGGGTTAACTAAATGGAAGAAATTAACTACTTGGAGGCATTTGATACCTCCACATCTGGGCACATATCTCCCATACGCATTACATAGCCCAGCCTTACTTGCAGCTCAGAACATGGCAAACAAGGTATCAGCTGGTAGAATTCACCATTCCTAACTCTTCCTTCTTGATGGCTGACATGAAAGTATGGTAGTGGCAGCTTCACCAGCCATCTTGGACCATGAGATATGTGCCACCTGTTGAGGAGAGGGGAGCAGCAAAGACATCTGGTCCAGACAACTTCTGTTTACTAAAGAGAGAAATCAACCTCTACCTGGTTTAAGCCACGTGTTCTTGGGGTTTCCAACACTCTCAGCTGAGCTTGATCTTATCCAATATAGTATCTCACTCTTCAATCTGAATGGAGAAGGAAGAGCTTTCAACATAGTAGAGAAACAAAAACAAACCAAGAAAAGGAACCTTGAAACAGAGGCAATGTAAGTGCTTGTAAGAATGGAATGGTGGTGGTGTCAGACTTTGTCTAACTTCACAAGAGGGAGGAGAGAGAATCAAGATCAGCATCAACCCAAGGCTGATTCCTATGAGGTGAAGGTCAGACACTTCTGTACCAATTCTGACACCAGCTGTCCCTCCCACAGCACACTCTACTTCTCTGCTGGGTTTGATCATTTGTTGCAATAGCTAAGCAGAACTCAGTTACGGAGTTTAGGAGTTTATTAGGGAAGTAACAGGTTACAAGTTGGGATCAGGATCAACAGATTACAACTCAGGATCAGGATAAGGAAACATGTAGGCAAAGTCTACCTTCTTCAGTGCATGGCAGCTCTCTCAACTTCTCCTGTCCTTGCAGGCCTCCTCTCAGTCCCCCAAGGACATGCTCCTTTCAGTCCTGGCCTCTGCCCCACTTGGACAAGTATTACAAAGCTCTTTACCTCTTCCAGTTAAGTGCCTAGAGGCATCCCAATATGCTAGGAAGTCTCCTATCTGGAGGCACTCAGCTCAGCTCCATGGGTTGGCATGCCCACCGTAGCTGCCTCGCTCCATAGGGTGGGAAGCCCACTGCCATCTGGCACTGGTCTCCTGGTTCTGTTGCTGTCATTTCTCTGATGTGCTTCTGTTGCTTCTTGCTGTCCAATGTTACAGCTCTGGCTCCTGGGTCTAGGAGGTTCTTAGCACAGGGTCCCTGGGCTGAAAAGAAATGCTATACTCCTCGTTTCTCTTCTTGGTAGTAGTGAGGTCCTCCCTACCACCTCTGGAGTGGTTCATTTTAAGCCTAGTAGGATAGCAAAAATGGACCAATCCCCTTGTTAGGGTCCTATACACCTTATTTTCATAGTCCTACCCCACAAGTGTTCCATGCACCCTGTTTGCATTGTCAGCAAGCTGTCCAATACCTTTGATTACCACAAGCACCTTACTTGCATAGTCCCACTCAATCATTTTGTGGGAGTCACAAAGGTATGGCTAGAAGGGTCATAATAAGTAATTCACCACACTACTGTGCATTTTTAAAACTCTATAATTAACCTAAAATAAGAAAAAAAAACTACATTTGTGAAAGAACACTACCTATGAAAAATCAATCAGAAAAAAAAATAAACAGGAACTCAGAAAAAAAAATAAACAGGAACTCAGAAAAATAAAATATGTGAGAGTTTAATGAACAGAAAGGGTGGATGGTAACTGTAAGAAATCTCCCAGAAAAAGAGGTTAGTATTAGATGAGAAGAGAAGGTTACAGGATTTTCCCAAAAAGTCCTATGTAACTAGTAGGAATTCCATCAAGAGAGAACATAGGAAATGAAAGATGCTAAAATAACATGAAAGTTCTAAAAGTGAAGGACATAAGCCTCTAGAATGAAGGGAGTCACTGTGTGCCCAGTACCATAAATGAAAGGCCCACATCAAGGTATATCATTGTATCACTGCAGAACACCAAGGATCAAGATAAACCCTAAAAGCTTTCAGAGAGAATAAACAGGTCACATACAAAGGATTAGAAATCAAAATGGATTGACTTCTCAACAGCAACACTGGAAGCTAAAATAAAAACAATGCCTTAAAAATTCTAAAGATATGTCTAGGCAAAAAGGAATATACCCATGACCACACATAAGGTTGGCAGATGATATCTTTACATATTTATTGGTATGCATTGTAAGAATGTCCATATATACAATAGAACTAACGAAGGGCAAAGTTAGGATAACTTCTTAGCCACAACCAACCACCCTACGGGAGCAAGAACCTGTGGGCTCGGGACCATGGTGGCAAGGGACATCAAGCTCAAATGGCATAATATACTACACAAAAACATTATTCTACATCCTACTTTGGTGAGTAGCAACTGGGGTCTTAAAAGCTTGCAAGTGTCCATCTAGATGCAACAATGGGTCTCTCCGTATCCAGAGTAAAGAAGAATGAAGAAAACCAAAGATGCACGGAAACAATTAGTCCAGGGGACTAGTCGACCATGTGAACCTCAACCTATATGACGATGAGACCAGGAAAGCTTTATGCTGCCTGGCTACCACTGTCAATCATTTGGAAAGGGATCAGTGCAGTGATCCCAGATAGAGTGGGAGAAAAATGTGGAATCCTAAAAAAAGTAAAAATAAAAACAGGTTTACTGCTCTGATAGAGCCTGATGAAACACCCGAGACAATGGTCTCTAGTTACCTTTTGGGTCTGGAACTGAACTCATCCCTGTCGCCCCCAGCCAAATAACAGACAGGCATATAGGGTGAACACTTACATCAGGTAAATACACTCCTTGGCGTGATCGATTGTGGGAGAACAGAAGGGCAGTGTTTGCATACGGACACAGTTCAGGGGGCAGGAGTGCATGGGAGGGAAGGACACAGGGAAGAGGTAACTACAGGGAGGAAGTGGGAAGAGAGCTGTTACATTGTGGGGGAATTGCAGTCAATATCAAGAAACAAAATGTGTATGAGCTGCTATGTGGAAAATGAATTTGCTCTGTAAACTTTCACCCAAAGCACAACAAAAAATTTTTAAAAAAATTATAAGGGAAAAATATTTCTAGCCTAGAATTCTATACCCAATCAAACTATCATTCAAGAATAAGGATAGAATAAACACATATCCAGACATGTGCCCTTTCCAGGAAGCTACTTGTTGTTGTTGTTGTTGTTATGTGCCCTCGAGTCAAACCCAACTCATAGCGACCCCTCCTTGGGTTTCTGAGGCAGTCTCACTACCGAAGTAGGATTGCCCAACTTTCCTTCCGACGAAGCTACTGTTGTTGTTGTTGTTGTTGTTAAGTGCTGTCGAGTCGTTTCCGACTCATAGCGACCCCATGCACAGCAGAACGAAACACTGCCTGATCCCGAGCCAGCCCCACAATCCCTGCTATACTTGAGCCCATCATTGCAGCCACCGTATCAATCCATCTCCTTGAAGGCCTTCCCCTCTTTCGTCGACCCTCCACCCTACCAAGCATGACATCCTTCTCCAGGGAATGGTCCCTTCTTACAACATGACCAAAATAGGTGAGATGAAGT
>NW_006921723.1:4711369-4754957 GCF_000298275.1 Orycteropus afer afer
ACACCCGTGCTTACCTTGCTCCCGGAGACCCGGTCCCTCTCGGGAGGGTAACAAGGGAAAGTGTTCAGTGCAGATCAGTGAGTAAGCACAAGCCCGCCCGTGCTTACCTTGCTCCCGGTGACTAAGCACAAGCCCGCCCGTGCTTACCTTGCTCCCGGAGACCCGGTCCCTTGCTCCCGGAGACCCAGTCCCTCTTGGGAGGGTAACAAGGGAAAGTGGTCAGTGCAGATCAGTGAGTAAGCACAAGCCTGCCCGTGCTTACCTTGCTCCCGGAGACCCGGTCCCTCTCGGGAGGGTAACAAGGGAAAATGATCATGCACTATAGATGCAGCTACTAGAGGTCTTAATTCAGCAAAATAAGAGAATAAACCAAAAAAGAAGATGACACATATCCCAGGAAACAGGGAATCCAACACAAAAGAAAGGCAAAAGGAATCACAAGTATGCCAGCACAAGGCAAGCTCAGGATAACAGGTGTGCAGTAAGTTAGAAAGCCATCAGTTCAGATTGAAGCAGGAGGACAGAAAGTCCTGGGAGAGAGGTCTCCAGTAATTAAATAGAACTGATGTATTTGAGCTTTTTGCAGAATATTATTGATAGGCATGTGGTAAAGATGTCGGAGCACAGGAAAAAAAAATTGCCATGAATTAGTTAAAAAGTGTTGTTGTTGTTGTTGTTGTTAGGTGCTGTGAAGTCAGCTCTGACTCATAGTGACTCTATGTACAACAGAATGGAACGCCGCCCTCTCCAGTGTTATCCTCACAATCCTTGCTATGTTTGAGCCCCTTGTTGCAGCCACTGTGTCAATCCTTCTCATTAAGGGCCTGCTTTACCAACATGATTTCCTTGTCCAGGGAATGGTTTTGCAAACCAGTGAGTTGCTTAATATGGCCCTTCCAGCTATAGTCCTCCTTTTGTGATGCATTGTAAATCCTAGTCTCTATGCCTATTTAGGATGGAATGTATCTTGAGTCCTGCCTTGCTGGAGGGTGTGATTCAAGTCACCACCCTTAGTTTCTTTGTGTGTCAACTTGGCTGGGCCTGGTTGAATGGCTGGCCAGCTGGTTGTAGTATTCCGCATGATGAGACTGGTAATCAACTCCATGGTGGAATCTACTGTGAGCAGCTGAGTAGCTGCCTTAGGGAATGTGGCCTGCTTCCTGTATATAAGCAGAAGCCTTAGGGAATGGTCTCTAGCTTATGGCACACTTGGACCCTACATGTAGCCATGTTGTTGCTGAGCAGCCTGCCATGCTTTGCCGACCTTGGGACTTACAACGGACTTGACTTAATGGCCTGCTGTGTGGTTTGGTAATATTTGGACTGTGCCATTTTATTTGTTGACCTTGGGCTTGTTAGCCTCAGCAGCCAGTAGCTGCCTGAGTGAAGAGATGCCTCTAGCTTCACTGGGCCGGGAGCAAGAGGCAGAGCTGAAGCCCAAGGTCGAGGGGCTTTCACACAGCCCCTGGAGCCTGGCACTTTGAACTTGGACTTAAAGCCTCCAAATTGTAAGAATAGACTCCTGTTTATTAAGGCCATCCCATCTGTGATATAGTCTTGTCAGAGAAGTACTAAGTAACCATGACACTTGGCTACATGCAGTGTTCAAGCACGCCAAGAAGCTCTGAGACCTTTCTCCATGCTTCTTATATACAGGAAGCAGACCACATCCCTAAGGCAGCTACTCAGCTGCTCCAGTAGATTCCACCATGGAGATGATTACCAGTCTTATCATGGGGAATAACTACATGCAGCTGCTCAGCCACTTAAACCAGGCTCAGCCAAGTTGACACACAACTTAACTACCTCACCTGCATAATATTTTCTGTAGGGACTGGTCCCTTTTGATGGGATGTCCAAGGTAAGTAAGACAAAGTTTTGTCATCCTCACTTCTAAGGAGCATACTTCTTTCAAAACAGATTTGTTTGTTCTTCAGGTAGTTCATAGTATAATCAAAATTCTTCACCAACATCATAATTCAATGCATCAATTCTTCTTTGATATTAGATCTTTCTTTTTCATTGTCCAACTTTCACATGCATATGAGGCAACTGAAAAGACCATGGTTTGGGTCAAATGCATCTTAATTCTCAAAGTGACATCTTTGCTTTTTAACACTTTATAAAGAGGTCTTTTGCAGCAGAGTTGCCCAATGCAATACATCATTTGAGTTCTGACTGCTGCTTCCATGGGTGTTGATTGTGGATCCAAGGAAAATAAAATCTTTGACAACTCAGTATTTTCTGTTTATCATGATGTTGCTTATTGGTACAGTTCTGAGGATATATGTCTGATATGAAAAAATACGGGAGCTCTGGTAGCATAGTGGCTAAGGCACTTGACTGCTAACCAGAAGGCTGGCGGTTCAAACCCACCAGCCACTCCTCGGAAGGAAGGTTGGGCAATCCTACTTCCGTAGTGATACTGCCTCGGAAACCCAAGGAGGGGTCGCTATGAGTCAGGGCTGACTCGACGGCACATAACAACAACAACAACAATGAAAAAATACAAGATAATTCACTCTGGAAAAGAAAGACTGTACAAGAATGAAGGCATAGTTTTGATATGTAGCACTGAATAGTATGTACATACTCATGAAAATGTAAACTCTCACAGTTGATTTAACAGCAGCAGGGAGGTAACATGAACTTTTCTGGGGGGAGGCTGGGAGATAAGGAGTGCTGGTGGTGCTGTGATTTAAGCACTAGGCTGTTAACTGAAAAGTTGACAGTTGGAACCTGCCAGCTGCTCTTTGGGAGAAAGATGTGGTGCTCTATTTCCATAAAGATTACATCTCAGAAACCCTATGGGACAGTTCCACTTTGTCCTACAGGGTTGCTATGAGTTGGAATCCACTCAACCTCATCAGGTCAACAGGGGAGGGGGTGTTGGAAGTGGTTTGGAGAGCCCAGTTCTCACTGACTTTGTCACGAAGTTCATGTTTTAGTTAAGTGTCACTGAGTTGGCTCCGACTCTTAGCGACCTTATGTACAATAGAACAAAACACTGCCCGGTCCTGGGTCATCCTCACCATATTCACTATGCTTGAACCCATCATCACTACCACTGTGTCAATCCATCTCTTTGAGGGTCTTCCCCTTTTTTTGCTGATTGTCTACTTTATTAAGTGTCTTGGTTCTCCAGTATTGTATGATAGACATACCACAAACAGATGGCTTTAACAAACAGGCATTTATTTTCTTACAGTTTCGAAGGCTGGAAGTCCAAATTTAAGTGCCAGCTCTAGGGCCTGGGCGAAGAAGGCCCCTTGGCCTTGGGCTTCAGCTTTGCCTCTTTTGGCCCAATGGAGCTGGGCCCAAAATTTAGCTGAGCTCTTAATTTAGGCAGTTTCTGGCTGCTAAGGCTGACAAACCCAAGGTTGGCAAGGAGGATGGCACAATCCTAAGATCAACAAACCAAAAAACACCAAACTCACTGCCATCAAGTCGATTCTGGCTCAGAGTGCCCCCCGTTGGGTTTCCAAGGCGGTCAATCTTTATGCAAGTAGTTTGCCCAGTCTTCCTTCTGCAGAGTGGCTGGTGGGCTTGAACTGCCGACCTTCTGGTTGCAGTCAAATGCCTTAGGCACTACACTACCAGAGCTTCAAAGATCAACGAGCACACAGCAAACTACTGGTTCATGTCAAGGAACAATTCCCAAGATTGGCAGGCAACACAGCAGGCTACTGAGTTGAAAACCACCAAATGCAGGGTCCAAATGAATCAAAAAAGCTAGAGACTTTCCTCAAAGTATTTCCATATATACTGTAAGCAGGCAACACTCCAAAGGCAACTAATTAGCTGTTCCCAGCAATGAATAAGGAAGACTGAATAAAAGTTGATGTTTTTGAGTTGTGATGTTGGCGAAGAATACTGAAAGTACCGTGGACTGCTACAAGAACTAACAAATCTGTCCTGAAGAAGTGCACCAGAATGATCCTTGGAAGCGAGAATGGCTAGACTTTGTCTTACCTACTATGGTCTTGTTGTCAGAAGGGACCATTCTCTGGAGAATGTCATGCTTGGTAAAGTGGAGGGTCAACAAAAGAGGGGAAGGCCCTCAACAAGATGGACTGACATGGTTGCTGCAACGATGGGCTCAGGTATAGTAGGCATCATGAGGCTGGCACAGGACCAGGCAGTGTTTTGTTCTATTGTACATAAGGTTGCTATGAGTTGTAGATGACTGAATGGCACATAACAGCAAATTCCACCACAGAACTGATTCCAGTCTCATCATGGAGAGTAACTGCATCCACCTGCCCAACACTCAAAATCACAGTCCAGCCAAGTTGACGCACAACCTTAACTACCACACTAAGCCTGATGGCCTTCTCCAAGGACTGGTCCCTTCTGACAACATGACCAAAGCACATGAGACCAAGTCTGGCCATTCTTGCGTCTACAGAGCATTTTTGCTGAGCTTCTTCCAAGACAGGTTTATTCGTCTGTACATAGAAACGTCTAAAATTAAGAAATCAAAATGTATCAGTCTATTTTTTTCAGAAATACGGAAGCTTCTATCAGAGCAAACAGCTACAAGAGTTGAAGAAAGTGGCCTCTGGGGAAGGGAAGGTTGGGGGAAGGGGACTGCCGTTTTTTGTTGGCTTCAGCTCTGCGTACATTTAAAATCAAATTAAGTCAGAACCAGGTGATTACGATTATTTCTCATCTCTGCATTTCTAAAGCTCTGCCTATTCCTCTGAACCTTGCGTCATTCCGGCACCCGTCGAGCGATCGCCCTTGCTTCCGGTAACCTCTGTCTCCCTGGCAACGGAATGCGTCTTCGGGACCATAGGCACAGGCGCCTAGACACTCAGGAGCCGCGCAGCAGCGCCACGTATGGCAGGGCGAGGTCCACTTTCTTGGGCCCCGCCCGCTACGACGCACTTTCTGCACCGCCCCCATTCCTCTTGGGGGCTGGAGCTTGGCGGTAGCACCGCCTCTCGCCCAGGTCCTGGCCAACCAGTTTCCTGCACCGCCTGAGGTCCCGCCCAGGCCTCGCCCTCCTCGCCTTGCCAACCTCATCCGGATGCGTTTGCGGCTTCGCAGCGCCGCTGGGGCCGGTTCTGCTTCGCCCTCCCTAAGCCCACCCAGCTCTAGGTCCGGGACCCGCCGTCTTCCGGGACCTGAGCCGCCGCTCTGCATCCCCAAGGCCATGGTGCCTCCATCCACGGTGGCGGGGGCGGGTCTCGGCGACGCCTCCGCGGGTCGCACCCAGGTCGCCGAGATGAACTCGAGTTCGTTTCTCTGTCTAGTCCATGTTCTGGGCTGACCTTGTCTGCGGGAGCGGGCCCCCGACACCAGTGTCCCCTGGCCACCGCTGCGCTTTGAACCTGATTCCTTTGCTTAAGGATGAAAAAGCTTCTTCAACCTCTGCGCCCGCCCGTTATCTCAGGCTTCTCCTCTCACGGCCCCAAACGGGTACACGTTGTAAACGCACAATTCCACTGCTTTTTTTTTTTTTTTGCAAGGCTGTTTAAAACCCTGGTAGAAGGACGTGGGGCTAGTGTGTAACCTACCCTGCCGGACCGGAGATCCAGGAGGGGCCGGGATTCTGAGGTTCTGAGGCACGCGCCTGGGAAAGGGGCGGGGTCCTGCGAGCAAAGCTTGGTATTCGACTGGCAAAGGGACACAGGTCCCGCCGTTGTGCTGCGGACTTCCGCTCTTCCTACCACAGCGCCCCCTACAGCACGCTCGCGTTGGCACCGCTGCGGCGTGGCCTCCTGGGAGTTGTGGTCCGGGTCCGCCCACCGCGCTCTGGCACGGTAATCTGCGAACTACAACTCCCAGCAGATCCCGCGGCGGCCCCAGGAAACCGAAGTGCTGGGGGCTTGGGGGCAGTCTCTGCCGGGTGGGCTCCGGGCGCTGCGCAGTGGGGTCGGCAGCTGCGGCAGGGCATCCTGGCTTGGTCGCCGCTCAGCAGCCGGAGGACCGACGGGCCAGCAGCCTGCCCACCGCACAGACTTATGACGGACCGACTGAATGGCTGGCTGACAAACAGTGCTCCTCAGGGCCCCTAGCGCCCCCGGGCCGAGCGGGCGGGACGGAAACTTCCGGGCAAGTGGAGAGGTCAGTGGGGCCCTGGGGCCCAGGCAGGGGTCTGCATGGGGTCTGGGTGCCGGACGACTTCTCCGAGGAAGGGGGCTGGAATAACAAGGGGCGGGGCAGCCCAGAGGGGTGCAGCAGCAGGGATGAGTGCTCCAGCCCCGGCCGCGGCGGGGGAGGGGGGTAGGCCCCTCCCACTCACCCATGCAGGGCCAGCCGCCCGTGCCCGGTGCGCGTCCCGGAGGCCCGGCCAGGGCGCAGCGCAGGCCTGATGTCTGCAGAGCCGGGGCGACTCTGGGCGGCAGGTGGCGGCCCACTGCTTCGGCTACTGCCCGCCGCAGACAGTAATTGCTGGAGGAGCCGGGCCACCAGACCCCAGGGGGCCCGACGAGGCGAAAGTCAGTCCCTGGGAAGCTCGGGGTATTGGGCGTGGGCCTGGGAACGGGCATGTATACAGCTGCAGCCTTAGGAACAGACGAGCTGGTCTAGCCGCAACGCAGTCCCGGCAGACGTGCAGGTGCTAACAGTGCATCTTGGCGTTTCCGTGGCTACAGGGTTGGATCGCTCAGGACTTGCTCTGAAACTCATTGCGACCCGAGGCCAAGCCCCAGTCTCCAGGCATCTGTGCCTGGTTTCAAGGTGGGTGGGGGAGCAGTCGGCTGGACAGCCAGACAAGGGGGCACTTGCCTGGTTTGTGGAACTGAGCAGAATGGGTTGGTGCCCTGCGTGTTCGGATTTGCTGCTTTCACTCTTCCAACGTTGTTTGTTTTTGAGTATGTGTGCATATGTGTGTCGGGGTGCTGGTAAGCGGACCTGCCTCTCCCCCTCCCTGCTCAGAGCCAATTGGGAAAATAAGCAGGTTGTCAGGCTGCTGGGACAACTGTGACTGCCTAGCTTCTGCCCCTCTTCTCCATGGGGCCCTGTTGCTCCAGTGTGTTCAGATGCAACAAGTGCCGTAATGGCGACCTGTCTCTGCTCAAGGCCGGCGCTGCACAGCTGACAGGTGGTGACTGTCTGTCTGCAGGGTGTGTCCTGTTGTTGGCCCTGCCTAAAGGGCCACCACCTGGGTGGCCACAATTAGAGGTGATGACAGCTCAGCCATCACTTTGGCCTGTCGCTGGCAGGGTTCTTGGTGCTGTGCCATGTTGGGTTCTCTGTGCTCTCTGCCTTCCCAGGCTCCCGGCCTCTTCCCAGTGAGCTGGACCCCTCTGGCTTCTGGGATGTCCACCTGCATCTTAGGCAGAGCTGCCACATGGTGAAAGCCCAGGATTCTTAAGAGTTTTGCCAGTTGATCATGCTGCACACAAAGTCAATTCCAAAAGTATCATTTGGCACTAGGATAGGCTGGGCAACCCCCTCCGCTCCTATGACACTCAAATGAACTTTATTCTCCTGAATGAAGGCAATTTACTAGCTTCCTAGCTAAACATCTTTCAAGTTTTGTGGCCTTTTAAAGCTTCTACTATAAAATATTCACACGGTAGAGAACACCTCTCACACACTGTCCTGACCTGTGATTTGGAAACAGCTCTGCCCTCCAGGGGGAGCTCTGGTAGCATTGTGCCTAAGGCACTTGACTGCTAACCAAAAGACTGGCGGTTCAAACCCACGAGCCACTTCTCAGAAGGAAGACTGGGCAATCTACTTCTGTAGTGATACTGCCTCGGAAACCCAAGGAGAGGTTGCTATGAGTTGGGTCCGACTTGACGGCACACAATAACAACAACAACTGCCCTCCAGGAGCTCACGGTTTCTCATGAAGAGAAACGGACCAGTAGAGCAGCCCCTGTTGTGTGGTTAAGATTGCAAGTGCTGGAAGGGTGAAACACTCCTAAAACCCATTTTCCTCCAGACCCGCTTGCTGGTGGCCCATCTGACTTGCTGTGTTCTGTGTCAGCATGGCTGCTGGGTTCCAACTGGGAATCTGGCCAGCTGACCACACTGGTGACCCAGGGAGTTACAATTAAGCAAGCACCTGGGATGCTGACACGGGGCTGGTGTGTGCTTTAAGGTAAGTTTGGATTTCACTAAATCCATTTTGTCACCCGAGTCCTAATGTACTGACTGTCTCAGGGCTATTTGAAAAACCAGAAATGGCAGTCTCCATGGGGTTCCCATGCTAGCCTGGGTCATCCCTGTGAACTCCAGGAAGGATGGCAGAGTCCAGTGTTTCTGGCAAAGAAGAGGCGATCACTCTGTGTGTGCATTTCCCCTGCGGTGATGCTGGGAATGAGCTCGCTGTGCTTTGCAGGGCTCACATCCCCAAGTCTGAAGTGTCTCTACAAGAGGGATGGCAGGAATGGTTGGTCTCTGTTCCTTGTGGACCTGAAACAGGGCTGCGTGGACATCAGGGGCAGGTGGTTCCCCCGAGCCCCTGTGCGCGCACTGGCCGTGACTCACTGCGTGGCTTTGTGCTTCCTTTGGCTTTAGTGTTTCTGAGGAAGCAGGGAGATCCAGAAGGGTCCGGGATTCTGTCCACAGCTGCCTCCAACCCAGAGTGAACCAGCCGGAACAGCCTGGAGAGGCTGCCATGGCAGGAAGGGAGAAACCATCCCCTGTGCCTGGGCCCTTGAAGAACAGGGCATGAGGGTACAGTGACAGCTCAGAAGCTCCCTGCTCTCCAGGAAGGACTGGGCAAGGGGAGCTTGTTAGGAAGTGCAGGGGAGCCCTAGAGTACATCTGTGACTGTGGGTCTGACTGGGTGCCACCCACTCCTGGGCCTTATCTTTGGTCCTCTGGGCAGGTGCCTGCCTGAGTTCATGGCACAGCCACCCTGGGTACAGAGTACAATCCTGGTATCCAGGATGCACCTAGGGACCTGAGGCCCAGCCTCACCTATACCCAGGCCTGATCCTAGAGGGCCTATCTGGTAGTCCAAGGAGGATAGTGATGGCCAGGGCAGCCCATAGCCTGAGCCCTTTGTCAGCGAGGCCTATCCTGAATCAGGCTGCCTGGGGACCCATAGCACCCTACCCTCCTCCTGTGAATGGAGCTGGGCCTCCACTTCATCCAGGGTGATCAGGACTCCCACCATCCAAAGCCAGGACACTGTTCTGTCTCTCCTGAGAAGAGAGGCCTCTCCAGGGTGGGGGTGGGGAGGCCCAAGTCCAGATCCCCTTTCCTCTGCCTGTCCTTGTTGTGCTCCTGCTTCCTGGCCCTGCCCCTTCCCCACCTGTCACCCTTGGAGAGGCCTTCAGAGCAAGGCTGTGAGCCCTGGGGCTGGGGAGCTGATGTCACAGGGGCATGACCAGTGATGACACTGTGGGCCCTGGGGATGAGGGGTGATATGCCAAGCTCTGGGGACAGCAGTGACAGTCTAGGCTGGCCTCAGGTTACTCGAGAGGCAGGAGAGGGTAGGTGGAAGGCGGGCCCTGGGAAGCCCCCAGGGGCAGCCTCATGGAAGTCCTGGAACTCTGCGGTGTCCCTGTGGTAGATACACAGGGTGAGGCAGCAGGGAGGTGTCCCTGGACTGTGGGCTCTGCCTCCAAAAATGTGGGAGCTGGAGAGGAGGTGACCAGGAGGCTTCTCAGAGTGTGGCACTGTCAGGGTGAGAACTTCTCTGGACTCTGCCATCCTGAGTGTGGTGCTGGCGTGTTGCGGTATGTAAGAGGACATCGAGTGAGAGAACCAGAGCTGGCTCCCCAGAGCCCCACTGCTTGGGGCAGCCTATGCATCAGGGGCTGGTGGTCCAGGGTAGCAGCGCTGAGGGTAATAAGAGACCCCAGGCTCAGTGCTTTTCCTGTTGTGTCTAGACCCTCAGTTCAAGGGGTGGCGGTTTGCTAGCTGGGCCTGGCAGACTGTCTGGCTGTCTGGCTGTGCTCCAGAGTGGCTGCTAAAAATACCATGTGTGACGTAAACAGGTGCTGGGCAGAGGCCCCAGTGGGTGACCCCGGCCTGCTGCCTGTCAGGAGTGGCAGAGGCCTGGTTTTGGTCTGACCTCCCAGGCCCTGCTGGGCCCACACCCTCCACCCTGCTCCATCCCTTGGCCATTCCTCTGATGCTGGAGAGGGTCTAAGGCAGCGAGCAGCTAACAGGGCAAGAATAACAGCTGGTGGCCAGTGGCCTTCAAATGGTAGGCTGGGGCTGATGAGGTGCCCTCTCCAAGGGACACTGTCAGTCTACTCTGCCTCCTCATACTTGTGTGGTCTCCAGTTGCCAGTCTTGTGCCCTGCTCTGGCAAATTCAAGCTAAACAGGGTTGTATGGGAAGGGTGCAAGTGGCCAGTGTGTCCCACCCATCTCTGACTAGCTCTGTGGTCATCATGCCCCACAGGAGCAGTGCTCCCATCCTGCCAGCAGACCACTTTCTTTGCCTCCTCAACTTGTGTCTGTAGGAAAAGTCTCTGCTTGGAGGAGACTATGTGCTTGGGACAGCCTATGTGCCTCCTGAATGACCTTCTAGCAAGACAGCCTCCAGGGGGGCAGGGGGCTCCCCTAAGGAGAGTCGGGGGCCATTACCAAGGAGGAAATGTGGAGGCTTGCTAGCCATTAGAACTATGTCCGCTTATTCAGGACCCGTGGGGCTTGGCTCTATGTGGTCAGGGCCACAGACACCACTCTCTTTAGCCCTTAGTGCCACCTGTGCCTGAGAACATGGTCTGTGTTTGGGAACAAGAATGACAGGTGGGAGTAGTGAGGCCCAGCCCAGCCCCTTGGGACAGGCCTTCAGATCATCACAGGACCCAAGCAGAGGACCCATCTGTTCTCTGTCTAAGCATACCCTCAGTTGGTGGTCAGTGTATGTGAGGCAAGCGGGGGCCAGCTGGGCTGTGGCAGTGTGCACACATACACATGAGTGTTCACTGCCCGTGGCACGCAGCCAGTCTATATGGTGTGGTCGCTGTAAGTGGTGGCCATATCCTGCCTCAGTGTTCAACTCTACAGGGGCCCTAAGGAGTACCCCTGGCCTTGGTTGTACTGAGACACTGGCAGGAGGCCATGTACCCACATGAGCAGTCTGGCCTTGTGGGCCACAGCATGTGTGCTTCCTCTGGCTTATACTGCCCTGGGCTCCCCGGCACTCAGCAACCCGAGACCTGCACTGGGGAGGCAGAGCCAGCCACCATGCATGATTGCTATGGCAGCTGCTCCTGAGACCCTCCTCTCACAAGCATTGTTTCTGGAGTGGGCCTGAGCTTGGCTGTATACCTGGAAGGTGGAAGAAACCCCTCCCTAGACCTCTTGCTGCCATGTGCCGTGGGTGGGCCAGGCTGTGCGGGAGGCTGTGCAGTCCAGGGAGGCACTTCTGGACCCATGAAGGCACTGTGGACAACCTCCAGGAAGAAGACATCTGCCATTTGGTCAGAGGCTCCTGATTCACAATGGGTCAGGAAGGTTTGCCTTTTAAAAGGCCCAGATGTTTGTGGAAGCCATGGAGGTCTTGGGAAAAATGAATAGGAGGCTGTCACAGGGAACCCATGAGAAGGAAGGGAAATTTGCAGAGGGCCATGCTGCCAGGAGCTCTGGTAGCATAGTGCCTAAGGCATTTGACTGCTGACCAGAAGATTGGTGGTTCAAACCCACCACCCACTCCTCGGAAGGAAGATTGGGCAATCTATTTCCATAGAGATACTGCCTCGGAAACCCTGTGAGGCCCCATCCCCCAGAGTGTGGGCAGGCTGAGCCTCCAGAAATCACACGGGTTAAGAGGCATGTCTGAACTATCTTCCAGATCCATTTGTGTCTTAATTTTTTTTTTTTTCCTGAAGAATAGCAGAATACAGAGAGGATGTGTATCATATGCACGCAGCTTGATGCATGTTTGCAAAGAAACACACGTATAATTGGCACCTGATCAGCCTGCCTCCCCTGAATCTCAGTGCCCTGGACTCATAAGGGCTGATTGTAGATTTTACATAAATGGAATTGTGAAGCAAGTGCGTTTTTGTAGTTGGCAATTTCCCTTCAACGTCACATTAGTAAGATTTGCCCTGATGCTCTGTGTAGCTGGGGTGGCGTCACACTCCACTGTAAGCTAAACGACATTTCATAGCCTGTTCATACAAGAACACGTACGAGGATGTGGAGTGGTCACACGTATCTGGAGCTGCTGGGTCAGGCTTTTTGAGGAAGCCTGGAGGGGCACGTGCCCTTGCCAGCACTGTCTGCTGGATGTGCATGGGGTGTATGAGTGTCCTGGTAGCAGAGAAACTGGATGTGTGGTGTCATCAGAGAGCCTAGTTCAGCATTTCTCCTACTTTCTGTCAGGTTGTCTATTTGTTTACATAGGTTCATAGGCATTATTTACCCAGTGGGTACAAACCCATTGTGTGTGTGGGGATGCTGCTGCAAGTATTCTCACTCTCATGGTGCTGCCTTTTCGGTCTTTCAGTAGGGCTTTGAAGAATAGCTGTTCTTTTTTTTTTTTTTCCCCCTCCAGCTTGATTTAAAAAAAAAAAAAAAAACAACTCATTGCTATCGAGTTAATCCTGACTCGTAGCAACCCCTCCTTGGGTTTCCAAGGTGGTATTGTGGTATCTCTGTGGAAGTAGATTGCCCAACCTTCCTCCCAAGGAGTGGCTGGCCTTCTGGTTAGCAAATGCCTTAGGCACTGTGCCACCAGAGCTCCCTCCAGCTTGATACCTTCCTTCTAATGTTTCTTTTTTTTTTTTTTAAATAAATTTTTATTGTGATTTGCTGAAAGTTTACAGAGTAAATTCATTTTCCATACAGCAGTTCATACACATTTTGTTTCATGACATTGACTGTGATTCCCCACAATGCAACAGCTCTCTTCCCGCTTCCTCCCCGTAGTTACCTCTTCCCTGTGTCCTTCCCTTCTGTGCCTCCACCCCCAGCTATCTCCTGTGCAAACACTGTCCTTCTGTTCTCTCATGATTGATCACTCCAAGGAGTGTATCTACCTCATATAAATAAATGTTCATGCCATATGCCTGTCTGTTGTTTGTCTGGAAGCCATCGGAGTGAGTTCAGTTCCAGACCTGAAGGGTAACTAGGCGCCATAGTCTCAGGGGTCTCACCAGGCTCTATCAGACCAGCAAACTTGGTGGGGTTTTTTTATGGTTTTGAGTTTTGTTCCACATTGGAACAGTTGTTCTTAACTTTAATGCAGTCCCCTTATCAAGTGGCTGCATAGTCTGTTTCCATCTGCAAACTTTATTGACTTACCTTTCACATTTATACCTGCAGTCCAAGTCTATTAATTTGCCCTGAGGGCCCCTGTGTGCTACGTGCCCAGCCAGGTCTACTAGCACAGCCAGCATTCAGTGGGCATTCGCTGAGAGAGCTCCTGGGCCGCAGGCCAGGCCAGACCTCTGTTCCCTCTCACCAGGACAGCTGTGGGGGTCCCCACCAAGCAGCTACAGTGCAGGGGCCTTTCCAAACTATAGGCCCCTTCTCCCTCCCCCACCTCTTTGCTCTCCTTGACAGATGCCACCTCCGCACCTTCTTGTCCTCATGCTTACCGTGCTCTGCCTGCCATGGGGCATTTGCACATGCAGGTCCCTGTCCCAGGAATGCTACTCCTTCTCCCCCTTTGTCTAGTCCTCCATGCTTGGTCTGAGTCACTTTCCTAGGTAGCCCTCCTCGAGCCCATGAGCAGGTAAAAGCCCATCTCCCTTTTCCGTCCTGACCTGCTAGGGTGCAGTGTACAGATAACCCATGTGACGTTCCAATTTCTGTCCTGCTGCAGGCTGAGGGCCAGGGGTGGCTGTGGCACTGTCTTCCAGCCCCTGGCCTGGACACCCCCACCAGGCCCACCGGTAGCACTCAGTGAAGGTGCGTTGAATGGCTGACAGCACACACATTGGAACTGGCCATTCCAGGCGGTGCAGCACCAGGCCTGTGGGCAGAGTGGCCTGGTGGGTCTCCCTGGCATGGCCTGAAGGGTGTGTGTACTCTGCCTGTAGGTCCCCCAGCAGCCCCTGCCCACCATGGACCCAGACCCCCAGGCTGGTGTGCAGGTGGGCATGCGCGTGGTGCGTGGCATGGACTGGAAGTGGGGCCATCAGGATGGTGGTGAGGGCGGCGTGGGCACAGTGGTGGAGCTCGGCCGGCATGGCAGCCCCTCGACCCCCGACCGCACAGTCGTCGTGCAGTGGGACCATGGCACCCGCACCAACTACCGCGCTGGCTACCAGGGCGCCCACGACTTACTGCTCTATGACAACGCCCAGATCGGTGCGTCCAAGTCTGTGGGGGCTGCCAGGAAGGCAGGGCACTAGAGGCAGGGCTTTCCCACCTGACCTCATCCTGGCTCCACCCCAGGTGTTCGTCATCCCAACATCATCTGTGATTGCTGCAAGAAGCACGGGCTGCGGGGCATGCGTTGGAAGTGCCGAGTGTGCTTTGACTACGACCTGTGCACACAGTGCTACATGCACAACAAGCATGACCTCACCCATGCCTTCGAGCGCTACGAGACAGCCCACTCACGGCCGTGAGTACCACCACTTACCTGGCTGCAGCCTGCCAGCATCAGTCCTACCCGGGTGGAACCCAAGGCCTTGGACCTGCTGAAACCCGACCAGGCCTTGGCCTCTGTGAGCTCTCAGGCCTGGAGCTGCCACCCCACCTCGGGCTTAGACACAGCTATCTCCTGGGACAGTGAACAGTGGCAGGGCCATGGTCACTCAGAAATGGGCATTGAGCACCACCACCCCCTGCAGAGGGCAGCCACGTCTGTGGAACAGGCCCACAGAGGTGGAAGCTATGATCTGGCACCACCCCAAGAGGTAGCTCGGCCCTGTGCCGTGGGAGGGCATTCATGCAGCAACTTCAGAAGAGGCAGCCACATCCTCTGGGGCCACAGGCTGGCAGGGAGGCCGAGGCAGCGTGGCCAAGCTGGGAGCCATGTCTAAGGCAGAGCAGGGGAGACTTTATCCTGAATGTAATTTGAGGGGGCAGTCTCAGGAGAAAGAGTCTTGCTGTCTGTGGGTGTCTTTCTTTTCCAGAAATTGAACCCTTTTCTGAGCAGGTCCTGTGCCAAGCACTGAGAACAGCCTTGAAGGGAGACAGCAGGCTGGGAACAACTGCACACACACAGACTGTGCAGTGAGGAGGGCCTGGGGAACTTCCTCAGCCTAGCATCAGGGAAGTGGCTTGGGGAACACAGGTGGCAGGCTTGCTCCAGGGCCCTGAGCCCCCCAGGGTTTCTGAAGGCCCGTAGAGCCTCTTCCTAGAGTATAGAACTCACTGACCTGCCAGGCTGGTGCAGGGAAAGAGCTGGGCCTGGGAGCCGGGCCACAGCCAGGGTGCAAGTGAGCGCTGGGCATGGAGGAGCAAGGCTGGGCACAGTGGATGGCCTTTCCCATCTCATCTTGGCCCTGGCATGCCTCAGGATCTCCTCTCTTGCAGCATCACACTGAGTCCCCGGCAGAATCTCTCAAGGATCCCACTGAGGGGCATCTTCCAGGGGGCAAAGGTGGTTCGGGGCCCTGACTGGGAGTGGGGCTCTCAAGACGGTAAGTGGAAAGTGAGGTGGGCTGTTGCAGGGCTGTGGCAGGCTATGACTCAGCCTTGTGGTGCAGTCTTAGCCTACCAACAGGACCCACATCTCCCTAGGAGGGGAAGGGAAGGCAGGCCGTGTGGTGGATATCCGTGGCTGGGATGTGGAAACAGGCCGGAGTGTGGCCAGTGTGACATGGGCTGATGGCACCACCAACGTATACCGTGTAGGCCACAAGGGCAAGGTGGACCTCAAGTGTGTGGGCGAGGCAGCTGGTGGTTTCTACTACAAGGAGCACCTCCCACGGCTTGGTATGAGGCTGGCCCCACCTAATACCACGCACACCCTGCTCTGCTGCCCTCCTCCCTCAGCTCAGCATCTGTGGGCAAAGCAGGGATGAGGGCTGGCATGTGACATCCCAGTTGGGAGGGGGCACTGTCTGAGACCTCCTGCTGCCACCTACAGGTAAGCCAGCAGAGCTGCAGCGGAGGGTGAGTGCAGATGGCCCACCCTTCCAGCATGGAGACAAAGTCAAGTGCCTGCTGGACACAGATGTGCTGAGAGAGATGCAGGAGGGTCATGGCGGGTGGAACCCCAGGATGGCTGAGGTAAGCCACAGCCCATCTGCTGTGCCTATGCGCCCCTTCCCTCCCATGTCCTCTAGACCCCAGCACCCTCCTCCCCCAAGAGTCCTGCTCAGCCCAGCCACAGCCTCCGTGACGCACTACAGTTTATCGGACAGACGGGCACTGTGCACCGCATCACGGACCGTGGGGATGTGCGCGTGCAGTTCAGCAATGAGACCCGCTGGACCTTCCACCCCGGGGCGCTCATCAAGGTTTGCCACCAAGACCCCGGGTCTGAGGATGGGGGCGGGGAGTCAGGTCTATGAGGAGGCAAGAAGAAGCTGCACGTTGAGGGGAACCCAGGTGCTGAGGATACTGGGAGGCTTGAGTGGTCCAGCGGGGGTAAGGGGGATTCTTATCCTGAAGTCCCTTGGCCTGAAGCCAGTGCAGTGTTGGATGGGGGAAGCGGCACAGCTAGGTCAGCTTTCTAAATGGGCCCTCTGAGTGCAGCATGGGGAGCAGATGGGAGTGGTGGAGCAGCTGTGGGGAGGCCTATTAGGAGGGTAAGGAGGTGAACACTTGGCCCAGGGCACAGAGACAGAGCAGAGAGAGGGGCATGCGTGAGAGCTGTTCAGGAAGCTAGATGGCAGGAGGGGGAGGAGGGGCACCACAGGTAGGGACCTGGGAGGGGTGAAGAAAGCTCAGCTGTAGACCCGTAGTCAGGGACATGGGTGGGGTCTCGGGAGAAGCAAGTTTGGGGGCTGTTGGCAGGAAAGGTGCTGGAGGAGGAGCAGGCCTGGCCAGAGGCTCTGGGCTCACCCCCAGGCCATTCTGTCCCTAGAGGTGAGGCCCCTTTTACCCGTACCCTCCTCCGCAAGTTGGCTGGCTCTTGCCTATCACCCCCATGCTCTGGGAGGGCCTCCAGGGCTGCCCTGGTTCTCTTGGCTTTTGTCCAGCCTGAACCCCAAGTTGGGGGGTACCTCACATGCCACTCTGTCACTCAGCACAACTCCTTCTGGGTGGGCGATGTGGTCCGGGTCATCGATGATCTTGACACGGTGAAGCGGTTGCAGGCCGGGCACGGCGAGTGGACAGATGACATGGCCCCCGTGAGTGCCCACCCCACCTGTCCTCCTACTCTCCCGCCCCAGAGACTTGTTTGTGACCCAACCCTCTGCCCCTGTAGGCCCTGGGCCGCGTTGGGAAGGTGGTGAAGGTGTTTGGGGACGGGAACCTGCGTGTGGCGGTTGGCGGCCAGTTGTGGACCTTCAGCCCCTCCTGCTTGGTGGCCTACCGACCTGAGGAAGATGCCAATCTGGATGTGGCTGAGCGTGCCCGAGAGAACAAAAGTAGGGGCAAGGCTGGGTAGCCATTGGGGGTCTGGGGTTGCACTGACCCTCTGACCCCCTGACCTCCACCCTACTTCTAGGTTCCCTGAGCGTTGCCCTGGATAAGCTGCGGGCCCAGAAGGGTGACCCAGAGCACCCAGGGAGACTTGTGGTAGAGGTGGCACTGGGCAACGCAGCCCGGGCGCTGGACCTGCTGCGGCGGCACCCAGAGCAGGCGAGGCCTCAGGACCCCCTCCCCCACCCCCCCACATACACACACACCCCGCTAGTCCAAAGGATAGGGTGCTGAGGGCCCTGGGCTGATCTGCTGGCTGTACCGCAGGTGGATACCAAGAGCCAGGGCAGGACCGCCCTGCAGGTGGCCTCCTACCTGGGCCAGGTGGAGCTGGTGCGGCTGCTGCTGCAGGCACAGGCAGGCGTGGACGTGCCAGATGACGAGGGTAGCATGGCGCTACACTATGCAGCCCTGGGGTGAGGCCTGTTTGAGGTGTGGTATGAGGGCATATGGGGAAGGTCCAGCCTGCTGGCACAGTGCCCTTCTTGCTTCCTCCCCATAGGAACCAGCCAGAGGTTGCCAGGGTGCTTCTGAGCGCAGGCTGCAATGTTGATGCCCTCAACAGCTCTCGGAGCGCGGCCCTGCACGTGGCAGTGCAGAGGGGCTTCCTGGAGGTGGTGCGTGTGCTGTGCGAACGTGGTTGCGATGTCAATTTGCCCGTGAGTGTTGACTCCTCTGACTTCTATCCCTGTCCCAAGGGTCAGGGTGGTGGCTGGGTGGTTTTCCAGCTGAGTGACCCCAGCCCATCCCCTGATAGGATGCCCATGCTGACACACCCCTGCACTGTGCCATCTCAGCGGGCGCTGGCGCCAGCGGCATCGTTGAGATCCTTACCGAGGTGCCAGGCATCGATGTCACCGCCACCAACAGCCAGGGCTTCACACTGCTACACCATGCCTCACTCAAGGGCCATGCACTGTGAGTGAAACAGGCGGGTGGGCAGCTGGCCAGGCTATCGAGACAGTCCTTGGGCCGGGCCAGACCTCTCCACTCCTGCAGAGCTGTCCGGAAGATTTTGGCACGGGCCCGGCAGCTGGTGGATGCCAGGAAGGAGGATGGCTTCACAGCACTGCACCTAGCTGCCCTCAACAACCACCGTGACGTGGCCCAGATCCTTGTCCAAGAGGTGCTGGCACAGGGCTGAGGCCTACTGGGGACTGAGGAGTTTCCCTCCTGTGGGGGCTGAGCCCATGTCCCCTTGCCCTGTCGTAGGGCCGCTGTGATGTGAACCTGCGCAACCGGAAGCTCCAGTCTCCGCTGCACCTGGCTGTGCAGCAAGCCCATGTGGGGCTGGTGCCACTGCTGGTGGATGCCGGCTGCAGTGTCAACGCTGAGGATGAGGATGGAGACACTGCCCTGCATGTGGCACTGCAGCGGCACCAATTGTTGCCCCTGGCGGCTGACGGGGCCGGGGGGGACCCAGGGCCCATGCAGCTGCTGTCCAGGGTGAGGAAGTAGAGGCTGGTTGGGCTGAAGAGGTGTCCACTGGCTCCTGGCAGGGCCTGGGTGACTGTCTACTTTCATTGAAGGCCCAGGAAACCAGGACTTGGGGTGTGACACCTCCCACCACAGCCGTGGCCAGTGCTTCTGACCAGCTTGGAGAAGGAGCGAGGGTGGGGTCCAGTGGCAGGGAGTGGGTAGAGATGGGGCCTCAGAACACCAGCCCCTTCTACAAAGCAAGGGAGCGTTTCCTGCCTATTGCGGGGGGCCTCAGACAGGAAGGAGATGCCCAGGGAGCATACCTCTATTGCTAGGTGGCTGGAGACAGAGGGAGGTGGGGCTGGTGCCACCAAACTGTTCAGAGGTTACTCTAGTGCCCAGGGCTCATCAAGTCCATCTCCATGCCCAGCTGCAGGCCTCGGGCCTCCCAGGCAGCATGGAGCTGACAGTGGGCACGGCCATCGCTTGCTTCCTGGCGCTGGAGGGCGCTGATGTGAGCTATGCCAACCACCGTGGCCGAAGCCCGCTGGACCTGGCCGCTGAGGGCCACGTGCTCAAGGCCCTGCAGGGCTGCGCCCAGCGCTTCCGGTGAGCTTGCGCCAGGTGGGTATGGGGTCCACAAGCCGGCCAGGCACTTTAAAGCCCCTGTTCTTCCAATTCAGGGAGCGGCAGGCGGCAGAGAGCTGTGGAGGTGGGGGCGCAGCAAGTGCTCGGCATGTGCTTAGCACCCCCAACACGGTGACCAATCTGCACGTGGCGGCAGCAACAGCATCGGGGCCTGAGGCTGCCGAATGCCTAGTGTGCTCCGAGCTGGCGCTGCTAGTACTCTTCTCACCGTGCCAGCACCGCACTGTGTGCGAGGGTGAGTAGCTGTGGGCTGGGCGGGGGAAGGCGGCAGAGGAAAGATGAGTCCCCTTTCAACGCGCCCTCCTCCCCTCACCTCCGCAGAGTGCGCTCGCCGCATGAAGAAGTGCATCAGGTGCCAGGTGGCCATCAGCAAGAAACTGCGTCCAGGTGAGTGCGGCGGGCCTCAGCAGACCCTCCGCTCACAGCAAACATATGGGGCGAGCGCCCCGCCTGGCCACGGCCCGCTTCCTGTGCACCTGTAGTCCACTGCTTGTCGTATCCCCGCCCCAGCGAGGCTCACCCCTATCCCCACTCCCACTTCCTGCAGACGGTACGGAGGTGTCAAGCGCTCCGCTTGTGCCTGGCCCACCACGACAGCTGGTGGAGGAGCTGCAGAGTCGTTACAGGCAAATGGAGGAGCGTATCACCTGTCCCATCTGCATCGACAGCCACATCCGCCTCGTGTTCCAGTGCGGCCACGGCGCGTGCGCGCCCTGCGGCGCGGCTCTCAGCGCCTGCCCCATCTGCCGCCAGCCGGTGCGCGACCGCATCCAGATCTTCGTGTGAGCCGGCTGAGCCCGGCACCCCCGCCCCATGTTTTATAAAAAGATCCATGCACTTTGCTGCCTCTGCCTGTCTGCGTGCGTCAGTCCCCACGCTCTTGATCGCCCCCTGTGCCCACCCCACACCCCCCTGTCCCCACCCAGCCCTTCTCCATATCTGGCCGGGCTCCAGCCAAATGCCCCCACTCCTGGCCGCCAGCCCTATGTGCCGTGCTGCCACAGCTTTTCCAGCCCCTGCTTCCAGGCCAGAAACCGCTTTCCTGGTTCGGCACAGGCTGCCCCTTGTCTTCCCTCCTCTTCCTCGCCTTGGTTGGGCAGAGCCAGGGACCGGACCGGAACCGCGCTGTCTGTGCTCCAGCTGCGCGCTGAGTGGGCCCGCTCACACCGCCCTCGGGCCACCCCTCCCCATTCGAGAGGCCGGGACCCGATGTCAGCCCAGCTTGAAGACTGAGTCTTCCAGCAGTACCCCTGCCAGCTCCCAGGCACTTTCTCTTCCGTCTCTCTGGGTGCAGGCCGCGTCTCCGCGGGGACCAGGGGTCCAGGCTGAGCAGGGAATGGGGGGATGGCGGCCAGCCTAATCTCAGGCCCAGAAATCATGTGACCAGGGGGATGGGACACGGACCTGGCGAGGGGATGGGACACGCGGGGGTGGGGGTAGGGGGGTAGCTTGTTGGAGTAAATATTTAGCCACGGAGTGGAGCGCTGCCTTGGGCTGAAGCCGGCGCTTTCCAAGAACACCCGCCTCGTGCGGCCTCCTGCCAGCTATTTGGCGCTGACCCCTCCGGCCAGACCAGGCTGTCACCCTGGCTAAACCGGGATGGAGCGAGGGGAGGGGACTGGCGCCCCTTCTCCCAGTCTGCCCTGCCCTCAAGGGCCATTGCCAGCCCTGATCCCTCTCCCCGCCCAGAGGCGCCCAGCCAACCCCCGCCTGCTCGGCCCGCCGCCCCGTCGTATTTCTGGGGCTCAGTGCACCCACTCTTCTTCCCCTCTCAACCTGGACTGTTCCAGACCCTCTACGACCCGCGCTGAGCTCGGTTTCCCGTTTCTCTCTCTTGGTGGACCCCTTCCCCTTCTGCTCAGAGGGCGCCAAGCGGGGACTCGGGCTTCCACCCTTCTCCACACAACCCGTTACCCCTCACACCTACCTGGGGGTCCTGCCCTCCCAGATCCGCCCTTCTATTGGCCTCTTCCTGGCGCCCCCAGGCCCCTGTGCCCCTATCCCGCAGTTTTGTCCCCTCTACAGGCTCCTTCCTAACGCCACGTCCCCACGTCTGCCCCCCCTCTCCGCCTCGTCAGCCGCCCCACACTCAGTCGTCGCGTCCCCTCCCCTCCCCTCGGCTCTCGTAGGGACGTGTCCTGGGCTGGCCCCACTGAGCCGCCTGGTCCAGGACGGAGGCTCGACTCTCAGGCCTTATCCGATGTCTGGGGTGGGGGGCTCCATTTGGAGAAAAAGTTCTTGGGTCATTCAGCCTCCAGCTGGTGAGGAGACCCCATTGACGACCCGTCACCTAGCCTGAGCCCCAGGCGTACGTTCCTTCCCTGGCCTCCAGAGACCTCCACTCTCTGGGGGTCGTCCTCCACGGACCGCTCCAAGTGGCCCCGCCCGGCAGCCCTTGCCCAGGCCACTGCCACTGACTGACAGGACGCGGGTCTCCGCGGCCCAAGCTGCAGCGGCAGGGCGCTCCGACCGCTGTCGGCCAGCTGGTTCCCTTCTGGGCGGCCGCCCCCCTGCCCCTCCCGGCGGGTCCTGTAACCCGATCCGCCCCGCCCCCCTCGCCTAGCAGCCCCACGCGCCTGACACCGAGTCCGCAGCGCCATGGGCCGCGGGGCCTGCGCCCCCACGGAGGCGTCAGGGGTTCCAGGACAGGGCCTCCGGCTCGGAGCTGTCCTGGGCGCCCTGTGCCTGCTCCCCGCGCTAGTGCTGCTGGCCCGGTGGGGGATCCCCGCGGCGCAGGTGAGAGAGGGCGGCTGGGCGGGGCTGGGAACAGGGGTTCAGGAGGGTGTGTCTTGGTGTCGGGGGCATCCGTGGGTACGTGCGTCCGTGGGTCCAGCCGCTGGGTTGGGGGGGGGAAGACGGCACATCTGGCTCCAGCCCCGCCCACTCAGTTCTTGCCAGTTTTCAGTAACCGTTTTCTTCTTCGTATAAAATAAGCAGAAAGGGGCAAAAGCCGAAAGACCTAAAAGGGAACAGTCAGCACCTGCAGCCCCCACCCCCTCCTCTAGCCTCTTCCCTCAGCCTCGGGGTTGGGGACCCTTCTTGCTGCCTTCCCATGCCTTTTGCTTCTCTTGAAGGGAGATGTGGAAGTGTCTGAGCTGGTGGCTGTCCCTGCCAGCACCGTCCCTGGCCCACCACTCCCTCAGGGACCCCGCCGACGCCGGTACACATTGACCCCTGCCAGGCTGCGCTGGGACCACTTCAACCTCACATACAGGTGTGGACCCTGGGCCTGGGGGCGGCCCTCACCTAGCTGCACTGCCCCTGACTTGAAGGTCCTCTCAGGTCTCAGGATCCTCACCTTCCTACCACCCCTGACTCCCCTCCAGGATCTCCTCCTTCCCATTGCCCCTGACCTTGACGCCCCTCAGGATCCTCTCCTTCCTACTGCTCCAACCTTGTTCTCTGCCTCTCCCACCTCTACCCCTTGCTCCAGGATCCTCTCCTTCCCACGGAACCTGCTGAGTCGCAGTGAAACCCGCCGGGGCCTGGCTGCAGCCTTCCGCATGTGGAGTGAAGTGTCTCCCTTCAGCTTCCGAGAAGTGGCTCCTGAGCAGCCCAGCGACCTCCGCATAGGTGGGCGCCTGCCCTGCCCTGACCCAGCCCCGTCCGCGGTCTGCTCAGCCCCATGCTCCCCCCAGGCTTCTACCCAGTCAACCACACGGATTGCCTGTCTTCGGCCCTGCACCACTGCTTCGATGGCCCCACGGGAGAGCTGGCCCACGCCTTCTTTCCCCCTCACGGTGGCATCCACTTCGATGACAGCGAGTACTGGGTGCTGGGCCCCACGCGATACAGCTGGAAGAAAGGTGACCTGTGCTGTCCCCTCCTAGGTCACCCCTCCCTGATGCTGGGCACCAGCAGGACTTTTGGTGGGGGAGGCGATTTGGGGTCAAACTAACTGGGTAGGGAGGCATGGGGGGAAGGGCGAGGGCTTGAGGTTCCAGCCCCTCCAACCACCCCCCACTCGTGTGGCTGCTGAGGGCCCCGAGCTGCATTCCTGGAGCCCGAGTCATCTCCTGTCCCGGGATGCTGTTATCTTCCGAGGCCATGGTGGCTCCACGTGGCACAGCCAGCAGGGTGGAGGCCCCAGGCCGGGGTCTTCACAGCCCTGACCCCTGGGCCTGCAGGCGTGTGGCTCACAGACCTGGTGCACGTGGCAGCCCACGAGATTGGCCACGCGCTGGGCCTGATGCACTCGCAGCATGGCCGGGCCCTGATGCACCTCAACGCTACTCTGCGAGGCTGGAAGGCGCTGTCCCAGGATGAGATGTGGGGGCTGCACCGGCTCTATGGTGAGGGACAGGAAAAGGGGTGCCTGGGAATGGGGCTGGGGGACAGCGTTGTGGGTGAGGACGGAGGGGTGCCAGTGAAAATGGGGACTGGGGGCAGGAAGCTTGGGTGGGCGGGATGCAAGCCCAAGTGGGGGTGGGGATGAGGTCCTGAGCTGGGGCCACCCACTGCAGGCTGCCTGGATCGGCTCTTCGTGTGTGCGTCCTGGGCACGGAGGGGCTTCTGCGATGCCCGACAGAGGCTCATGAAGCGACTCTGCCCCAGCAGTTGTGACTTTTGCTATGGTGACATCAGGGTGGAGGGGTGGGGGAGGTTCGTTTGTGCCCTGTATGGGGAGATGGGGGCACTGACATGGTACTCTTCCCTTCCTCGGAGCAGAGTTCCCCTTCCCCACAGTGGCTGCCACCCCACCACCCCCCAGGACCAAGACCAAGCTAGTGCCTGAAGGCAGGAACATGACCTTCCGCTGTGGTCAGAAGATCCTGCACAAGAAGGGCAAAGTGTAGTGAGTGCAGGGGCAGGCCTAGAGGTTGGGAACGGCAGGGCCTTGGAGGGAGGGCAGGTAGGGGCACTGGGTGGGGGTTACCAGGCGGAACCGCAGTGGGCGGGCAGCCTAGTGTAGCCAGCCCCCCACCCCACCCCCCACAGCTGGTACAAGGACCAGGAGCCCCTGGAGTTCTCCTACCCTGGCTACCTGGCACTGGGTGAAGCACACCTGAGCATCATTGCCAACGCCATCAATGAGGGCACCTACACATGCGTGGTGCGCAGGCGCCAGCGCGTGCTCACTACCTACTCTTGGCGCGTCCGCGTTCGGAGCTAGTGTACCTCTCGCAGCCGGGGCCCGCAGGAAGGGGGGCTGATAAAGCGTTTTCTCTATTAGTCTGTTTCTGCTTGTTCTTGGGGGGAAGGTGTTCTGGGCCTGGGCTGCAGTCTTGGTGGGGAGTCCTAGAGGCCAATACAGGCTTCATTCTCCTCACAGCTCCTTTGGGGTCAGGATGTGTCCTGCAAAGGCAGGCAAAGGGCCTTCCCAATTGGGCTTCTCCTTACACAGTGGGGTCATCTGAGGGCCAAGAGCCTGTATCACTGGTGAGGGGCAGGCAGGCTGACCCGGGTCAGAGCCTGGAGTCATCCAGGGTTTGCCTAGAGGTGGATAAGGCAAGGAAGGTTTCCTGCAGGAAGCAGCTGGGCCTCCAAAGCCTTTCCTGATGGAGAGTGAGAGGGTGAGGCCAGGGTGAGGACGTCAGCAGGAGTGGGAGAACTCAGCACTGAGGGACTGTTTGCCTGGCTGGGTGATGACTAGCTTAGACAGAGGTATGCGGCCCCTGGCCCCCTCGGCTGCCAGCAACTGGTACTCTTCCAACCAGACCAGGTGCCACAGGCCAGGAGTCATGGGCAGCCCTACTGCCCTCGCCCCCAGGCTACATCTTTCACAGTGTCTCCCCTGGCTGGGTACCAGCTCTTGTATCTAGCTCCTGACAAAATGACTTCTGGGCCTTTTCCTCCACTTGGGCACAGTGCTGGCCTGAGGTGGCTGGGGGAAGTGGCACCAGAAATAAGGTCAGAGACACCAGCACTTAGAGCTATCCTGTGTCTACACATGTCCCAGCACAAAGGAACCATGCTCATGAGACCCAGCTGCTGGAAGGAGAACATGCTAGAGCTTTTTCAAGAATAGTTTACTACATTTAAAAACTCTTAACAAACTATTTAAAAAAAAAAAAAAAAAACCCTCCTGTTCGAGGATAGCAAACACAGTAGCGTAATGGAGCCGGGGCCACGTGGACAATGCTGGAGGGAATCCAGCCCACGAGCCTGGGTCACTGAGTTGAGCAACCACAGGAGGAAGGAGCAAAGCACTCCAGATGTGACAAAGAAAGTCTGCAGGCCAGGAGATGAATCCTGCAAGACTGAAACAAAAAACACACTCCTGGCCCCAAATTATCATTGTCCAACTGGCTGGTCATTGCTCAGCTTGGCTGTCTCCTTGTGTGTGCGTGTGTAAACATGCAAGCGTGTGTGCACGTGTGCGTATGTGTAGGGGAGGAGGTGCCTTACGTTCTGGTCCCTTGACACCCCACCTCTCCATGCTGGACACCCCAAGGGCAAGTCTGATCCATCTGAAAAAATACAGTCTTTCCCTCTACAACAAGGAAAATATGATTTAATTCTACAAATTTACAAACCAAAATGAAATAAAAACATGGAAAATGAAGTAAGAACATGACAAGGAGCTCTGAGTCTGGGCTTCTCGGCCCCCGCGGTCCCTGCAGCTTGGGTTCTGGATCACAGTCTAGACGAAGACACTATTTAGCCACTCCTGTTGCCAACCAGAGCCTTGTGTCCCTGGCCCTGTGTGGCCAGGCCCCACCCTTGGGGAGTGTGCTGCATCCTGCTCTGAGGTCAAAACTTTAGGCTGAAGCCAGGACCAGCAGCTGAGGCTCCCTGGTTGGTGGTGGTCAGATGGAAGCCAGTCTCCTTGAGGTCATCATCACCCTGGGGGCAAATCAGTGTACCCTGAGGACCTGGCCCCCAGCTGATCCCACCCATGAGGATCCCTCTCCTACCTTCTCCTGGCACCCTCCCTATGAGGACCCTCCCTCCAACAGATCCCTCCCTATAAAAATTCCCCTGAAGTCAGCCCAGCCTTCGAGGAGCCCTCCCTCCTGCCAAGCCCTGCCCCTCACCAGCTGGCTGTAGCCCAGGCCCCCCTCGGGCGGCCGTGGGCTGGTGCCACGCTTCACCCGCTGCTGCTCGCTCTTGGCAGGCCACGTGGGGAACATGGAGGGGTCAATGGGAAGCGGGGTCTCACGGAAATACTCATGCTTGAGGCCATCTTCAGCGTTGATCCTCCGCCCAGGGAAGTAGGTCAGAAACCTGGGAGGAACAGGGTACCTGGGGTCTAGAATGCAGTGGGGCAGCAGAGCTTCAAGGTGGGGTAGGGGGGACGAAGGGGGCAGGATGAGCAAAAGGCCCAGGCTGCCAAGGGCAGTGTGAGCTGGGAGAGAGGCAGTTCTAGAAGGTGGTGACATAGGAAGGCCTGGGCCAGCACTGGGCTCTGCAGCTACAGCAATGAGGCAGATGGCCCCCACTGGTGGGAACACTTACTTATTCATGAGGTCAAAGCCCTGGTCTGAGAGCAGTGCACCAAAGCGCTTGCGGAGGTTGTTGTAGGGGTACTCAGTGAACGTCATCTTCTTGACTGCAGGCAGGTCACTGTAACCAGGCCAGATTTTCTCACTGGGGGTCCCCAGGTCCTAGGAAGGAAGGGACACATCAGAATAGCCTGGCCCCACCACAGGGAAGGGTCTATCACCTGGCAGCTGACTCCCAGTCTGATCATCAGAGACTGGCCCACTGAGCAATCACCAGAGTGACTGCCATGCTCGTCCAGGCCCAGCACGTGGCCCCCATACCTTAAACACTTTGTTGATCTGGTCAATCTCTGACTTCCCAGGAAACAGGGGCTTCTGAGTCAACAGCTCCCCGAAGATGCAACCCACAGACCACATGTCAATGGCTGTGGAGTACTCCTGCAAGACCAGGTACCTGGCTTAGCTGTGTCAAGAGCAAGCAGGCAGATAGCTCTGCAGGCTCATGGAGTCCTGCAGGCTGTGTTCCCCCCACCAGATACCTGCACACACTCACCTTGGCACCAAGCAGGAGCTCTGGGGCACGATACCACAGGGTCACTACAACTGGGGTGTAGGCCTTTAGTGGGGACCCATACTCACGTGCCAGCCCAAAGTCACCCACCTAGAAAGGCAGAGGGAAGGACTAGTGTGACAAGTCCTGTGGCAGTGTGGCTGGCAGAGGGTGGGAGGGTGGCAGAGGTGATGGATGAGGGCAATGGTGGGGGTGGGTGGGAGGCATGGAGGTGAAGGCAGCAGGGGGTGGTAGTGCAGGGGGTGTGAGTGTGGACGGGGTGAGATGGGTCCACCTTGAGGACGCCAGCGTGGCTCAGCAACAGGTTGGACGTCTTGAGGTCACGGTGCAGGATCCAGTTGTCATGGAGATGCCTCACTCCCCGCAGCAGCTGGATCATCAGGGTCTTCACCTCCCCTGGTGGGACAGATGGATCACACACCATCACCCCCTCTGCTGTGATATGGCACAGGAGAGCTGTGCTATGAGGGACTGGTCCCTGGGGCATCCCCGGAGTGTGAGAGAATGCTTTAGGCACCTGGAAGGCCAGGGCTCTCCCTGGTGTCAGAGTTTAAGGATGGCGAGTGCTTCCACTTGAAGACCCAGGGCTCCCACTTGCTGCTGGCAATACCCATGAGGGACTGTGTTGACACCTGAAGTTGTACTGATGCCCTCACAACAAAATTCCTGTCTCTATGCCACTGCAGCCCCACCCACCATCCCCTTGCCCCTGTCCCGCCCCCCCCAACTCCCCGATGGCTGTGGCTGTACCAGCTTATCCCCAGAGTAGCCCAAGGTGGCCTTGGCATTACCTGGCAGAAAGGGCTGCTTCATGGTCTCCATGAGGCTCTTGAGGTCATGTTCCACATAGTTCATCACAATGTAGATCTTATCCATGTTGCTGCCCACGACGATCTCCTAGGAGACAGTGGGGGTGAACACACACTGGGGAAGAGCCCATCTATCCCAGGGGACAGGGTATCAGGCCCAAGCAGGGTGGGTGCGGATGGAGTGGGTACAGCCTTACTCTGACAGTGACGATGTTGGGGTGCTGGGCCTTGAGGATGGTGTTGATCTCTCTTAGTGATGTGATAGGAAAGCCCTCCTTTTCCTTTTCCATCTTCAGTCGTTTCAGAGCCACAATTTCATCTGTAACAAAACAGTTTAAAAAGAGGAGCTGAGAAAATGTTCCTAAAAGACCACATTAAGAGTATCAATGCAGTTCACTGGAGTTTTAACTTCTGCTTATGAAGTGTTTGTTACCCTGCAGTGAGAGAGCACCTTTAGCTGAGAGCCCAAGTGCAGCAGGGGCAGTGAGAGGAAAGCCTGCACAAGAAACCAAGGCACCTTCCCTAAGGCTCCTTCCCAAATAGCTAGGTGGCCTTCTTGTTCACTGGCACCTGCAGGGGTAACGGAGGAAGCTGACCAACCCCAGCATCTCAATATACCAAAGGTAACCACCACCTAGGGCTCCGATGGCCACCAGCCTTGGTTTTCTTTTTTTTAATTGTGATTTGGGTGAAAATTTACAGAGCAAATTCACTTTCCATACAGTAGCTCACATACACTTTGTCTCATGACATTGACTATAGTTTATCACAGTGCAACAGCTCCCCTCCCACTTCCTCCCCATAGTTACCTCTTCCCTGTGTCCTTCCCTCCATGCACTCCTGCCTCCTGAGCTGTCTCCCTGTGCATAAACAGCCCTTCTATTCTCCCATGATTGTTCTCTCCAAGGAGTGTATCTACCTAATGTAAATGTTCAACTCATATGTCTGTCTTTTGTTTGGCTAGAAGCCACAAGAGTGGGTTCAATTCCAGACCTGAAGGCAGCTAGGGGCCATAGTCTCAGTGGTCCATCAGTCTCTATCAAACCAGCAAACCTGGTCCCTTTCTGCCTTGACTTTCTAAAAACAACAAATATGAGTGTGGGGGAAGCTGGATTAGGAGTGACTCTAGACACTGCTCCAGTGGCCAAGCCATCAAGACCAACACAGGACATGCCGTACAGGGACCCATGGGGACATTTCTATTTCCGGCATCCATGTCCACATGCAGGTGACCTACACTTCCTGGCACCTTCGCCTGTCTCCATGCACCCTCCTCTGAGAGCCAGTAGAGCTGTGCTATACTAGAACACTCAGCCCTGCTCTCACCACAGGGAGGGTGCCCCACTCCACAGCACACCACTCACCCATTTGGCCTCTCAAGCAAGTGGATGGCCAGGCTCTCTAGGCCCCAGTCTCTGCCCCTTCCCTTTGTGGGGCCACCATGGACTCTACCCACCTGTTTTTTTGTCCTTTGCTCTGTAGACCACCCCGTATGTGCCCTCTTCAATCCTATTCAGGCACTGGAACTCCTCTACGCTCCGGCAGCCCTGGGGGAATTAGGGGGATGAAGGCTGGGCCAGGGCCATGGTGCTGGGTCAGGGCCATGCTTTCTTCAGGTCCCCAGGCTGGGTTAGAACCCCCTGGACTGGGCCAGGATCCTGGGCTGGGCAGGACTGTTTTATCCTCAGGTCCAGAGGCTTGCCCCTCTGCCTGTTCACTGTGCCCACACAGAGTAGCGTAGCAAAACCCCTGGTTGTGTCCTTGGGATATGCCAGAGTGAGGCTGGAAGGAGGACCAGGAGCAACTTTCTCCTTTCTCTACTGGCTTCTGTGAGCCTGGGCCACTTTATTATGGATACAATTAAGCAAAGCCCTCCACACTGGCACTTCAGTGTGAAGACCCAGGGCTGCCTTGTGCTGACCTCCAACACCCACTCTCTATGCACCTCTTCATGCCTCCCCACACCCGGGGCCACAGATGGCATGGTCAACCAGTGTAGGCCCAGATGAGCTATGTGGCTCTGACAATTGTGGGGCAGGTGCCTTTACACTGGGGGCAGCTGCCTGGTGCTCTGTGTGCCACACAACTGTCCTGGGTTCTTCATTGCAGCAGCAGCACAACTAGACTTTCCCCACAGAGCTCACAGCTTTATGCCAGTACATATCTGCTAGGGAGGACTCTCTGGGCGTTTGTGCACCTGGCCATGTGCCCATTGATGCAGGTCCCTCACACCCGGCCTTGGGAAAGTGAAGGCATGAACTAGCTCTCCTGTGCCCAAACTGCCACACCTTGTTCCTACTGCTGAGACCCCAAGGCCCTCCCACATTTGGCATGGCTGAGAACAATCAACAGGGCCCGGTGACCCAGCCTGCTGGGCCATGAAGGTGAAAACAAATAATACTTGGCTGTCAAGCCCACCCCACCCCATGGTGCCCTGCACCCAGGTGTGACCCATGCAGCCCTATGGTGCAGCCTCCCTGGAACACACCGGGACCATGCTGTGCGTTTGGGTGGCAGGGACTGACCTGCAGGGTGGGCAGGAACTTACCTGCAGGGCGGGCAGGTACTTGGGCAGCTCCTGCTTGAGCTCGATTGGTGACAGAGCAGGGGAGTCAGGCACACAGTCTCCTTCAGTGAGGGCGCTGCTCTGTGGGGTCCCCTCGCCCCCTTCTTCCTCCCCTTCCTCACTCTCTCCAGAATCACGGTCAAATCGTGACTCTGGAACTTCAAAGGATACCACATTACAGAACCAGGAGCAAGCATGTGCCAAGATGCTCTCTCCACTCTGGGGAACACCCTGAGTACGCAGAAAACCCTGGGTGCTACTGAGGCCCTGCCCTGGAAAACTGTGCCCCCATACTAGGGACACAAGACGAGAGAGGGACTGTCTGCAGGGCAGCTACTTACCAACGAGGACGTGGTTTTCATTTTCTCGCTCGTCGTCCTCACTCATTTCCTCTTCGCTCACTTCTTCTGCAAGAGAAAGCAGGTGTCCACCCAGGTGACTGGAGCCAGCGTCGCGCTGCAGCACGCGCCAGACCCCTCGACAGGCAGAATGAGGGTCAGTTTAGCTGATGGAAATCAAGAATTGTCTCAATAATTGTGTTGGGATCTGGTGGAGCCCCAGGTAGCATTTCAAAATGTTTTAAAAGACTTTACGTTACTTTCCTGTGTTTTCTACATGCTCTACAATGAATAGAGGTGCTCTTAGGATTCAAGTTTTAAAGACCACCCCTGCATTCTCACCAGCTGACTGTTCAGAAGCATCCTCAGAATTGCTCCCCGTCTCCTCCTCCTCTTCCTCCTCCTCCTCCTCTTCCTCCTCCTCTTCCGACTCCTCACTACTGCTCCCCTCTTCCTCCTCTTCCTCTTCTTCCTCCTCCTCCTCTTCCTCTGAGCCAGATCCCGACTCCGCTTGAGGAAGGACACATAGTCGTGAGGTGAGCCTGCTGCCCTGGCCTCCACAGAGGCCTGGGCCAGGTGCACGGCCAGGTGTGCAGCTACCTGAGGAGGACTCCGCTGAGCTGGTCTTCCTCTCACTGTCGCTGACATCTTGCAAATCAGAAAGGGGGTCTCTTTCTTCCATTTTCTCTTCTTTCACTGTGAAACAAAGCATCAGAGATGAGCTTGGGGAAAAGTTTTTAAATGAACAAGATAATAGTACCCAAAAACCACACAATGCCTTTCACATAATCATTAACTTTAGTGTGTATGAAAATGGCTCATCCCCAAACACAGAACTGAAAGAGCCACTCTTGAAATGACTAGTAATTGACTTTTTAGCCAAAAATAAAATGGATAAAATCAGTTTGTTACATGTAAATGTTAACAGCCTATCACAACATGGAAACACTCTAATGTCAACAACATAGTGAAAAAGAAGAGCTGGACCATGGCCAGCACTCCATGATGGCTTGTGTGAGAACAGGAGCAGCAATCTGTACATGAAGTCCCTTACATGTGCACCTAAGGCAGGCCCACTGCCTCACCTGGCTTCCGGCTGTCACCCAGCTCAAACCTGTCCCGCGGCGGCCGGAGTGGACTGCGGCTCCAGTGGCTGGCTTTCACCTTCTCACCATACTCCTCCCGCACCGTGCGGTGATGTGCAGACACTGGGGTAACCAAAGAACAGAACGGGGGATGTGCTACAGCACACTCTTTCTATGGGGCCCTGATGTGGTCTCCTCTCAGTCACCCCCACCTTCTGACAATGGGTGAAGTGTGTGTCACAGGGCTCGTGTGCTAGCACTGGGCAGAAATGCCCGCAGCATGGCAACAGCATAGGACAGGAGGCCAGGAAGCCCAAAGGCTATGGGCTGCCCTGAGGATCATCAAACAGGCCTCCACACTGATTTCCACTGGTCAAACAGGTGTGGGAAACTGAACATGGATGACAAGAACTCACTTTCATGTGCTGGCCAATACAGGCAGCAATGCATGAGGACCTGCTTGAGGCATGGCCCAGTACCCACAGTACTCGGGGCCCCATCGTTTTTTGGACCTTCTGTGGCCTTGGGCAGGTCTCCATCCCGTTGTCAACCACTTCACCGTGCAGTGCTGTGGGCACGTTACTTGTGCGCAGGCTCACATAAGCACTGAGCCCAGAGAAGTGAGCAGTTTCTGTGGAAGCCCTTGCTGCACAGTTACCCGGCCCTTGTAGCGCACTGGTCCACCCCACAGTACGTCCTGTCGCCTACCTTCCCTGCGTGCCTCACGCTCCTTGCGCCTCTCCTCAGCCCGCCGCTCACGCTCTTTTTGCTCCCTCTGCTCCTTCTGCTGCTCCCGCAGCTTCCGCTCTCGTTCCCGCTTCCGCTCCAGCTGCTCCAGGCGGTCCCTGCAGCACAAATGCCAGAAAGACTCCTTTCACTCCCAGCACTGGGAGTCACCTTTATAAACTGCCATAAGAGGCTGTTCAGAACAGAAGACACAGAACCACACAAAGCAGAGCCCTATTTCTATGAGGCCCCAGGCTCACAGCATGACACTATCCCCCAGAAACAGGAAACACACTACTTCCACCACAACACTGCTGTCCAACAGTTCCACTAAAGCACACCAGCGACTTCCCTATGTGTACAATACAAGCGGATGTAAATCCAAACTTATCAGGAGATGGATTTGCATGAACTACCTTTGCAGGAGATTGGAAAGGAATAGAGATGCCTGCCTGGGAAAGGTGGGAGGGGAGCCACAAGACTTGTGTCCGAGGTCCTGTCCTGACCCCACCCGACCCCTGGATTTTTCTGAGCAGACAGCCCAGGCCATTTCCCAGCCCAGCCTGTGTGGAGTTATAAAGGAGCATTAATTAACATGATACCCACGAAAGGTAGTAAGGAAGTCGTGTCACCTTGGGAAAAAGGCTATGCATCACCTAGAGTAGAGACAGTATCAGTAACTGAAATACATGTGGCCAAACAGTTAGAACTGATCAGACACAGCTAATTATTCACACTCCTACAGAGAGGGGCGGTGTGGTTCAGTGGAGGAATTCCTGCTTCCCATGTGTGAGGCTGGGGTCCCAGTCGTGACCAGTGTCTCTCAAGCACAGCCCCCATCTGGTTGTTAGCGGAGGATGGCAGGGTGCTGAGGGAGTTCAGTGGAGCCTGCAGACTGAGGCAGACCAGTAAGAAAGGCCTGGTGAGCTACTTCTGAATATCAGCCAATGAGAACCTTACGGATCACAACAGTCCGGTCCATAACCAATCATGGGATGGCACAGGACCTGGAAGCACTTCATTCTGTTGTGTATGGGTTGGCATGAGTTAGGAGCTAACACCACCACCAACAACATAGAGTGTTGTGAACAAATACAGCCTAAAAAGCTAAAAGCACTTTTGGTTTAAACGAGGGGCACAGTGGGCAAAACCCACCTTCATCACTAACTGCATGGTAAGGATCAGCATGAACCCAATTCCCACCTAAAAATGGATCCAGTCCTCACCTTCCCAATTCTCCAACCTCAATGCCAGCTACTCCAGGTTCTCTCTCATCCCCAGCCACCCAGGGCTAGACCAGTGGGTACTGGGCGCAAGCCTGGGAGTGCATAATTTCCTCCACTTCAGACCAGCCAGCCCTTCTCTCTTTCATCCCCAGTCATCCAGAGCTAGGTCAAAGCACACGAAGTTACAAGAAACACAGTCTTTTAGGCTACCAACTATGTAGACACCAGCCCCTACTGGCTCTCAGTCCCTATGGGTCTGAAAAGTCCCTGGAATGACTCAAAGAACTCACAGAGTGTTTTTATTTAGTTACAAATTTATTGTAATCCGGAAAATACATATGAAGAGACAGAGAGGGTGAGGTCCAGCAGGGATTCCAGAGCACAGTTTCCATGTCCCCAGAGATGTGGCCCAACCCATGTGAGAGCACATGTTCTCGTAAACCAGGAAGACCCATCTGAGCTTTCACGTTCTAGGGTTTCCTAGGCTGTAATTTTTATGGATATAACCCCAACACACACCTTTCCTGATGTTAACCATTCAGTATCCCCTGGTTCTATTTGAATGACTGCCTCTTGGTCTATGTACAGGCTCCTTATAAGCATAATTAAGTGTTCTGGAATTCCAATTAATTTCTTATGATCCACATAGTCAAAAGCCTTTGTAGAGTAATAAAACATCTCTCTGGTATTCTCTGCTTTCAGCCAAGATCAATCTGACATCAGCAATGATATCCCTTGTTCCGTGTCCTCTTCTGAATCCAGCTGGAATTCCCGGTGGTTCCCTGTCAATAAAATGCTGCGACTGTTTTTTAATTGCCTTCAGCAAAATTTTACTTGCATGCTATATTAATGATAATGGTCTACAATTTCTGCATTCTGCTGGATCACCTTTCTTTGGAATGGGCACAAATAAGGATCTCTTCTAGTCAGTTGGCCAGGTAGCTGTCTTCCAAATTTCTTGGCATAAACAAGTAAGCACCTGCAGTGCTGCATCCAGTTGCTGAAACATCTCAGTGGGTATATTATCAATTCCTGGAGCTTTGTCACCAGCTCCTTCAGTGCCTTCCTTCCTTGGACTTCATCCTTTAATACCGTTAGTTCTTGAACATATACTGTCCCCTGAAATGGCTAAACATTGATCGATTCTTTTTGGCACAGTGACTCTATGTATTCCTTCCATCTTCTTTTGATGCTTACAGCATCACTCAGTATTTTTTGTCCATAGAATCCTTCAATATTGCAACCCAAGGCTTGAAGTTTTCCTTCATTTCTTTCACCTTGGGAATTGCCAAACGTGTTCTTCTTCTTTTGATTTTCTAACTCAAGTCTTTGTACATTTCATTACAATACTTCAATTTGTCTACTTTAGCCACTGAAATCTTCTGTTCTGCTCTTTTATTTCGTTACCTGTTATAGCCCTATTTATATTTTCTACTTCTTCTTGAGCGTTTTGGCAAATATGTCTGTCTAGACATTTGTCAAGCTCATTTAAGTTGTCCAACTTGTAGGCATGAAGTTGTTCATAATATTTCCTTAAAATTCTTTTAATTTCTGTAGGGTTGTCATGGTACCTCTTACTTCCAATTTTGGTAATTTGCATCTTCTCTCTTTTTAAATTGTGATTTGGGTGAAAGTTTACAGAACAAACTGGGTTTCGATTCAACAATTCATACACTTTTTGTCTCATGACACTGACTGCAATCCCCACATTATAACAGCACTCTTCCTCCACTTCCTCTGTGTTTACCATTTCCCTTTAATCTTATTTCCAATTCCTTCCTGGCTTCTGAGCTTTATTCCCAGGCAAATGTTGCCCTCTTAATGTTGTATGGTTGATTGTTCTAATGAGTGTGTACCTGGTTTTACTATTCACCTTATGGGCGTATGGTTTGGCTGAAAGTTGAGCCATAGGCGTTAGGTTCAGTTCCCAGCTTGAAGGGTGTCTAAAGGCCATAGTCTTGGGGTTCCACCAGTCTCTATTAGACCAGTAAGCCTGGTCTTTGTGATTCTGAGCTTTGTTCCATGTTTTCTTTCTTCCTGGTTTTTTATTTTTTCCTTTGCCAGTCAAGCTAAAAGTCTGTCAATTTTGTTATCTTTTCAAAGAACCAACTTTTGGTTATACTGTTCTTCTCTACTGTTTTGCTGTTTTCTAATCTAATCTTTATTATTTGCTCTCTTCTGCTTACTGTAGTTGTAGCCTGTTTTTCTTTTTCTAGATTCCTATGGTAGAAGATTACATTATTGGTTCAAGATCATTCTTTTCTGATGTGTTTAAAGTCATGCATATCTAAGTACTGCTTAGCTGCATAAGTTTTAGTACGTATTTTTTATTTTCATTTAGTCCAAAATACTTTCTATTTTTCCTTAAAGTTTCAGTTCAAAATACTTTCTATTGTTCCCTAAAGTTTATTCTTCGAGTCCTAAGTTACTTAGAAATGTGCTGTTTAATTTCCAAATATTTGAGAGCTTTCCAAGATTTCTTTCTGTTGTTGATTTCTAAAATAATTCTTTTGTGGTAAGATAACATACTTTGTAAGATTTTAATCCTTTTAGCCTGAGACTTATTTTTATGGCCTAGCACATGGTCTACCCTGGTGAATGTTCCATGTGCTCTTGGAAAGAACGTGTGTTCTGCAGCTGTGGGTGGTGGTGTATGTATATGTCAGTTAGATTTAGCTGACAGTGTTTTCCATGTCTTCTATATCCTGGCTTATTTTCTGTAACTGTCCTATTAACAAATATTCTTAGGTGCCATCAAATTGATTCCAACTCAGTGACTCTATAGGGCTGAGACTGCCCCATAGGATTTCTGAGGCTGAAATCTTTACAGGAACAGACTGCCACTTCTCCAGCAGAGTAGTTGGTAGGATCGAACTGCCAATCTTCCAATTAGTAGCTAAGCATTTAACCATTTCACCACTAACTATAATTTATCTTTTTCTTCTTTCAATTCTGTCAGTTCTGGTTCATTTATTTTTTGGGCTATGTTCTCAATGTATTGGCCCTTTTGTTGTGAAGTTCCCCTTTGCTTTTAATACCTGTTGTCTTAAAGTCTATTTTATTATTAATAGAGCCATTCCAGTTCTTAGCATAACTACTTGCATGCCATGACTTACCCATTATCAACCTATTTTTGTGTTTGAATCTAAGATATAACTGTTGTATAGTTAGTGATTTTCTACATGACAATCTCTACCTGTTGTTTACAATACAGAGACCATTCATAGTGAATGTAATTATGAATATGGTTGGACATATACATGTTTTTTAATGCATTTTATTGAAATGTAATTTATGTACAGTGAAATACACAAAACTAAAGTGATATGGGTCAATGCATTTTTTTTTGCAGTGTTCCCCTCCCCACTACCCCTGAAAACCAAGAAAGTTTCCTTCCATATATAAACCTTTTCTTGACTTTTTACAATAATGAACTAATACTATATTTGTCCTTCAGTGACTATTTCACTCAGCATAATGTCTTCCAAGTACATCCATGTTATTACGTACGCATGCCTTTTTGCTCTTTGATTTTGCTACGTCTCCTTTCTTTTTTTGTTTCTCTGTTTTTCTTTGACTGCCTTTTTTGTTCTAAGTATTTTTATCATACCATTGTTTTGGTTTTCCTATTTTCTTAGTGGTTGCTCCAAGGAATGCAATATGAATCTTAACTTACCAGATTAATACTAACTTAATTTTGATAAAACATATACTTTGTTCTAATCTAGCTCCATTTCCTCCCTTCTCTTTTGTGCAACGTGTATACTTTATAGATTGCACAATACATTTATAGTAATTATTGTTTTACAGAATCACATGTCTTAGAACAGGAGATATGAGAAAAAATTATTTATAGTCTCTTTTATATTAACCTACATATGTCCCATTTCCAGTGCTTATCTTTTCTTCCTCTGGATTCAAGTCAGCATCTGGCATCATTTCCATTCAGCCTGAAGGTCCTCCTAAAATATATATATATATTTTTTAAAGTCATAAACAACATTTATTACCTTGGTGTATCATTCTGGCCTTGCTGATGCTCCTTCACATTTAAGTGGCTTTCTGTCTTCCCACCCTCATCCCTACAGTGCATCCTTGAACTGTTAGCCTATAGCAGCAGCTCACTTATTCCATGTCCCTAATATCATTCATTCACAGGGTCAAAGGTCTGGTTCAGAAATCCTTCTCTATAGGAAGTTCAATGCTTATGAAAGAATTTGTAATAAACCAGGCCTCCCAGGATGGCGAGCACCAGTAAGATGACAATGGAAAGCAGCAGCTTATTGGTCACCACTTTTCTGGACACTGTCCAGAAACTCTTTCAACTTTTGCTCAAGTTTTCACTTTTGTTTATCAGTCTGTTCTTGGTACGTTCCAGTTATTTTCGTTGCTTCCCTAGCTCCTCTGATTTCTGAGCCAATATGGTCAGTCTCTGTGGCAATCCGATGAGAATGCTCAATACTCTGGGTGGCCTGGTTCAGGCTGTCAGTGCCCTGCAAAAGCAATGCTCTTTGAGACTGTAGCCGATTCATGTGCTCTTTCTCCACAGCATATGTGCTGTATTTCATATCTCCTTGGCCCCTAGGAGTGGCTGTGTCAAAGGTGTGTTTCTCACCTCCCGATGGAGTTTGGCCAGGTCCTTACAGTAGGTTTGAAGTTTGGACATCATGGGGTTACAGAGATAGGGGTGCATAACGTAGTTCCTCCTCCATCTCTGCTAGCGTTTCATTTGCTTCCTGTTGCTCTTCATCAAAATCTATGATCAATTTCTTCTTCTCTTTGGTCCCTGCCATCCCCAGCAGCTGCCCAGGCACCCCCGTAGGTCCTCATGGAGGCTGTGGAAGATCTTGTGCAGCTTCTCAAAATGCTCTGAGGTGGTGACGGAAGTGGCCATGGTGCAAGCCATGCTTAAGCAGCGGCTGCCGAGAATCTGGAAGCAGGACCAGTCACCCAGCCTCACAATCATCATGGTGACCCTAAAATATTTCTTAAGGGAGGTTTGTTAGCAATGAAATTCACCAGTCTTTATCTACCTGCGAATGTTTTTATTTACCCTTCATTTCTGAAGAAGAGTTTTGCTGGATATAGAGTTCTTGGCTGACACTTTCACCCCCAAGGCAATTTGAGTATGTCATTCCACTGCCTTCTGGCCTCCATGTTTCTGATGAGAAGTCAGCTGCTGACAGTGCTGGAGCTCCCCTTATATGTGATGAGTCATTTTTCTCTTTCTGTTTTCAAGATCTTCTCTTTGATTTTCAATAGTTTGACTATTAAATGTCCAGTGTGAATTTCTTTATATTTATCCTACTTGAGGTTTATTGAGCTTCTTAGATATGTGTTTTGCATCAAATCTGAGAAATTTTCTGTCATTATTTTAAAAAATATCTTTTGACTCTCTTTCTCTCCCCTCTCCTACTGAGCTATAATCATATGTATGTTCTCCTTCAAAGTTCAGGCTGTTTTCAAGTCTATCCAGCTTTTACTTTCTGCCAAGGCCTTTCATAAGAGTGCATCTTCTGGGTTGGCCTGAAGCATGTGGTGGCTCAAGCATTTCGCAGTCTCTATAGCATGTGTGCACAATCTCAGGCAGAAACAAGCTTATGAAATGCAACCTACGCTAATAGATCTAAGGGCCTCTTTTCTTGCCTCACCAGAAAGCATAAGTTCCACTGAAAATGCTGTTGGGTGGGGCACTGCCTGCAGGGTAGGGGTTGTCTGCTGCTCCAAATCTGTAGTTAACTAAATGGTCAAGGAAGAGTGTTTCTCATGGCTGTATCTTCCTTCTATCTCCAGCATTACAAATCTAATCTATTATATTTTTGACATATAACACACCCATGCATATAACACATATAGGAAACTAGAGTGCACAGGGCAGGGGGTGTTGTGTGGTTTGCAAAAACGAACAACATATAATGCATGCATTATTTACGTAAAAATACAGTAAACTTTTATTTTCTCATGTCTGAATTCCTACTTCATGATACTAGCCTTTGTCCCTCCTTTACAGCCCACTCCCCACTGAAGATGGTCTCGTGGCACCAGTTTGGGATCCTGTTCATAATCTGGTTCCCGATTTACCTCCCCTACTCCAGGACCTCCAGCTGGAGTAAGCCAACACACAGCCCTATGGTTCCTTTCATTATCTCTTCACAGCCATTTCTATATGCTGTAAAAACTTACTTTCTGGTCAATTCCAGCAAGATGGTGGAATTGGCAGACAAACTACACAGACTCTCTTCAACAAAGAAACAAGAAACCAATTGAAACATACAGAAGATAATACTGGAGCCCCAAGTTTTGAAAGTAGTGATAAAGAAGCAGATTAAATACCTACCAGTAGAAGAACCTGAATAAAAACAGTGAATAAGGAGACAAAGGAAGCTGCAGACTGTCAGCTATCCTGATGGCACAGTCAGTTTAAATATTTACAAGTGGCATTAGGATCTGGGCAGCAACCAAAAAATCGGCCCTGTTCACCAAGGAATACATGGACAACTGCACTGTTAGCAGATGACTAGAAAAGAAAACAGCAAATAAGAAGACCAATTGGGATGTGGACTTTTGGCTGTCCTGGGGGTACAGTCATTTTGAGTAATTGCAAGCTGTGCTCAAATCCCAGAGACCTAATAATAAGCTTCACTTGCCAAAGACAGCACAGGCAACTACACTGCAGTCTGATGAATGGAAATGTGTGATATTCCACTTGTAATTCTTATATCCCACAATCTCTTGGTGAACAGAGGTGTGGTCTTCCCCTATCTCTGGAAGATTAATACCAAATTTTCAGAAATAGGTAACACATTGAAAGAGCAAAGGAGAACTGAATCAATGGAAGGCAGAATTAATGAGACTGAAGACAAATACCTCAATACTATTTTGGTAAGGGATCACTAAGAAATAAGATCAAAACAAAATGAAGCAAGCCTAAGGGATACCATCAAAGGAATAATTTACATGTAATTGGAATTCCAGAAAAGTTAGAGACAGAGAAAACTGTTGAAGATTTGTTAGAAGAAAATTTCTCTGATATGATGAAAGAAGAGAATAATATATCCATTCAAGAAGTCCAACAAACCGCAAACAGGATAGATCCCAAAAGAAAATCACCAAGACTTATCATCATTAAACTCACCAAAACCAAAGACACAGAAAGAATTCTGAAGGTAGCATGGAAAAAAGAAGTTACCTACAAAGGGCAACCAATAAGACTAAGCTCGGATTTCTTGGCAGAAATCATGTAGACGAGAACACAATGGGATGATATACGTAAGACCCTGAAAGAAAAAATTTTCCAACCAAGAATTATATACTCAGCAAAATTGTCCCTCAAATATGATGGTGAAAGTAGGGCATTTCCAGATAAGCAGAAATTAAAGGAAATTTTTTAAAACCAGGCCAACCTTGCAAGAGATGTTAAAGGGATTCCCCATGACAGGGAACAAACAGCAAATAACAACCTATGATTAACATACATGATGACAAACCCAGAAACCAACACAGTTATGGAAGAATCCAAAGTAAATTAGCTTGCAAGACTGTGAACAGGAAACCAAAGACATCAATTGCCAAATGAAAACAACTATAAACCAAAAAGAGGGAATAAATAGCAGAGTTATAGAAAGTCTAACTGGTGAGGAAGTCAAGACAATTGCAAGACAGAAGAGACTATTCTAAACTTGGGAAGAAAATTATAAATCAGTTGTTGTTGTTGTTGTTTGCCGTCGAGTCGGCCCTGAGTCATAGCGACCCCTCCTTGGGTTTCCGAGGCAGTATCACTACAGAAGTAGGACTACCCAACCTTCCTTCCGAGGGGTGGCTGGTGGGTTTGAACCGCCAGCCTTTTGGTAAGCAGTCAAGTGCCTTAGGCGCTATGCTACCAGAGCTCCTTAAAGGGTAACATCAAAGAAAAATAATAAACCTTTGCATCAAATTTAACAAAGAATAAGCACAAATACTTAGCATATACTAAAATAGCAATGAAGGAAATAACATGGTTCATAAACAAAATGAGCTCAACACAGAAATGTATATGGAATAAAGAAATCAGCAACACCATGAAAAAAACATGTAACAAAATGACAGCAACAAATTCATACTTGTCACTAAATGTGAATGAATTCAAAGCACCACTCAAGAGATGGAGAAATGCAGACTGGATAAGAAAACATAATCCATCAATATGCTGTCTACAAGAGACACAACCTTAGAGACAGACAAAAAAACAGACTAAAAATCAAAGGCTGGAAAAGACTTATCAAGCAAATTGCAATAAAAAAAAAGAGCAGGAGTGGCCATATTAATTTCTGATAAAATTGACTTTAAGACAAAAACCGTAAGAGACAAGGAAGGACGTTATGTAATGATTAAAGGATTGACTGAACAAAGGACATAACCATACAAATATCTCCACAGCCAATGAAAGAGCCTCAAAAACACAAATAGGTGACTCCACAGTCATAGTCTCCTGACTTTAATACACCACTCACAACGAAAGAAACTCAACAAGGACACAGAAGAACTAAACAATACAATCAACCAACTTGACCTTATAGACATCTATAGAGCACTTCACCCCACAACAGTACAATATACATTCTTTTTCAGTGCACATGAAACATTCTCTAGGATAGACCACATGTTGTTGTTGTTAGATGCCGTCAAATCACCTCCGACTCACAGTGACCCTATGCACAACAAAATAAAACACCTCCCGATCCTATGCCAGCCTCACCATCACTGCTCTACCTAAGCCCATCGTTGAAGCCACTGTGTCAATCCATCTCATTGAGGGCCTTCTCCTTTTTCATTGACCCTCCACTTTACCAAGCATGATATCCTTCTCCAGGGAATGGCCCCTTCTGATAACATGACCAAAGTAGGTGAGACTAAGTCTGGCCATTCTCACTTCCAAGGAGCATTCGGCTGCACTTCTTCCAGGACAGATTTGTTAGTTCTTTTAGCTGTCCACAGTACTCTCAGGATTCTTTGCCAATACCACAACTCAAAAGCATCAACTCTTCTTCCTTATTCACTGTCCAGATCTCACATGCATATGAGGTGACTGAGGTGACTGAAAATACCATGGCTTGGGTTAGCTGCACCTTAGCCTTCAAGGAGGACAAAGCAAGCCTTGATAAATTTAAAATATTATATTGAAATACTGTAAAACATCTTCTCAGATTACAGTGCTATAAAATTAGAAATCAACAATAGGAACATCACCAGAAAAAGAGCAAACACATGGAAAACAAGTAACACCCACCTTAAAAACTACTTGGTAATAAACTTTGGTACATTCACACAATGGAATACTATGCAACGCTAAAGAATAATGTAAAATCTGCAAAACACCTCATAACATGGATGAACTTGGAGGACATTATGCTGAG
>NW_006921723.1:4758009-4771005 GCF_000298275.1 Orycteropus afer afer
AAAAAAAAAAAAAAAAAATGCCTTGAATCAAATGAGAATGAAAATACAACATACCAAAATCTTTGGAATACAGCAAAAGTAGTTATCAGAGAGCAATTTATAGGAATAAATGCAAACATAGTAAAAGAAGAAAGAGCCAAAATCAACACCCTAACTCAACAACTCCAACAATCAGAAAAAGAGCAGCAAAAAAGCCCACAGTCACCACAAGAAGAAAAATAATAAAGATTTGAGCAGAAATAAATGAAACAGAAAACAGACAATAGAAAACGTCAACAGGACTAGAAACTGTTTCTTTGAAAAGATTAATAAAATTGACAAACCACTGGCAAACTTAACAAAGGAAAAGAGGGAGAGGATACAAATAACCAAAAACCAAAAATCAAACTCACTGCTTTTGAGTCAGATCCGACTCATAGCGACCCCTCCTTGGGTTCCGAGGCAGTATCACTACAGAAGTAGATTGCCCCACTTTCCTTCCGAGGAGTGGCTAGTGGGTTTGAACCATCAGCCTTCTGGTTAGCAGTCACATGCCTTAGGCACTACGACACCAGAGCTCCAATACAAATAACACGAATAAGAAACGAGATGGGCAGTATCACAACAGAACCAACCAAAATAAAACAAGTAATATCAGGATACTATGAAGAACTGTACTCCAACAAATTTAAAAATCTAGAAGAAATGGACAGATGGCTAAAAACACACTACTTACTTAAACTAACACAGACTGATGTGGAAAATCTGGAAAAGGAAAAAATTGAACAGGTCATAAAAAAAATTACCAATAAAAAAAAAGTCCTGGCGGGACTCCATTTAGCTTTCTCATGCTGATGGTTTCCCTCATCCAGGATGACTGTCTTTGTTCTGCCGAAGGCGTAATAAAGATGACTCTATTGGAAAAAAAAAAAAGATCTAGCCCAGATGGTTTCACTGGAGAATTCTACCAAATGTTCAGAGAACTAACACCAATCCTACTCAATCTATTCCCAAACACAGAAAAGAATGAAATTTTCTCAAATTCATTTTATGAAGCAAGCATAACCTTGATACCAAAACCAAAGACATCAGTAAAAAGGAAAACTAAGACCAATAACCCTCACAAGTATAAATGCAAAAATCTTAAAAACAATCAACATAATCCACCACATAAGTAAAATAAAGGACAAGAACCACATGATCATATTAATTGATGTAGAAAAGGCATGTAATAAAATCCAACACTCATTCCTGATTTTAAGAACTCTCAAAAAAATAAGAATAGTATGGGAATTTCTTAACATAATAAAGGGCATATATGCAAAACCAACAGCCAACAGTATTCTCAATGGAGAGAGACTGAAACTACCCCACCCCTTGCAAACAGGAACCAGACAAGGATGCTCTCTATCACCACTTCTATTCAACACTGTACTGGAACTCCTAGCCAGGACAATAAGGCAAGAAAGGGAAATCGAAGGCATACAAATTGGTAAGGAAGAAGTCAAACTATCCCTATTTGCAGATGATATGATCCTATATAGAAAACCCAAGGGACTCAGCAAGAAAACTACTGGAACTAATTGAAAGATTTAGCATAGTGGCAGAATACAAGATCAACATCCAAAAATCAGGTGGATTCCTCTACACCAGCAAAAAGATTGCTAAAAAAGAAATATGGAAATCAATACCATTTACAATAGCTATCACAAAAGTCAAATACTTGGGAATAAATCTTATCAGGGACACAAAAGTCCTGTACAAAGAAAACCAATTTAAAAATGGGACTGTAAAATGACACAACCACTGTAGAAAGCAGTATGGTGATTCTTTAAAATGTTAGTATTAGAAATAACATTTGACCCAACCATTCCATTACTAGGTAAGTGAGAGCCAGAAAAGAAGAGATATGCACATCCATGTTCATCACACCACTATTTATTAATAGCCAAAAGATGGAAACAACTTAGGTGTCCATCAGCTAAAGAACAGATAACCAAAGTATGGTACATACACACAATGGAATACTATGCAACCCTAAATACTAACGTAGAATCTGCAAAACAATGCATAACGTGGATGGACTTGGAGAACATTATGCTGAGTGAAATAAGTCAATCACAGAAGGACAAATATTGTATTAGTCTGTTATTGTAAAAATTAAAGGAAAGGTAAAAATTCAAGGTATCTGGAAGGAAAATTTCTTTGTTGATTACCAGGGGTTGGAGGGGAGGGGAGGGAACACTGTTAGATAGATAGAGACAAGTATTGATTTGGGTGAAGAAAAGGGCAATGTACTAAATAAATGTGAGCGATGAACATGGTGGCATTGAGGAAGAGGAAGGCATAGAGAGTACATGGGAGGTACAGACAATAAAGATGAACCCTTTTGCACATACAGTACTGCATTGTCAGTAAAGGCAAGCATCTACCTACAGGTGGATAGATGGGTGGACAGGCTGAACAATTAGGTATGTCCATGCAGGGTGAAGTGTGCACAAGACCATGTGTAGGGCTGGCAGACAATGTTTCTACAAGTGTATTTGTATGTTCTGTAAGAATTCCCAGGTATATGGTAGAGCTGACAAGGCATAAGATTATAGTCACTTCTTGGCCACAGCCAGCTACCCAGAGGCAGTGAGTAGTTGGACCTGTGCATTAGGGACCATAGTCGCAGGGGACATCAAGCTCAACTGGCATAACATATTAACCAAAACACTGTTCCACATTGGTGAGTAGTGACTGGGATCTTAAAAGCTTGCAAGCAGCCATCTAGATGCAACGATGGATCTCTCCTTGTCCAGAGCAAAGAAGAATGAAGAAAACCAAAGATGCATGGAAACAATTAGTCCAAGCAACTGGTGGTATGCTATGAGATCCTCAGCTTATACAACTATGAAACCAGAAGAACTGGATGGTGCCCAGTTACCACTGTCAACCACTCAGAGGGGTATCTATGTAGGAGATCCTGGATAGAGTGGGAGAATGATGTGGAACACAACTCAAAATCATTTAAAAAAAAAAGGACCAGTTTTGCTGGTCTGAGAACATGATGGAACCCCTGAGACTATGGCCCCTAGCTGCCCTTTAGGTCTGGAACTAAACCCACTCCTGTGGCTTCCAGCTAAACAAAAGACAGGCATATGAGCTGAATATTTACATTAGGTAGATACACTCCTTGGAGAGATCAATCATGGGAGAATAGAAAGGCTGTGTATGCACAGGGAGACAGCTCTGGGGACAGGAGTGCAGGGGAGGGAAGGGGACAGGGAAGAGGTAACTATGGGGAGGAAGTGAGAGCTGTTGCACTGTGGGAAATCGTAGTCAATTTTATAAGGCAAAGTTTACGTGAGCTGCTGTATGGAAAGTGAATTTGCTCTGTAAGCTTTCACTCAAATCACAACAAAATTTAAAGAAAAGAACAAAGAAACCATAGGAGATTTACAAATATAAAAGAACATACCATTCTCATGGATAAGAAGATTGAACATTGTGAAAATATCAATATTACCCAAAGAAACCTATACATTCAATGCAATCCCAATCCAGATCCCATCAACATTCTTTAGGAACCTAGAAAAACCAATCACTAATTTTATATGGAAAGGAAAAGAGACCTTGGATAAGCAAAGCACTACTGAAGAGGAACAAAGTAGGAGGTCTCACACTCCCAGATCTCAAAACCTACTATACAGCCATAGTAGTCAAAACAGCTTGGTACTGGTACAACAGACACACAGACCAGTGGAACAGAATTGAGAATTCAGAAATAGATCCACTCACCTATGGTTAGCTGATCTTTGACAAAGGGTCAAAATCCATTAAATGGGAAAGAGACAGTCTCTTTCACAAGTGGTGCTAGCAAAACTGAATATCCATTTGCAGAAAAATGAAACAAGAATCATACCTCACACCATACACAATAACTAACTGCGGATGGATAAAAGACTTAAATGTGAAGCCTAAAACTATAAAGGTCATCAAGAAAAAAATAAGAGACAAACTCAAGGGCCCTAGTTTATGGCATTAATAAGACTATAAAGCATAACCCAAAATGCACAAACAGCAGAAAACAAACTAGATGATTGGTAAAAATTAAATTTTTATGTGCTTCAAAAGACTTATCCAAAAGAGTGAAAAGAGAACCTACAAATTAAGACCAGATATTCAGCAATGACATGTCTGACAAAGGACTTATTTCTAAAATTTACAGAAAACTCCAACACCTCAACATCAAAAAGACAAACAATCCAATTAAAAAATGGGCAGAAGACACGAAGAGACACTTCACCAAAGAAGATATTCAGGAAGCCAACAAACACATGAAGAAATGATTGTTCACAATCATTAGCCATTTGTTGTTGTTGTTGTTATTTGCTGTCGAGTCGGCCCCGACTCATAGCGACCCCTCCTTGGGTTTCCGAGGCAGTATCACTACGGAAGTAGGATTGCCCAACCTTCCTTCCGAGGAGTGGCTGGTGGGTTTGAACTGCCAGCCTTCTGGTTAGCAGTCAAGTGCTTTAGCCACTATGCTACCAGAGCTCCTCATTAGCCATTAGAGAAATGTAAATCAAAATAATGAAATACCATCTCACCCCAACACTAACAGCAAAGTTCAACAAGACAGAAAATAACAAATGCTGGTGAGAATGTGGAGAGATTGGGACTCTCATACACTGCTGGTAGGGCTGTACAATGATACAACCACTGTGCAAAGTGGTATGGCAATTCCTTGAGAAGTTGGTAATAGAAATACCATTTGATCCAGCAATCCCATTATTTAGTCTATGTCCTAAAGAAGTGACAGCCAGGACAAGCATAGATATATGGACACTTATGTTCATCACAGCACTATTTGCAATAGCAAAGAGACGGAAACAACTTACATGCCCATCAACAGAAGAATGGATAACTAAAATATGGTACTTACACACAATGGAATACTATGGAACACTAAAGAATAATGTAGAATCTGCGATACACCACACAACGTGAATGAACTTGGAGGACATTATGCTGAGTGAAAAAGTCAATCACAAAAAGACAAATACTGCATTAGTTCACTATAGTAAAAGTCTAGAAAAGGTTTATATATGGGAGAAAACTTTGGTGGTTACTGGGGAGGGTAAGGAACACTGCTAGGCAAGTAGAGACAAATATTGATTTAGGTGAAGGTAAAGGCAATATACCAAAAGTGAGTGACCAACACAGTAACATTAAGGAAAAGGAAGACACAGAGAGGTGCACAAGAGGTACAGACAACAAAGACAAACCCTTTTATATATACAATACTGCATTATCAGTGATAAAAAAACATAAATCTAAAAGTAAATAGGTAAACTGGTTGAATGATCAGCTATGTTCAGGCAAAAGAATATACTTTCGACCACATTAAGACTGACAGATGATATTTCTACATACATATTTGTATGTGCTATAAAGATGTCCTTATAACTACAACTAACAGAGGTCAAAGTTATGGTAACCACCCTGATGGAGCAAGTTGTTGGACCTGTGGGCTCAGGACCATGGTTGCAGGAGACATCACATTCAATTGGCCTAACATACTACACAAAAACACTGTTCTTATCCTATTTTGGTGAGTAGCAACTGGGGTCTTAAAAGCTTGCAAGCGGACATCTATATGGAACAATGGGTCTCTCCTCGTCCAGAGCAAAGAATGAAGAAAACCAAAGATGCATGGAAACAATTAGCCCAAGGGCCTGGTGGACCATGTGAACCTCAGCCTATATAACCATGAGACCAGAGCTAGATGATGATGACTACCACTGTCAACCACACAGAAAGGAATCAGTGCAGGAGATCCTGGATAGAGTGGGAAAACAATATGGAACAAAACTCAAATTCATAAAGAAAAAGACCAGGTTTATTGGTCTGACAGAGCCTAGTAAGACCCCACTATGGTCCCTAGTTACGCTTCATGCCTGGAATTGATTGCACTCCCGTGGCTTCCAGTCCAACAAAGACAGGCATATATGGTGATCATTTACATCAGGTGGATACAGTCCTTAGAACTGTATCAATCATGGGAGAATAGAAGGGTAATATTTGCATAGGGAGATAGCTCAGGGGACAGGAATGCATAGGAAAGGAGGACGCAGGGAAGAGGTAACTACAGGGAGGAAGTGGGAATAAAGCTTTTACACTGCGAGGAAGTATAGTCAGTATCATGAAACTAAACATGTATAAACTGCTGCTGGAAAATGAATTTGCTCTGTAACTTTCATCCAAATCAATAAAAATAATAAAAAAAAAAACCCTCACTTTCTTCCGGACAATTCTCTGGATTAACACCACTCAACATTTACTGTGCTATTAACTCTTTAGTCACATAACTACATCTGCATCAAATCTGCCTTATGTTGCCAAGTTCTTACTTGTGTGTTAATTTCATAAACTCTCATTTCTATGACAAGATCCAGAACAAGTGCTTAATTAAAGCCAAGCCCTCTCACCTTTCTCTTCTGGAATGTTCTCTGGCCATCTCTCTCCTCTTCTGTCGTTCCCATTCCCGGCGAGCTTTATCCTGTTCTTCTCGATGTCGTTTCCGACGTTCGTGTTCTCTTTCTTTTTCTTTCACTCTAGCATGCTTCCCTAATGAGATACAAGAAGTATTATGCAAGGAAACTTAAGTTCCAAAAATTTAATGTGAGTATCAAGTCAAGAAGAGAAGGAATGTTAATGACTTAAGAGAAACAATCATACAATCACCACATTATGTTCAATTAAAAACCAAAAAAAAAAAAAAGACAACTTATGATAAGGCGTCAGGATGTATTAGTTCCATAATTTTTAAAACTCACTATCTCTACAGAATACAGAATGAAGCTCTGCTCCTTTTAGTAGGCGTCTACAGCACAAAACCATGTTAACTACTGCGGTGTAGTAAATTACTTAGTGTGGCTTTTCTACCCTTAAGTCTTTGTAAACTCCAAGGTGGGATTTTGTATGAGCAACTGAGCAGCCCCTGATTGCTGAAGCTATCCACCTGGGTTATTTCTGTTGGGAGTGGCACAATACAATGTTCTGGGAGGTGCCCACTCTCTCTCACGTGCTTAGAGTTCTGATGCTGTGATTGGCTAGTTTGACCACCCTTCCGGGCTCAAAGGAGGCGTCCTGAAGGCAGAACTCTCTCTGACTGCTGGTGGAGGAAGACGTGCTGCCGAAAGAGACACGCACCCCTGAAAGAGACACGTGCTGCTGGGAAAGAGCCGCAAGAGACACGCATCCCTGAGTGAGACACCGAGGGACCGGCACTGCTGGGAAAGAGACTGTGAGAGAGTCTTGGCTGAGGGACGGTGGGCTGGGAGAGAGACTGAGCATTCTTCCTGGACTTGAGTTGTAGCCTGGTGCTTCCCTAATAAACCCTGCAATCTGTGAGTTCTGTGTGGCCACTGCAGTGAATTATCGAACTCAGGAGAGAGGTGGTGGGTGCTTTGGGAGGAACGACTGGTGAAAGGGCTGGAGGGAGGCAGCATGTTTGGTCTTGCAGTAATAGGCCTTGGGTTACTGCTGGTAATCCTGTCTTCCCCTTGTAGGGTTAGAGGAGGTCAGAACATGTGGCCTCCTTGTCGTTTGTGCAACTACTCAACTGCATTTATAACAATGAACTTTAAATCAGGCTGAATCCAGTTTTCCCAGTTCTAACACTCCTAAGAAGCTCATGACAGTGGTATGAGATCAAAACTCTAGTCAAACCAAACTCATTATTCTGACTTGGTGTTTACATGCATATCAGTTAAAGCAATTTGGCATAGAAGGGTCTATTCCCCCTCCCCCAACACTTAGTGAATTAAGGTAAATTTTATGTGTACAACAAACTATCCCAAAACAATATAATGGAGAGAAAACACACCACTGAACGAAAATGAAACAGCTACTCAGATGATCTACAAGAAATTTATGCTTTTAGTTAAATTTTTACTTTCTCTTCTCTTTCAACTATACTCTGGAGAGTAGGAAACGGGATACACACACTTAAATATGATATAAAAGAAAATAAATATGTCTGTACCCCCTTCTGCTGAATGACTACGATGCCTACGTTTCTCTTTTCTCTTTTCATCTTTCCTATGGTGAGCTTTTTCTTTCCGGGACATTTGCTGGGGCGGTTTGATAGCCAAGGAGTCATCTTCCTCACCTCTGAAAGAGTAAGATACAACAGCACCACATCACACTAGAGAAAGTAATGATAGGCATCTCCTAGAGATACTGCAGATTCAGTTCTAGACTACTGCAATAAAGCAAATACTGCAATAAAGTGAGTCACATGAATTCCTGGTTCCCTAGTGCATATAAAAGTTATGTTTATACTATACTGTAGTCTATTAAATATGCAATAGCATTATGAAAATGTTTGAAATATTGTGAGAATTACCAAAATGTGAAAGATACAAGCAAGCACGTTATTGAAAAAACGATGCTGACAGACTTGCTCAATACCAGTTGCCACAAACCTTCAGTGTGTAAAAAATGACATGACTGTGAAGCACAATAAAATGAGGTATGCTGCCATGTGTAAAGCACATCCACATATTGTAGAGTTTCCTGAACGGAGAAAAATGTAGTATCCAGATATGCATAAAGTTGAGCCCGAATCATCATGCTGTTGTTGCTGTTAGATGCTATCAAGTCGTCTCTGACTCATAGCGACCCTATGCACAGCAGAACAAAACACTGCCCGGTCTTGTGCCAGCCTCACGATCCTTGCTATACCTGAGCCCATTGTTGCAGCCACTGTGTCTATCAATCTCACTGAGGACCTTCCTCTTCTTCAATGACCCTCTACTTTACCAAGCATGATCTCCTTCTCCAGGAAATGGCTCCCTCTAACAACATGACCAAAGTAAGTGAGACTAAGTCTGACCAGTCTCGCTTCCAAGGAGTATTCCGGTTGTGCTTCTTCCACCACAGATTTGTTAGTCCTTTTAGCAGACCATGGTACTCTTAGCATTCTTCTCCAACACCACAACTCAAAAGCATCAACTCTTCTTTGGTCTTCCTTATTCATTGTCCAGCTCTCACGTGCATAAGATGTGATTGAAAATACCATGGCTTGGGTTAGGTGTACCTCAGTCTTCAAGAAGACATCTTTGTTCTTCATCACTTGAAAGAGGTCTTTTAAAGATTTTCCCAATGCAATGTGTCATCTGTTGTCTTGACTGCTGCTTCCACTGGTGTTGATTGTAGAACCAAGTAATACGAAATCCTTGACAACTTCAATCTTTTGTCCATACACCATGAAGCTATTTACTGGACCAGTTGTGAGGATTTTTGTTTTCTTTATATTAAGGTGTAATCCATACTGCCTTCATTTTGAGAATTATGTTAATTTTGAAGCCTAAGGCAAAACTGTATATAAAACACAGATTCCAATGAAAAGTACAAATGGGAAACCACCTGCCTCTGTGGTAAGACTTTTGGGGCTGGCAGATGTACTCATTATTTTGATTGTGGTGATAGTGACGTGGGTAGTAAAACTGCATCAAATTATACTTTCTAAATATGTGCAGCTTATTTATATCAATTATACCTCAAAAAAGTCAAATGCCTTAGATACCATGCCACTAGAGCTCCCATCATCTCACCTAGATACAGCTTTAGTGTGTTATCAATCTGACTTCAATGTAAACTGGGCATTCGAATATTTTTGTTAATTTCTAGAATATTTTTATCAACCATAAAGATCTCAAAAGGTCATTTACAATTATTTACGACTGATTCTATATGGTCAAAATCTTGGGAGAATTCACAACTTAGGCTTTTGGGAGCAGATATTCTACCTTACTTTCTGAGCGTTATCCTTATATTATTTAAGGAAGGAACATGAGAAGAAAAGAAAGTAGGAGATATGACAGCAAAGGAAGAAATGTCAAAATGTAGAGACTTTGGTATAAACGTTTTTGCTAAACAGCCTTACCCAGGGTATCTTTATTCCACTCCAGTTTATTTATATAGAATTTAAGAGAACAACTGCTACTGACATAGACAGTCATCACTTTCAACCATGAGGTAAATCTAAATTTCTGACCATAAACTTCCTTAAAGGCACACTCAGAAAGGCCAGCCAGGACCAAAATTATGTGGAGAGATCCCCAGTACATCTCATCAAAAAAGCGTATTTGCAACAGGACTCCTCCTTCCCATGCCTTCATTTACCTGTCTTCTATAGAGTCCTCTCTTCTATAAGGCGAGTTTCTTATTGTTATCTCCATACGGTGATCTCTCAGCTCCCCCTCTTCAAGGGAATCCCTTTTGGAATCCCGGTCATCAGACTAAGAAGTAAAGAAAAAGTCTGTCATTTTCCTCATAGATAACCATGTTTTAAATAATGAGCAAAACCTTGCCAACATCTAAGTAATTTCACACACACTGTAATTGAACCAATTTGATACAAATAAGAAAATCTTTCATTCAAATCCCATGATGTTAAAAATCACAATTTTCTGTAACCCAAAACGTGTGATAAGAAATTTAAAACCAGCATATGCAACATCAGATTCTATGCCAATTTTGTTAGTTGCTTACATGAGCCAAAATCATGCCTTAAACATACTTTGAACACTACATACTTAATGACCCATCATATAGTACTCATAAACACTTCAAAATGATTTGTGAACAATTTATCAAAAGAGAAATTTTTTTTCCAATAATAAATAAAACATATTTTTGGGTAGTGTAGTGCCTAAGGCATCTGACTGCTAACCAGAAGGCTAGCAGTTCAAACCCATCAGCCACTCCTCAGAAGAAGGTTGGGCAATCTACTTCCATAGTGATACCGCCTCAGAAAGCCAAGGAGAGGTCGCAATGAGTCTGAAATGACTCAACGGCGGTTTTGGTTTTGGTTTTATGCCAAGTAAGAAAGATATAAAATGTTATTAATTTTACGGCAACTTCCTGCCATATTAAAAATATCTGGAAATGATATTAAGAATATACTAATAATGAAACAAGAAAAATTAATCCAATTGCACTAATGACTTTAGGTTCAAAATATTTTATTCTCCGTGTTGTCTCATCTAAACCAAAAAAAGCAAATTCACTGCCGTCGAGTCAGATCCGACTCACAGCAACCCCTCCTTGGGTTTCCGAGACAGTATCCCTTCAGAGGTAGATTGCCCAGTCTTCCTTCTGAGGAGTGCTGGTGGGTTTGAACTGCCAGCCTTCTGCTTAGCAGTCAAATGCCTCACACATCACACCACCATAGCACCCGTCGTCTCATGTAGATGCAGGTTTGGTGTGTTATCAATCCGACTTCAACTTGGCATTCGAATGTTTTTGTTGATTTTTAGAATAGACTTTGGGCTCACCTGTGACATCTGGAAGTACAAAAAAACTTCACTGAAGAAGTGTTGTTCTAATGGAAAAATGAGGGCAAAGATATCAAATCTCCTTTAAGAAAACCACTTACATAAAAAAACACGGCTTACATTTTTTAAGCGTTTTATCTCTGCTTTCTCCTCTTGTTCCTTCCTTCGCTTCTTTTCCTGAAGAATTTCATCTAAAGTTTTCACTTTCCAAGAGTCCTTTTCATCACCCATTTGAGTTAAAACACTGCAAAAAGAAAAACAATCCAAGGTACTTTAGGGCACAGCAAGCTATAGTTTGATGCTCTATTGATTCTCCAACACTTAAGACTAACCACTTTTCAGTGCTTCAGTTTGAATTTTAGTTAAGAGAGGTGAGCACTGAAAAATGATCATTTGGATTCAAATTTCTTTTCTGTCATTGCCCTAAAGTCTTGCTCAAGTTACTTCACCTCAGTTTCCCCTTCTGTAAAACGGGGATAACAGCATCTACTTAACAGTACTGCTCCGCGGATTACATGAAATGGAGTACATCAAGGTCTTGGTCTAGTACCTGACAATGATCAAGAATTAATTTTTGTCAGAACAATTTATTAGAAAAACCACTAGGACTACACGAAGTCACTGGAGCCTTTGACACTTGCGCTTTCCCCAACAGGGCGCAGGGAAGGCTGGGGGTGGGAGCCGCTCCAAGCGAAGGTATGCTCTCCAACAAGGCCACCTACCCCGAGCGCGAGGCTCCTGGACCCTTGGGACCAGCTAAACAAACCTGAGGTTCGGCCAGGCAGGAGTTGGTCCCCGGGAGCCCCTGGGCCCGCCGCCTCCTCAAACCCAAGGCCTGAGCGGGGCTCGCCACTGGCCCCCCAGCCGGCTATAACCCTCGCTCGGACCCTAAACCTTCGGTTGCACTTGCGGTGCTCTCACTCCTGCCCCGCCTCGCCTGTACTCACCCCCGCGTCGCCGCTGCCGCCGCCAGTCAGGAAGCCTGAGAGAAACAGCGCCCGGCGCGCGCCAGGAACGTCGTCACTTCTCGCGCAGGCGCGGACTGATGACTCGCGAGGGCAGGGTCGCCGCTGGAGCTACAGCTAAGAACTGTGCCCGGCGTGTGACTGTGCGTCACTTCCTGCGTCGGTACGGACTGGTGACACCAGGGCCTGGGTACAGGGGTGAGGCGAGTTTTGAATGGGTTGCCCTTCTCTCCCCCGCACCCGGTTCGCCTTCGGCCCACAGAGGCCCAGGAGTCGGGATCGACTCCTGTCCGCTGTCGCTCCCAGAGTGACATCCGCATTTGACCCTGACCCACAGCACCATGGACCCGCCCCTGGAGTTCTGCCCCGCCCCATCGGCGCCTGGGGAGCCTCCTTTCTGGTGCAGGGAACGCGCCCTGTTTGCTTTCTTATTACCCTAGCCAGTCATCTTCTGGGACAGAGTTCCACAACAACTTGGCTACTATGGAAGGACCTCCGATATTCCAGTTTAACCCCGCATGTTAAGACTGTTGTGTGAAGTGCGGAGGAGTCGGCTTTGACTCATAGCGACCCCCCCATGTACAACATAATGAAACACTGCTGGGCCCTGCATTGTCCTTAAAATCCTTGCTATACAAAGCACTACTGAAGAAGAAAAACAAAGTAGGAGGTCTCACATTGCCGGATCTCAAAACCTACTATACAGCCACAGTAGTCAA
>NW_006921723.1:4777830-4850465 GCF_000298275.1 Orycteropus afer afer
AGAGGGGGAGGCCTTCAACGAGATGGATTGACATGGTGGCTGTGATGATGGGCTCAAGTATAGCAGGGATTGTGGGGCTGGCGTGGGATCGGGCAGTGTTTGTGTTTCGTTCTGCTGTGCATGGGGTCACTATGAGTTGGAAACAACTTGACGGCACTTAACAACACAACAACAACATAAGAATTCCCAGGTGCATAGTAGACTTGACAAGGGACAAGGTTGTAATCCTTTCTTGGGCACAACCAGCTCTCCAGAGGGAGCGAGTAGTTGAATCTGTGGGCTCAGGACCATCATCACAGGGCATATCAAGCTCAATTGGCATAACATACTATACAAAACATTGTTCCACCTGCTACTTTGGCAAGTAGCGACTGGGATCTTAAAAGCTTACAAGCAGCCATCTAGATGCAGCGATGGGTCTCTCCTCGTCCAGAGCAAAGAATAATGAAGAAAACCAAAGATTCATGGAAACAATTAGTCCAAGTGACTGGTATACCGTGCAGACTATACAACTCAGCCTGTATGATCCTCAGCCTATACGACTATGGGACCAGAAGAACTAGATGGTGCCCAGCTACCATTGTCAACCACTCAGAGGGATATCTCTGTAGGAGATCCTGGATAGAGAGGGAGAACAATGTGGAACAAAACTCAGAATTATTTTGGGGAAAAATAAAGGGACCAGGTTTGCTGGTCTGATAGAGCCTGGTGGAACCCCTGAGACTATGGCCCCTAGCTGCCCTTATGGTCTGGAATTGAACCCACACCTTTGGCTTCCAGCCCAACAAAAGACAAGCATATGAGGTGAACATTTACACTAGGTAGATACACTCCTTGGAGAGATCAGTCATGGGAGAAAGAAGGGCTGTTTATGCACAGGGAAACAGCTTAGGGGGCAGGAGTGCATGGAGGGATGGACATAGGGAAGAGGTAACTATCAGGAGGAAGTGGGAGGGGAGCTGTTGCATGGTGGTAAATTGTAGTCAGTGCCATGATACAAAGTGTATGTGAACTGCTGTATGGAAAGTGAATTTGCTCTGTAAACTTTCACCCAAACCACACACACAAAATAAAATAAAATAAATCCTTGAAAGATCTCACAGACCCTGTTTGAAGTTTCTATCTCCATTATCCTCACTAAGAGCTCTGGTAGCATAGTGCCTAAGACGTTTGACTGCTAACCAGAGGCTGGCCGTTCAAACCCACCAGCCACTCCTCAGAAGGAAGGTTGGACAATCTACTTCCGTAGTGATACCGCCTCGGAAACCCAAGGAGGGCTCGCTATGAATCGGGTAGGACCCAATGGCAGTCCGTTGACCTAGTTGGTATGTACATTTTTGCTTACAGGCACATTTTGGCTAGCCTTTGACTAGCCTCATCACTTAGAAGGGAACCCACAGTGGTTGCTCTGTGGGAGAAAGATGTAACAGTCTCCTTTTGTAAAGATTTATACTGTTGGATACTGTATGGGGCAGTTCTACTCTCTCTTGTAGGGTCGTTAGGAGTCGGAATCCACTTGAGGGCCATCAGGTGGATACTCCTGAGATGTTTCAGCTTAGGCATTAAACAGACCCTTTGGAATAGATAAGATGCACTTTGCACATTTTGCTCTCCACATAACCTGATGGTATGTCAAAATATATTTTTGAAAATGTTCTGTTTTGCGTGGATGAACTTGGAGAACATTTTGCTGAGTGAAATAAGTCAATCACAGAAGGATAAATATTTCATTAGTTCACTATTATAAAATGCCAAGAAAAGATTTATTTATACCCGGAAGGAAGCTTTCTTTGTGTTACCTGGGAGGGGAAGGGAGGGAACACTCCTAGATAGGCAGAGACAAGTATTGATTTGGGTGAAGGGAAGGGCAATGGAAGAAAAAAAAAAAAAAGTTCTGTTATGTTATTGTCTCTGCCTTTTTGTTTATATAAGTTCCCAGCTTGCATTTGTTTGGGGGAGTACTTCTTGGCTTCATTCACTGGGATGGTGCTTCAGGATTCATGAATCTTTCCAAAACTAAGTTAACTCTTAAGTTTAACATAATGAAAAATTCTCCTTCGATGTCTCAAATTATTCTGTGAACCTTTTATGTTTTAAATAGCCACAGTGCGTTAAAAATCCAACATCCTGAATCCCAGGCAAAACACTACAGAAGATCAACTCATCTACGTCAATGGGTCTGAAATGGAGAATACAGAGCTAGGTGACAGACTGACCTTGAGGAAAAAAGTAGAGGCAGGGACTTTGATCTCCTGCACTGGAATTTGTTTCTGTCCCACAATGAGATGCTTATTTTGTGTACTCTCTCTTATTTTGCTTCCTGAGTTCTCGGTGACTTGGAAAAGCTTCCTTTATCCCTCCACTCTTGCTAAAAACTGGTGGAAGAAGCCAACTTTGATCCTTTTGGTAGCACAAACCTGTGAGTTACCCAAGGAAGAAAGCCACAGAGGTACTTATTTCACATTTATTTACTTTACTTTTGTAGAACAAGAGTCATAGACAGTTGCTACCATGGCTGCTTATCTAGAGAAAAGTAGCAGAAAGTGTCCACAGGATTAATTACACAGTATCCATGTATCACCACAACAGAATTAACAGTGATTTGTTTGCTAAATTAGTTCACAGGACCATTTCCTAGAAAACACTATTCTAGTCACATAAACACTGATGTTAGGTGATATACAAAACACTATAAACATTTTGTATGATGCACTTTGAGTTCTCCACACTTTCATTTGGTGTGAAGCAAATAATAATTTGGCTCTGATGTTAGCAATCAGTGATAAAAATCTTCAAGTTTCTCAAAGTGGGCAATCAGCAGGCCCCCAGGACATACTTCAGAGACAGCCCAGGTCAAGTGTGCTACACTCTGAACTCAGGTGAGCGTCAGACCTCCAATCACCACAGCCCCTCAAGGCTCTCTCTTGGCTCCTCAGCTAGGACACAGAGAAACTGCCAGACTCTTCCTGGACGTTCTTATTTATAAACAAACAAAATGAAGAGGCCTGAGCCAGGGTGGGTACAGACTTTTGGAAAGAATAAAGCCCTTAGTGCAACGTTAATCAAAGGCAAAAGGAGAGAAGATTTCTACATCACATCCTTGTTCACTTTTTCCAACCCAGAGAAACAATGAAAATACTTTTGGGCCTTCAAAATACATCACGTGGACATATTTTAAAAGCTGTGTTGTTCTTTTTTGCCCCCTCCCCCCCCCCACTGACCTGTCTAAATGACCAGCCTAAAAAACAGTTCACAGCAGGAAGCAAAACCCACTGGTTTTGAGGAAAATATTTTAAATGCCAGATGCAAAGGACTGCTTTATCTAACTTTTATTCCTTGCTTAGTGTTTTTTTTTTTAAACTGCTTCTGAGTCACCATGTTTATTTTTCTCAAATTACAGATACATCTTGGACTGTGTAAGAGTAGGCCCAGCTTTCCAGGCAGGTTATCTTAATGCTGATATGCATGAAACTAGTTCCTGGACTTTCAAAGGAAAGCTGTTAACGTCATTCGGTAGTAGGAATGTCCTTGGATGTTCAAAACCTGTACATCTTCAAGCACTGATGGAAGTCAGCAGATGATTCGATGCAGAAGGTTTGGTTCAAGTGTTTTGTTTCTTTACAAAGGCACAGACAATGACCACGGATCCAAGAGGAGTTAACCCAACACGAGTGATGACACCCAGTGTCAGTGCAGCACATCCGCAACGGTCCAACAAGAACATACTATTCTATAAAAATCACTAAGTTAATAAAAAAACACATTGTCTCTGTACGGTCATTCAACAAATGGCCACGCCGGCTCCCAACTCAAGGGTGCAGGGCTGTTCTGGAGATGCCTTGAGAAGCGGACACTGGAGACCAACTCCGGGGATGCACAGGACAGACGAGGATTGAGGGGAGTGGGATGCGTGGTGGGGGCAAGGGAGCATGCTTACCCGGCATAGAGTCTGTCGCCTTTCCACTCGGGACAAAGAGAGGTCTCAAAAACAGCTTTGCAAGTGGTTGCCTCATTGCTAACCATTTAGGAAAATCATTTGCTTTCTGGTCTACACATTTAGAAAATGGAAACAGGCTGAGTTGCTGGTGGGGGTCATTGAGACTGAAAACCAAACTTGCTGCTGTTGAGTTGTGACTCAAGGTGACCTCATGCGTTATGGAGAATTTGGCTCCATCAGGTTTTGGCTGTATGTAATCTTTATGGAAGCAGACACTTCTCAGTGTCACCAGAGGGGGTGTTGGAGCTGCCAACCTTTAGGATAGTAATTGTTGTTATGTGCCATCGAGTAATAGTCGAGAACAAATTGAGGTGGCAGAGATTTCGGTATCTTGAAAATACTCAGAAACCAAGGGCCTAAGCATCTGGTCACGCTCAGATGACAAAATCTTTGAGAAGGCCAGTGGAAAACCCCATCATGGGGCTGCCACGGATGCCTCCCCCATCTTGGTCACACCCCATTGTCAACAGCTGGCTGGGAAGTCATGTTCTCAAGGGAGGTGGTATGGCCAGAGCTCTGGCTTGGGGGCTCGGGGAGCAGGAGCTCCAGGGAGGCGGGTCTTCCACTCCATCTGGCCACCTTGGGACACCCTGTCACCCAGCCACTTGTGATAAATTGTAATCAATTTTGTTTTTGAGAAAAAGTTGAAACAGATGAAGGGAATGAGAAAACACCCTCTCAGCTGAGGCCAGTGTGGTGCCGGCGAGTAGACCCCGTGGGTCCCTGCACACGGGTCAGCTGTGCAGAAAGGACGGCTCATGTGCTTTGACTTCCGTTAGACCCAGGCCTGGCTTTGATCAGTCACCGAGGCAAATTTTCCAAGGGGGTGGAACTCAATGAGACGGAATTATTGCTCTTTGTTTCTGAGAAATCAGATCTCTGGGAGGGGCCATTTTCCTGCTTTACATTTTCCAGGTGGGAAGCCAAGTGGAAAGCAGTGAAACAATTAACGGGAGACCAGGGAGAAGGAGGACTCCTTGGTGCCCTGAACTCCTTTCTGTTAACCCACCTTGATCTAACTAACTGGTACCTGCCCCCACAGGGCTGGGCCCCCCGAGCCCGGCTCCTGGATGGTGCTGCACCTGACAAGCCCCCAGACCCTGGGGTGAAGGAGAGAGACTCAAAGACTGGCTGGCGATAGACTGTGCCCCAGTCAGAAATCCTGCTAGGATCCAGGACAGTAAAGCAAAGAGGTGAGAATCCTTAGTATAGCCCAGACACCTGATGTGGTCATTCTCAGTCACTCCTCAGGGTCTTCGAGGTGGCACTGAGAGTGCGTGCTTTCCAGGAGATGGCACGTGCCAGGACAGGGGGCAGCGTGGCCACAGGATTGGCTCAGCTCACCTGGTAGCTGGGTGTGCTTTGACCTCATGGAGGAGCCAGCCCAGCCTGGTCCTTTTACAAAACACACGCCAGCATTCCAGAAGCCAGCTGTGTGCTCACTCCCTTTTTAAAAACCACAGTGTCATATTAAATGGACATCAAAGAACCGTGGACATTCATAGTGTTCTGCCTAATGCTCTCCTGTTCATCAGCTCCCATGGGGGGGTTCTCACACAGTCCGCCAATGACATTAAGAACCTCGAGGCATCCAGAGACTGGCAGCACCAAGTGCAGACAAGCCTGTCAGACTTGCCCCAGGGAACCTTCCCCAAGGCCCGCTCTTCAACACTCAGAGCCCAGGAGAATGCGTGTGTGTGTGGGGGGGCATCTCCCGCCTGATGAAACACTGAAGATGTTTGTCCTCAGTCCCCAGGTCAGAGAAACACTAGCTGGGGAGCTGCTGGTCACAGGTGAGAGACAGGACACTTGGGGACACAGGCAGCATGGGCTGACACTTGGGAGGGGGAATACACCTTTCCCTTCTCTACTTCACTGAAGCGATTGGAATGATCTGTCTTCTTATGGGCTGCACAACGTGCAGCTTTGAGGGTAAAGGGATGAGTCTGTAACAGGAGAGGGTGCGATGGCCTCACGCCACCTCAGGGGCAGGAGGGTGGGGAGACAGGTACCAAACACCCTGCCCTCAGCTGGGGTGGGGGGTACTTGTTACCCTAGCCCCAGCTGCCCCACCCTCCCCTCTCACATGGCTCCACACCTGGGGCAGCATGCCCAGAGGGTAACCAGGTTCTGTGTCCCTGGACATTGAGGATCAAGCTGTGGCTTTGGTGGTCCATAGTGGCTGGAATGGACAATGAATTCTCTCTGCAGGCACCGGGCATGCAGCTCACATTGGCACCTGGACCAGCCCGGCTTCACGGGTGACCACACTGGATGGCCACAGAGAAGGGATTTGAGCCTGGCCTTGCTAGAGCTGGATATAAGCAGGTAAGGAGGCTGCAGGGGCCAGGCTCTGATGCCTGCCCAGTGCTGGGGCAGAGATGGTCTTCACATTACTTGGCAAGGGGTGCAGGGAGGCTGGGCTCTGGGCCCGCCCAGGAAGCCGACACCTAGAACTCCACGTGCTGATGGATCTTGACTGAGAACCAGGCCAGGAGCAGGCAGCGCCCACCTGCACATTCTCTAGTCTCTAGCACCCTGACAGTGACCGGAGAGGTGGGCGTCCCTGCGCCTGAACCGAGAGCAGGAGTGACCAATGGGGGTCCAGCATTGAGGTCCAGCTTCGGTAAGGAGGGGAGGCGCTGGTGCCGCTGGCACTGGGCAGCGCAGAGGCTCCTGGGCTCAGTGGTGTGGCCGGGGGTCTGAGGGCAGCAGTGGCTCAGCGTCCTCCTCCGGGGCTCGGCCGGGGATGGCCGCCAGGCTCCGCATGGCCTCCTGCTGGTGCTGCTTGGCCTTGTTGTACAGCAGGACACCAACCGTCACCAGCACAGTGCCAATGGCCGACAAGCTGGTGATCTTGTTGCCAAAGATGATAATACTGAGCCAAATGGACAGAGCGTGCTTCACAGTGCTGGCGACGCTGCAATGACAGACAGTGCGTCAGAGGGAGCGCGCCACAGCCCAGGCCCCGCCCACATCAGCCCCAAGCGGCCCTGCGGCCCAGCCCCGGCCAAAGTAATGTCAGTACTGGCTGCAGAGCTCTGGTGCTTCTCAGGTGACAGACGGGGTGGGGGGTGGGGGTGTGTGTGAGCTCACTGCAGGGGGCGCTGGACCTTTACAGAGAGGACTGGCTTCTCCCTTCTTTCATGAGGGAGTGCTTTGTATTATGAAAAATGTCAAGAAGAAAAGTAGAAAAAAATGTTATAAAGATCATAGATATATACTTTGAGCCCACTGGGATCGAACACACATACCACGTATACATTTATATATATGTTGCTGTGTGGTGCAAATGGTTAATGCGCTCAGCTGCTGACCAAAGGTTGGAGGTTCGAGTCTAACCAGAGGTGCATCAGCAGAAAGGTCTGGCAATCTACTTCTGAAAAATGACCCACTGGAAACCCCATGGAGCAGAGTTCTACTCTGACACACGACATCACCATGAGTCAGAAGTGACTTGACAATAAGTGGTACAAATTGAATTGCTAACTGGTACATGTTTTCTTAGACACATTTTGACCACAATTGAAAAAAACCAAAAACAAGAATGGATTTCTCTGTTCTTGGCTTGCTGGTGATTTCAACTCATTCCCTTAGGTCTGTGACTGAAAACTCTGGGCTTGAAGTTGTCCTCTCATGACCTAAATCAGGTCCAGAGGAAAGGAAACCATCAGCTCATCTCTAAGTCTCCAGAACTGGGCCGTGGGGAGGCGCTGGCATGTGGCCTCGTAAATGGAAGTGGATTAAAATGAAATAGAATTGAAAATCCAATTCCTAGTCAAGCAGGCCCACACACAGGCCCCAGGTGGCTGGTGGCTCCCTTGCTGGGCAACAGGGGGGACAGACCCATCATCAGGTTTCAGACAGTGCTGTCCTGGGCAGATGAGCCAATCAGTGGACTTCTCTTCTAATTTAAAGATTTCTAAGGGGCTTGGAATTTCCCTAAATCCATTTCACGTCACTTAATCCTGGCTTTTCAAGAAGAATCAATGCACAATGCCTAGTAATTTTAGAGTTTGTAACCATAGTCCTTAGTATAGAATTTTGCAATTGACAAAAAAAAAAAAAAACCAACTTTGGCTCATTTATTTATACTTTACTGCTTATTTACATTTATTTTATGATTTATTATTTATATTTAATCTATTATTTATCAGGAGCTCTGGTGTCATAGTGCCTAAAGCATTTGACTGCTAACCAGAAGGCTGGCGGTTCAGATCCACCAGCCACTCTTTGGAAGGAAGGTTGGACAATCTACTTCCGTAGTGATTCCGCCTTGGAAACCCAAGGAGGGGTCACTATGAGTCTGATCTGACTTGATGGCAGTGAGGTTTTTTTTTTCTTATTGACCATTTTTCAGGCTTATCTTATTGTTCATTTACTGTTACCATTGCTGTGTTTGAGTTGGTTCTAACTCTGGGCAACCCCACGTGTGCAGAGAGCTGTCTCCATAGGGTTTTCAAGGCTGTGACCTTTTGGAAGCAGGTCGCCAGGCTTGTCTTCTGAGGCCCCTCTGGGTGGGTTCAAACCACCAACCTTTTGGCTACTAGTTTAACCATGGTGCCATCCAAGAACTCCATTTGTTTATTAATTTTTACTTTGATTGACTTTTCATATTATTATTTTTGATATTATTAAATTATCCTGTGTTTGGCATTTCTCTGAATGCCTGAGTGTCATGTGGGCAAACAGCCTGAGCCCTGTGTTGTGGGGAGGGCCTGGCTCACCTGAAGGTCACCGGGGAGATCTTCCCCATCAGGGCGTAGGCCGTGACACTCTGTAGGTGGAACAGCACACCATCCATCAGCAGCAGCAACAGCACGTCCTGACTGTACCGGAAGCTCTTGCCACTCCTCCCAATCACCGGCACATCCTGGCACCAAGACAAGAAGGACACTTCACTGGGCCCACTTCCTGTGTCCTATCTGCTGGGAAGGCGACCCTGGTGCCAAGACGTCACTTGTGCCCCACAACTTTGGTTTACAAATTGCTATTGAGGAGTGCTCTGAAAATGGCCTTTTAGGGGGTACAGGTGTGGTCTGCATTGTGTCACCCAAAAAGATATGTCAAGTCATAAGCCTAGGTACCTGTGAACATGACGCTGTTTGGAAATTGGGTCTGTGCAGATATAATCAAGTTAAAATGAGGTCACTCTTGATTAAGGTGGGCCCTAAATCCAATGAATGGTGTCTTTATAAGAAGACAGAGATCTAGAGACAGACAGACACACGGGGAAGAAGCCAAGTGACCACAGAGGCAGAGATTGGAGAGATGCTACCACAAGTCGAGAAATACTTCGGGGCCATCAGAACCTGCAAGAGGCAAGGAAGGCTCTTCCACTAGAGTCTTCAGAGAGCACCCTGATTTTGGACTTCTGGCCTCCAGAACTCTGAGAGAATAAATTTCTGTTGTTTTAATTACCCAGTGTGTGGTACTTGGCTACAGCTTGTTGTTGTTAAGTGCCGTCGAGTCGTTTCTGACTCATAGCGACCCCATGCACAGTGGAACGAAAACACCACCTGATCCTGCGCCAGCATAAATTTGCACAGTAATGTATCAGACAGTGTTTCTTTGCCATTCATAAGGTTTTCCCTGGCCAATTCTTTGAGAAGCGGATGGCCTCCTCCTTCTTCCTAGTCTGTCTCAGTCTGCAAGCCGGGCTGATACCTGTGCCACAGGTATACCCCACTGGGTTTGAAACACCAGTGGCACCTCCTCAAGACTCACAGCAACACAGTAGGACAAACCGACAGACAAGTTTGTCTCCCTTAGCTGTTGGAAACCCCTCCAACCACCACCCTTACCTGGATCCCTGCGGCTAAGTTGTTGTTGGCTACAGCAGCCCTAGAAAACTAATACAGGCAGCAAATGAACAGTATATATCATCCATATGAAACAAACAGATGCTGTTAATCAACTGTTCCGATGGCAACCATCTATCCCAGAAAAACATCCTCATCTGCAAAACACATGGACACAAGAAGTTCCCCATCATACATCTGCAACAGTGGAAAGTGGAGGACAGCCAAGTGTCCATTAAAAAGGACACAAGGGATCAGGGTGGGGCTGTACTTTAAGAGCAAGAAGCTGCTGCTCACGTCTGATGGGACTAGATCGGGTTCTTAGACAGGCTTCCCTCTTGGTACAAAAAAGTTTGCACAGATTATACATGGACTCTCTAAAACTAATGGAATCACATTCTGAACAGGCACACATTTGTACGTTTATATCCACACAGACGATGCCTGGAAGAAAGTCATCAAATTATCAATACGGGGCGCCTGTAGGAGTGCGACGGGTGGTGTTGGGAGGTAGACTATCATTTTTACTTTATATACTCTGCACTGCTGACCTTTCTACAGTGGGCATATGTGATTACTTTCAATTAAAAAAAAATTAAGCAAGTAAAAAACCTCAATTCAGAAGCCTCTTGTCATTAGGATGTGGCTGTACGCACAGCAGAGCAGGAGAAGCCCACGCAAGGCAGTGGTTTCTACTTTCTCTTCCTTCTACTGAGCACATTCACTGCCTTGTTATAAGTAACGCAGCAGAGCTGCGGGCAGGGCAGAGTAGCGGTGGGTCAGTGGTAGAGTTCTCACCGTCCATGAAGGAGACCAGGGTTCGATTCCCAGATAATGTACCTCATGTTCATCTCCTGCCTGTCTGCCAGGGGAGGCGTGCATGTTGCTGGGATGCTGAGCAGGTTTCAGTGGAACTTCCAGACTGAGACACACTAGGAGGAAAGGCCTGGCAATCTATTTCCAAAAAACAGCTCTTCTGGTTCCCTAGTGCCACTCTAGGAGCTCTGGTAGCATAGTGCCTAAGGCACTTGACTGCTAACCAGAAGTCTGGTGGTTCAAATCCACCAGCCACTCCTCGGAAGGAAGATGGGGCAATCTACTTCCGTAGTGATACTGCCTCGGAAACCCAAGGAGGGGTCACTATGAGTCAGGTCTGACTCAACGGCACATAACAACAACAACAACAACAGTGCCACTCTGATAGAAGATATCACAAATGGGATGGTTGAACACACAGGAGTTTATTCTCTTATAGTTTGGAGGCTTTAAGTCTGAGTTCAAAGTGCCAGGCTCTAGGGGCTTTCTACAGGCTCTAGGGGCTGGGTGAAAGCCCCTCAACCTTGGGGTCCAGCTCTGCCTCCTGCTCCCGGCCCACTGGAGCTAGAGGGGTTTCTTCACTCAGACAGCTGTGGCTGATGAGGCTGAGAAGCCCAAGGTTGACAAGTAAAAAGGCACAGTCCCGACATTACCAAACCATATGGCAGGCCATTAAGTCAAGTCCATTGAAAGTCCCAAGGTCAGCAGAGCATGGCAGGCTACTGAACAATGACACAGCTACATGCAGGGTCCAAGCGTGTCATAAACTAAAGACTGTTCCCCAAGGCTTCTCCTTATACACAGGAAGCAGACCACATCCCTAAGGCAGCTACTCAGCTGCTCACAGTAGATTCTACCATGGAGTTGATGATTACCAGTCGCATCATGGGGAATACTACATCCAGCTGCCCAGCCACTCAACCAGGCCTAGCCAAGTTGACACACAAACTTAACTACCACACCAGCCAATGAACCACTGTCAACCACTCAGAAAGGGTAAGTGCAGGAGCTCCTGGATAGAGTAGGAGAACAGTGTGGAACTCAAAATCATAAGAAAAGACCAGGCTTCCTGCTCTGATAGAGCCTGGTGAAACTCCTAAGACCATGGTTCCTAGTCACCCTTCTGGCCTGGAATTGAACATACTCCTGTGGCTTCCACCCAAACAACAGACAGGAGTATAAGGTGAACATTTACCCAAGGTAGATATAGATACACTCCTTAGAACAACCAATCATGAGAGATCAGAACGTCAGTTTGCAGAGAGAGATAACTCAGGGGGCAGGAATACACAGGAAAGAAGGACACAGGGAAGAGGGAACTGCAGGGAGGAAGTGGGAAGAGAGCTGTTACATTGTGGGGATTGCAGTCAATGTCATGCAGCAAAATGTGTTTGAACTTCTATATGGAAAAAAAAATTTGCTCTGTAAACTCACCCAAATCACAATTAAAAGAAAAAACAAACAAACAAAAAAAAACGCCAAGGAAAACTCTGTGGGTTATAGCAGTCTGATCCACAACGGATCATGGGAATGGTGCGGGATGGGGCAGTGCTCCATGGCTGTTGTACATGAGGTCACCATGAACCAGGGCTGACTCAACAGCAGCTTACAAGAGCAACATACCAGCCAGCTACCCACAGAACCTGCAAAGTTAAATCACCCCCTCCTGAATGCTATGGGTAGCAACAGCCCCGCACCAAGAAAGGTCAAACTTCCAGAACCCACCATGAAGAAGATCCAGGCCGGGATGAGCATGACCACCGCAGCGGCGCTGGTGTAGAACTGCAGCTCCGGGGCCCTGCAGAGGGGGCGAGAGATGGTACCTGAGCCCCTGGCCTACTCCTGGGAGACGCTGGATCTTAACTAGGCCATGTTATACCAGAAGCTCTCAGCATAGAGGTTTCTCCATAAAGGACACAGAGGCATAGGGCTGCATTTCCTCCAGGGATGAAAGGAAGGGCCTGTGCATGGCAGAGAGAAGCTACGTGGCTGCCCAGAAATAAAAGCCAGCCCAAGGGCTGAGGTACCTCAAAGGGGCAGCTGAAAACAGGTTTTGTTTTCTTTTCTCTTTTGAGTTCCAACAAAGCGCTCTCAAAGGCCACCTAAGCCAAGATGGAAGGGAGTTTTGATGGCGCTACGGTTAAAGCACCGGGCTGCTAACCAAAAGGTCGGTGGTTCGAACCCACGAGTGGCTCCGTGGGAGAAAGATAAAGGAGTCAGCTTCCATAATGATTTAAAGCTTTGGAAACCCTATGAGGCACTTCTACTCTGTCCTCTTGGGGCGCTGTGAGTTGGAATCAACTCAGTGGCAGTGGGTTTGGTTTGGGCTTTGCTTCTGTAAACATTACAGCCTTGGAAACCTTGTGAGGTAGTTCTAGTCTGTCCTATAGGGTCACTAAAAAAAAAACAACTCACTGCCATCAAGTCAATTCCAAGTCACAGCAACCCCTATTGGGTTTCTGAGGCAGTAAACCTTTACAGAAGTAGATTGCTCCATCTTCCTTCCATGGAGTGGCTGGTGGGTTTGAACTGCTAACCAAAAGGTTAGCAGTCAAATGCCTTAGGCACTGCACCATCAGAGCTCCTTTATAGGGTCACTGTTGTTATGTGCCGTCAAGTTGGCCCCAACTCATAGCGACCCCTCCTTGGGTTTCCGAGGCAGTATCACTACGGAAGTAGATTGCCCCATCTTCCTTCCGAGGAGTGGCTGGTGGGTTTGAACCGCCAGCCTTCTGGTTAGCAGTCAAGTGCCTTAGCCACTATGCTACCAGAGCTCCCTATAGGGTCACTAGGAATCAGAATTGACTTGATGGCAGTGTGTTTAAGGCAAGATGGGAGTCCTTGGGTGGTGTCAATGGTTTATGCACTCACCCAGTTGCTAGCAGGTGGTTTGGAGGTGTGAGTGCACCCAAGACACCTCAGGAGAAAGGCCCAGAAAATCACCTTCAGAAAAATCAGCCACTGAAACCCCATGGAAGGTTGCACTGGAGTGGAATTGTATGTGTACAAACTGTTGCTGAATTGGTGTATGTTTCACTGTGTGTATTCTTAACAACAATAAAATAAATAGAATAATTTTTAAAATTAAAAGAAAAGCCTGTGGATCCCAGCTGTAGCATGACACACACAGAAGTAAGGGTTGACATGACAACTAGTTTAAGCCAACATGGCAAAGTGCCAGGTCTTAGGGGTATGCTGAATCTTAAAACAGGAAAGAATTCTCGAGGCTTTATGAAATTAGAGATTTCACTTACTGATGATACTTACGAGAACCTGTATTTGTCTCCACTGAGGAGCTTTTTTGAAAAAACATTTTGCAAACTAGAAGAAAGAGAAGAAAAGATTATATGTCAATAACATGTCATGGAACACCAAATGGACAAAGTGTTTGCACTCTTACTAAGTGACAGTGACAACGATGACGACAGTAGGGGAGCAGCCACCACGCTGTCCCAGAGACAGGCACTGGTCTGGGTACGTCCACGCAGCCTCCCACTGTGAGGTGGGCTCGACGCCCATCCTGTTTTATAGGGTGATAAACTGAGGTGCTCAACGGTGGAGAGACCGGTAACATCTCAGAATCCCCAAAGGCCATACTCCAACCACTGCACAAGGCTTTCTGTTATAGACTGAACTGTGTCCCTCCTGAATGTGTGTTGAAGTTCTGGCCCCAGACCTGTGAATGTGACCTGTTTGGAAAGAGGATTTCCTTTGTTATGTTAATGAGGTCATACCAGCATTGTTGTTGTTGTTGTTGTTAGGACCCCTCCTTGAGTTTCTGAGGCAGTATCACTACAGAAGTAGATTGCCCAACCTTCCTTCCCAGGAGTGGCTGGGGGGGTTGAACCACCAGCCTTCTGGTCAGCAGTCAAGTGCCTTAGGCACTCTGCTACCAGAGCTCCAATACCAGCATAGGGTAGTCCTAAATCTAATCTCTTCTGAGTTATAAAAAGAGCAGAATGGACACAGAGACAAAGAGCTCTGGTGGCATAGTGCCTAAGGCATCTGACTGCTAACCAGAAGGTTGGCAGCTCAAACCCCCCAGCCACTCTGCAGAAGGAAAATGGGGCAATCAACTTCTGTAGAGATTTACCGCCTTGGAAACCCAATGGGGGTCACTATGAGTTGGAATTGACTGGATGCCAGTGGATTTGATTTTTAGTGGTATGGACACAGAGACACACATGGGGAAGACAGATGACGTGTGAGGATCGTCTATAAACTGAGGAACACCAAGGATCGTCAGCACACACCAAAACCAGGAGAGAGGCCCACAGAAGGAATCAACATGGCTGAGACTCTGATTCGGACTTTTAGCCTCGAGAACTGGGAGACAATAAATTCCTGCTCTCAAAAGCCACCTCCTAAAGATAGTGAGTATCTTTACACTTTCCATCTTTACTTACACTGTAAGTACTGTGCTCCTCTAAAAAAAATCACCTAGAGGAGACCAAATAGTCAATAATTATTTAAAACAAAGATGAGAGTGTAAGGGGCCAGGGAAACTAGAGTAATGGAAAGGTGACAACTGGAATGGAAACAATGAGAATGCTCACACATTGCAAAGAATGTAGCCGGTGTCACTGACAAGTTGTGCAGACATTATTGAATAGGAACCTAAACTGCTATGTAAACTTTCACTGAAAACACAAGAAAATATTCTTAAAAAGCTGCCTCCTTGTCATATTCCTGTTATGACAACACTAAGAGACTGAGAAGGAGCTCTCATGGTGTAATGCCTAAAGCATTTGACTGCTAACCAGAAGGTTGGTGGTTCAAGCCCACCAGCGACCCTGTGGAAGGAAGATTGGGAAATCTACTTCCATAAAGATTTACCATTTTGGAAACCCAAAAGGGAGTCGCTATGAATTGGAATTGACTCAATGGTAGTGAGTTTGGTTTGGTTTTGGAGGAGATTGAGACATCCCTTTGAATAGAGTCCCATGGGTCAGTGACCGCCCCAGGCCAGCACCTGGAGAGGCCATAGGGATGTGAGCAATTGACCCCAGACATCATTTAAGGCCTGAAGACCCCAGGAGAAAAACGTGGACAAAACTCACAGACGGGAGATAAGCCACAGCAGAAGACACAGCATCAAACTCACCAGTGAACAGAAGGGTCAGAAATGAAAATAAGGACCCCCATGTGAGGAGATCTGCTTTTAAATACAAAAGTGGAGTCTGTAAGCACAGGGTCAGAGACTCTCGCTGATGGGACTATCACTTGAACTAATCATTTTGGAAGCAAGCCAGCAGCACAGGTCAGGAGCCCTTTAGAAAAGTGTGTGGGCTCAACTGACAGTCTCCTTTCCAGAATTCACCCTACAGGGCAGTTGGAAATTCAGATGACTCATGTAAGAAAATATTCCCACAGCATTATGTATGAACATAATTCCAGCAACACTGAGCCATGGTGCAAATTCAAGATGGCCAAGGAGGCAGTCTGAAAATCAGGCTTTCTAAGAATGTCTTAGTGACTCAAAACCATAAAAAAGACCAGGCTTAGACCAGATTGAGGCTGGTGGAACCCCTGAGACTATGGCGCTTAGATACCCTTCAAGCCTGGAACTGAACTCACTTCCGTGGGTCAACTTTCAGCCAAAGGACAGCCAGCCCTCTAAGGTGAACAGTAACACCAGGGAGGTACTCACTCCTTAGAACACTAACCACAGGAGATCAAAAGGGCAGCATTTGCCCAGGGATAAAGCTAAGCAGGCAGAAAGGGATAAGAAAGGATGAAGGGTAAACACAGAAAGGAAGTGGGTAGAGTACTGTTACATTGTAGGGATTGCAGAAAACACCACAAAACAAAATTTCTATAAATTGTGGAATGGAAAACAAATTTGCTCTATAAACTTTCACCCGAATCAGAATACAATAACAAACACACACACACATTAGTGCCTGAGCAGTGCTCACAAAATAACATGGAACTTAAAGAAGCAAGATGCAAATTGAACATTTGATAGAATTCATACCCTGTTCCTATAAAACACACATGCAGAGAGAAAGAGGCGGAAGGAAATATATCAAAACGTTTAAAGTGGGATTGAAGACAATCTATACTTTAACTGAGCTGTATTATTCAAAACTTCAAACAGGAGCCTGTCTTACTTCAGTAATAGTAATGATAAATGACTCACCAGTCCATGATATTGGTGGACAAGGCAGCGGAAAACCCCAGAACATTGAAGCTCAGCTCAGTCGCGGTGCACAGTGCCAGCCCTCCCATTACTGGGATGAGAGAGAGGTTGACCAGCAGCCCTGAGGAGAGCACATCCACAAGGTGACTATAAGCTCAATGCTAGGCACAAAGGCTGTGCTGATCCCCTCTTCATGAAAGTTATAGCCTTTCAAGTTAATAAAAAAAAACTAACACGTTTACTACTGGCATGTACCCTGGTGGCACAGTGGTTAAGCACTTGGCTGCCAACCCAAAAGATGACAGTTTGAACCTACTAGCCATTCTGTGGGAGAGAGATGGGGCAGTCTGCTTCCACAAAGATTTACAGCCTTGGAAACACGACTCTGTCCTGCAGGGTCCATACGAGTTGGAATACAGGTGGAGGGAAGAATTCAAGGAGGGTGGTCTCTGTGTGAAGCACGTTGGGTGGTCAGGCGGCCTTCCAGGCTGATTCCTCCTTACCTGGTGCCCTTGAGTGGGGAGGGCACTGGCCAGCCTCTGGGGATAGAGCCATCCCTCCAGCCCAGCTCCATCCTATCCTCTCTGATCATTGGCACCTGAGTGCCTGGTCTATCAGCAACTCCCAGTTCCTGCCCATGCCCCACCCAGCTGCAACACTGCGAGGGCACAAGGACAGCCCAGCCTGAGCAAGGGGACAAATAGGCCAACTCGTGACCCCTAAGGAAATGTTTCTGAGGGATGTGGGAGCTCAGAGTAGACTACAAGGAAAGGGCTGGAGGGAGAGTGAGCGGCCAGGCCTGTCCAGGAACCAGAGCTATGGGCTTCAGGCTGCTGCTGCTCAGAGTCCCCAAGTGGGGCGACAGAGGTGGGTACATGATGGCAGAGGGGGGCGCAGAGGAAAAGGAGCTGGAAGAAGCAGAAGGTGGGAGGAACCAAGTTCCTGGACTGGCAGAGAAGGGGTGGGGGTGCACAGGGCTCCAGGGGGCACTCACCCGTGTACTCCCCCAGGATCATTCGGGACATGATCACAGTGAAGATGGGTGCTGAGCTCTTCACTGTCTCGGCAAATGACACTGCCACGTTCTTCAGGCTGACGAGCCCTAAAACCACTGTTGCAAACCTAGAAACAGGCAGGAAACAGCCTTGGAGTGGACCATGGATCTCCCTCCAGCTATAGGGAAGACTCTCCAGGAGGCACCTGGGTGGGGACCCCCCCCATTACTCTCTCTCCTTCTTGTCTCCCTCTCCTCCCTCTCCCCCCACCTTCTCCTTCTCTCTTCTTCCTTACTCCCTTTCCTCCTCACTGTTGCCCTCTCCCTGGCATATCAGGCCCACGAGTACTCAGGGTCCTTTTCTGCTGTTTCAGATTGAGCCCTTCAGGAAATGGCCTTGCTCTCAGTGATGCCAGCACTGTCACCCAGGGAGAAGGGCCATTGTCCTCAAGCCGTTATTAAACTAAGTCATCACAGGTATTCTAGAAAGAACCCGTGGATATGACACTAAGAGCCACAAAGCTCGATTCCGGTGGTGCCCAGGAAACCGGCAGCCCTGGTGTTTCTGGAGTCTGCACTGGCACCTCCAGTCAGCTGAAGCTCCTACTTGTAGTGACAGGAAAGACATTGTTATTAAAAACTTAGACACAACCAAAATCCTTTACCTCATTAGCCCCACAAACAGCATGGTCATGATAAAGTTGGGCGGGTAGGAGAGGCGGGTTTTGTGCTGATACAAACAGCAAGGGACAAAAATCTTGACGCAGCCGATGAGCGTGGTGGACAGCATTTGCACGGCACCTGGATGGGAGGGGAAACCCAGACTGGGGGCATCCTTCCTCTCCTGGATGAGAGTGGGGAGCCAGCCTTGTGTGTGGCGGGGGAAGGGTCCCTCTTCTCCCAACTTACAGGGAGATGGAGCACTGACTTTACTCTGGTTCATAATTGCACAGAATGTGTCCTGGTCCCCTCCAGGTTCTCCGTGAAGAGTCCTACTCCCATCCTCGTCCTCTCAACACCCATCCACCCTCCTTTCCGCCCAGGTAACCACCTGTTCTTGAGATTATTGCATGTTAATCTGGAGATATGAAGCAGGGGTGGTTCAGTGGCAGACATCTGGCATTCTACCCATGAGACCCATGTTCAATTCCCAGCCATTGGACCTCACAATCAGCTACCATTCATCTGTCAGTACAGACTTGCATGTTGCCAGGATGCTGAACAGGTCTCAGCGGAGCATCTAGATTGATGGACTAGCAAGAAAGGCTGTGATCTGCTTCTGCAAACCAACCCATGAAGACCCCATGGATCACATGGAATGATCTGCAACCACTCACAGGGACGGTGCAGGACTGGGACAACGCGTTATTCCATTGTGCATGAGATCTGCCATGACTCGGGTGACTTTGCAGCAACTAACTACAATGACCCATTAACTAGCTGGAGCCCACACTCACCTAGCATGCTGGGCTCCCCTTCCAAGAGGGACAAGATGTACTTGTTGAGGAACAGGGTGCAGAAGCTGAAGAAGAACCACAGGGTGAGGTAGAGGAGGGCCCGGGAGCTCCAGACGCCCAGGTCTGACTCGATGACAGTGGTCTCGGTGATGGTGATGGTGAGCACATTCTCCTCGGGGACGCTGTCACTTTGGGTAAAGACGATTTTCTCGCTGCGATGGCCAAACAGAGAGCCCCAGGGGAGGAGCGGCTTTCCTTTCGGCTTCTCTTCGGGCCCAGGAAGGACCTCCTCCAGTGCTGGGGGTTTGGTTACAGGTGACATGCTGAGGCCACAGCCGAAGAGGGCGTGCTTGTCTCAAAGATGGGCACCATGGGCTGGCACGAATTCCAGAGCCGGGAAACAGACGTCAGGAAGGAAGGGATGAATCTGCGATCCCCGCACACAGGTGTGAACCCGGCCCCAGAAGTTCTCCCTTAGCAAGGTGTGGAGACTGAGGCTGCAAAGAGGAAATGCTTGGCTTATCTTGAACATTTTAAAGTTCTTAAAATACCACAGAACTTACTGATGGGAAATTTGGCAATGACTTTGGGTGATGGATCTACAACATGATCAATGTAATTGCTATCACTGAATTGTACGCTAACAAATGTTGTCATATATTTTCTTCTAAATTTTATTTATTTTGTTGTTGAGAATATACACAGCAAAACATACACCAATTCAACAGATTCTATGTGCATATTTCAGGGACACTGATGATGTGCTCGGAGCTGTGCGGTGGTTCTTACTCTCCTTTTCTGAGTTGTTCTCCTTCATTAACATAAACTGACTGCATCCTAAGGTTCCTGTCTGATCTTTTGAGTTGCTGTAGTCAATTTGCTCCTATGTAGATAGTTCTTAAAAGAGCATAATGCTGTATAAATAGACTTCAGCTGCACAAACAGCTGAAGATAAACTAGATGAATGGGACCTTCTAAAAATTAAATTTGTATGTGCTTCCAAAGACTTCTTCAAAAGAGTGAAAAGAGAACTTACAGATTAGGGAAAAAATATTTGGCAGCGACATATCTGACAAGGGACTTATCTCTAGAATTTATGGACAACTCCAACACCTTAACAACAGAAAGACAAATAATCCAATTAAAAAAATGGGCAGAAGACAGGAATAGACACTTCAGCAAAGAGGATATTCAAGCGGCGGACAAACACATGAAGAAATGTTCATGATCATTAGCCATTAAACAACAACAACAACAACAACAAACAAACCCAAACTCACTGCTGTTGAGTCGGATTCGACTCATAGCGACCTCTCCTTGGGTTTCTGAGGTGGTATCACTACAGAAGTAGATTGCCCAACCTTCCTTCTGAGGAGTGGCTGGTTAGCAGTCAAATGCCTTAGGCATTACGCCACCAGAAAGAGATGCAAATCAAAACAACAACGAGATACCATCTGGCCCCAGCACTAATAGCAAAGTTCAACAAGATAGAAAATAATAAATGCTGGGGAGGAGGTGGAGAGATTGGGGACTTTCATACACTGCTGATGGGACTGTAAAATGACATAACCACTGGATAGCAGTATGGCGATTCCTTTAAATGTTGGAATTAGAAATACTGTTTGATCCAGCAATCCCATTCCAAAAAACCACCAAACTCATTGCCATCAAGTTAATTCTGACTCATGGTGACCCCTCCTTGGGCTTCCAAGGCAGTATTTCTATGGAAGTAGATTGCCCAGTCTTTCTTCTGAGGAGTGGCTGGTGGGTTTGAACCACCAGCCGTCTGGTTAGCAGTCAAATGCCTTAGGCACTACGCCATCAGAGCTCCCAGCAATCCCATTACTAGGTATAAATCCTAAAGAAGTGAGACCCAGGACAAGAACAGATATATGCACACCCATGTTCATTGCAGCACTATTTACAACAGCAAAAAGATGGAAAAAACCTAGGTGCCCATCAACAGAAGAATGGATAACCAAACTATGGTACATGCACACAATGGAATACTATGCAACGCTAAAGAATAATGCAGAATCTGCAGAACACCACATAATGTGGATAAACTTGGAGGACATTATGCTGAGTGAAATAAGTCAATCACAGAAGGACAAGTACTGTATTAGTTCATTACTGTAAAAAGTCAAGGAAAGGTTTATATATGGAAGGAAACTTATTTTGTTGATTACCAGCAAATTTCAACAAGACAGAAAATAACAAATGCTGGCGAGGGGTGGACAGACTGGGTCTCATACACTGCTGGTGGGTGGTGGGGGAAGAGAGGGAACACAGAGGGAAAAAAAAGAGCGTAATGCTCAAGGCAGGCCTTTTTTTTTTTTTTTACTCTTGTTGTTGTTATGTGCCGTTGAGTCAGACCCAACTCATAGCGACCCCTCCTTGGGTTTCCGAGGCAGAATCACTATGGAAGTAGATTGCCCCATCTTCCTTCTGAGGAGTGGCTGGTGGGTTTGAACTGCCAGCCTTCTGGTTAGCAGTCAAGTGCCTTAGGCACTACGCTACTAGTGAAGCTAAACTACTGTTGGTTTTAGGAAAACTTCAGGGGACATTTTTGGTTTATGGCTTAAAGATTATCTCAAGGCAATAGTTTCAGGGGTTCATTTACCCTCCACGCTCCAGAAAGGCTAGAGTCCATGGGAATTTGAAATTCTGCTCTTCATTTTCTCCCTTTTGATCAGGATTTTTCTGTGGGATCTTTGATTAAAATGTTCAGTAATGACAGCCAGGCACCATCTTGTTCTCTCGTCTCGAGGCAAAGGAAGCAGATGTTCATGGAGGCAATTAGCCACACACTGCATATCCTCCTCCTGCTCCTGCTTCTCCTTCCTTTGGTGCTCAAGGTCAACAGAGACTAATTATTGTGGCATTGATGGCCAGAGGTGTTTGGTTGTACATAAGCAGCCTCAGCAGCTACTCTTCTTCTCCTTCTTTTTTTCTTTTTTTTTGGGGGGGGGGGTGGTGGTTTGTGGTAAATGTATCTATCACACAACTTTTGCGGATTCAATTTTTTACAGGTGTACAACTCATTGACAATAATTAAACTAATCAGCTGTGCAAACTTACTGTTGTATATATTTTTACAACAATGAAAAAAGCCATTGAAGCTTTTATCACCAACATAAATTAATTTTTAAAATGTAAATATGGAATGTTGGACTTTAATTTTGGATTCATACGAAAAGTCCTTTGCCTTAGAAAAGCCCTACCCTATTAGCTCTGGCAGCATTGTGGCTAAGGCACTTGACTGCTAACCAGAAGGCTGGTGGTTCAAACCCACCAGCCACTCCTTGGAAGGAAGATGAGGCAATCTACTTCCGTAGTGAAACTGCCTCGGAAACCCAAGGAGGGGTCTCTATGAGTCGGGTCCGACTTGACTGCACATAACAACAACAACATGCTGCTGAAACCAAAAACTTACATTCCTTCCCTCCGCCTACCCCACACACCTAACCTGTTAGAAAATCCTGCCAGACTGATTTCAAAAGCGTAAGACCCCTTCCCTCCCGGTGCTGGCCACAGCTATCCCTCCCAGGATTCTGCACCAGCACCAGCCCCAGCCTCCACTACAGAGACTGTCCTCTCTCAGTTCACTGCCCTTCATCACTGGAGTAGAGTCCAGGGCCGTCCCCACCTGATTCCTGGTGGAGTTCAGACCTAACTCCTCTCTCCAACCTCTTTACCAATTCCCATGGCAGCCTTCCCTCCCATGACACTCTCTACTTCTCAGCTGGGTTCAGTAATTCATTATAACGGCCACACAGAATCCACAGACGATACTCACAATTATGGGGTTTATTAGGAAACTAACAGGCTACAATTGAGGATCAGAAATGACTCAGGATACAGTTTTCAGTCAGGATAGTTTGTTGGCCATGCCCACAGGCAAATCTCTCCCTGACCCTTGGCCTCGCTCTTGGGCTGGGCTGGCCACTGCTGTGTTTAGACAGGTGTTGCAAAGCTTTTTAGCTCCAGTGACAATTGCCCAATAAGCCTCATCTGGAAGGCAAGGTGTCCAGCTCTAGCTCAGTAGGTCAAAGAGGGAGCCTAACTCCACCCAGTGCCTGGAGGCAGCCCACTCTGTCAGCAAACCTCCTGCTTGAAGGCGCTGTTTCTTGGTCCAGGCGCAGGGAAGCTCATTGCCCTTGCTCAGCTTGATGTCCTGGTTCTGCGGCGGCTATTTCTCTGCAGCTGCTTCTTGCTGTCTCCCACTGTCTCCTGTATTAAACACTCTCTCTCTGTCTCCCGGGTCTAGGAGGTTCTCAGTGAAGGGATTCCGGGCCACTCCTTTCTTTCTTGGTGGTAGTGAGGTTCCCCCAATCTACCTCTAGGATGTTTCACTTTAAGCCTAGAAGGATGGCAAAACTAACCTATCTCCTTGTTAGCATTCCATATATCCATATATCTTATTTCCGTGGTTTCACCCTCATAAAGGTGCCATGCACCTAATTTGCATTATTAGCAAGCTATCCAATCCCTTTCTTAGGTCACAACCACTTCATTTGCATAGCCTCACCCAGTCATTTGGTGGGAGTTACAAAACTATGGTGAGGAAGGATATATAAAGGCAATTTATCCACTATAGCATCTGAGACTGCCTGGCCAGGCAGCCCCCCGAGCACCTGGTCCTGCCAGGTTCTGAGGCGGAAGGCCTCTCCAGTCTCTGCCCAGGCCGCCCCTTCTGCTTCAGGTCCAGCTCAATCCAGGGGTTGTCACAGGAACCTGGCGGCTTTGCAGCCTTGCAGCTGCCCCCAGCCACCCACATTCAGCAGACATTGTTCACCTTTCATCCAGCTCTCCCACCTGTTCTTGGGGGCTCTTCTGCCACTGCCCATTGCGTTTTACATTTCAGTCATGGTCTTTCATTTACAGATGTCTCACTTGGCTCTATTTCACAACTGCTGCTTTTTCCCTCGCATCTTGCTCTTTCTTTAACTTTGCAATGCCTTCTTGACATCTTCTATTTTAGGGCCTCTGACAGTCATTCTCTCAAGACCTCAGGGATCAAACCTGGTCGCATGTGTGTATGGGTGTGCATGCCTTTGTGTCTGTATAAATGTGTGTGCATGCATGTGCATGTGCATGTAAGTGTGTGCATCATCATGTATGTGTGTACACACATGTACGTTTATACCATTGTGTGTATATGTGTGCATGCCTATGTGTATCTGAATATGCATACATGTGCATGTGTGCACACATGTGTCTGTGTCTGTGCATGTACATTTGTGCATGCATGGCATGTGTGTGGTATGTGCATGGTCACACACATGCATGTGTGTGTACACTCTTGTGCATGCACATGCAAGCATGCACAAGCAGTACATGTGTACATGCACACATGTATGCATGTCTGAGCAGATTCTCACTCCCAGGGAATTGGCTGTGGCCGCAGTCCAGGGTCTTTTGTAGATCTTGACACACGGACCCTTTCCTCTGGGTTGAGGGTATGCCTTCCTGAGCAGTGTGGGGTTTGCCTCTACCAGGTGTCCTGGGGTGACATAGGCCAGGACCAATGTTCATATGACTTCCTAGATAAATCTCATGGCACAAACTCAAGTGCCCATGGTGTGCACAGGCCCACACCCTAGGATTGCAGGCAGGGTCAGAGCGCATCTTTCTTGTCACCTTGAACCGTTAGGTACTTTTTTCTTGTGCTGGCTTTAAACAAGGTCTCAGCAATGACCACCTGCCCAGAACTGGGGCCTGGCTAGAGGTGGGGCAGCCACCTGCTCTCATGTGGGAAAAGTGCCAGAGAAAGACCCATGGCTATGATGGCTTAGACGTGGTGCAGGAGGCGCGAGCCACATCCCGAGGGCATGTGGGGTCAATGCTGTATCCTTCTCACAGGAGCAAAAGAAGCCCGTCAGTCAATGCCCTGGAAATTCCAGATGGTGCAAATGGTGAGCAAGCCCAGCTGCTGACTGAAAGGCTGGAGGCTTGAGTCCACCCAGAGGTACCTCGGAAGAAAGGCCTGGGGCTCTGCTTCCAAAATCGAGCCGCTGAGGACCACATGGAGTGCAGGTCCATTCCGACACACATGGGGGCACTGTGAGTCGGGGTCTGGCTTGATGCCTATATGGGGCTCCTGCAGGGGCCTTTCCCAGCAGCCCGTGGCCTCTGTCTCATCCGAGAGCTCCCTGTTCTCTCTCCTCCCGGCTCCTTCCGTCCTTGTTCCCTCTTAGCACCAGGGCGACTTCTCACCTTCATCGTTGATATCACCTGCTCAGGGAAGCCTTCCCTGTCTGGGTCAAATCCTATTCTCAGAGCTCCCAAAGTACCAATCCCTGTCTGCGAGGGGCCCCATCATCATGCGTGTCACACAGCCCACAGCTGAGTTTCCAAACAGGAACTCATTTGTGAGTGAGGAGGGAGGGAATGCTCCAGGAACATGCACAGGGTTGACGAACAGAGTAAGAAACCAAACTGTGCATTCCAGGCACGAGAGAGAATGCTGACAGCTTTTCCTCTGTGATGATCACTAAGCAAAGCTGGAATCCAAAACGTGTGTTTCCAGCCTTGCTTGGCCAAGTGGCTCCCTTCTGCCAGTTCAAGCTTTTCACTTAGTATGTATGTGAAAAATTCACCACAGTCCAGGCAAAAACCACTACAATCCCTGGGGGTCCTGTTCTTTCCATCAAAGCCAAACATCTTTATCTTCACTAATACTACACTGCTGCCAAGCAACCATGACCTGGCCATCTATCCGCCCAGGGGCTGGAGGAGCCAGCTCCGTCCACACAGCCACGCTCTCCACCCTAATATTCACTCCCATTCCATTCACTGCAGGGCATTTGTTGTTGTTCTTAGTTGCTATCTGAGTCAGCCCCGACTGAAAGCGATCCCACGCACAACGGAACAGAATGCTGCCCGGTCCTGTACCTTCTCTTTGATCAGTCAGAGAATATGGTTCAAATCCATAGGGCACCTAACAATGACAACAACAATTTTTGGGAGTAGATTGCCAGGCCTTTACTCCTAGTCTAGAAGCCCTACTGAAACCTCAGCATCATATGGACATGCAGTCCCCCACTGACAGTGGTGGCTGTAAGTGCATCACCCAGGAACCAAACTCGGGTCTCCTGAGTGAAAGGCGAGAATTCTACCACTGAACCTCCAGTGCCCTTGCGATTTAAGGCATCAGAAGTCTCCAGGTCATGAATGCACATGCTCTCCCTGCACAAAGACTTGCAGGAGCAGCCGCCTTCAACAGAGGGCCATCTGTGCTGCCGCGCCAGAACAGCTTTGTTCTCTTTGCTGCGTCACCTTCCGTGGACGACCATACCACAGTGCATTCATCCTTCCTGTGACTATCACCTCCCTGTGCCCATTTTTCGGTGCCACTACAAGTGCATGCCTGCTGGCTCTCTACCTGGCAGTGGGACAGCTTGGTCATGGGAAACACAAATGTTCAACTTTAGAAGGCACTGTACGAACTCCCACCCCACCACTCCGCCTAGTCAGGATCTAGGTAGGCCACTGTCCTCCTGGCTCCTGCTTTTACATCGATGCGGTTCTGCCCTCTGCTGCCTCCCCCCATTCCTATAAAACATTAAAAAATGCCTTAACTAATTAACTAATTGATTAATGGAACATTAATGCTGTGAGATGTCATCACCACCAGCATTGATGACCCTGCAGCTGCAAGGTGTAGCATCCTCCCTCTTCACGTCTCTCCCTGCCTTAAACTAGTGATGGTGCTTCATGTTGCCTGCATAGGCAGTGACAGGAAGTGCAAGTACACAAACAAACAAAAAGATGCCCGGTCAGGACAATAGTCGCAGGGGACATCAACCTCAACTGGTATAACATACTGCACAAAACATTGTTCCACTTCCTACTTTGGTGAGTAGTGACTAGGGTCTTAAAAGCTTGCAAGCAGCCATCTAGATGCAACGATGGGTCTCTCCTCATCCAGAGCAAAGAAGAATGAAGAAAACCAAAGAGTCATGGAAACAATTAGTCCTCACAACTGGTACACCATGTAATCCTCAGTCTATATGACTATGAGACCAGAAGAACTAGATGGTGCCTGGCTATCACTGTCAACCACTCGGAGGGGGATCTATGTAGGAGATCCTGGACAGAGAGGGAGAATAAAACTCAAAATCATTTGGAAAAAGAAACAAAAAAAAGGGGACCAGTTTTGCTGGTCTGATAGAGCCTGGTAGAAGCACTGAGACTATGGGCCCTACCTGCCCTTCAGGTCTGGAATTGAACTCACATCTGTGGCTTCCAGCCAAACAAAAGACAGGCATAAGAGTTGAACATGTGCCTGAGGTAGATATACTCCTTGGAGAGAAAAATCATGGGAGAAAGAAGGGCTGTTTATGCACAGGAAGACAGCTCAGGGGGCAGGAGTGCATGGAGGGAAGGACACAGGGAAGAGGTAACTATCGGGAGGAAGTGGCAGGGGAGCTGTTGCATTGTGGTAAATTGTGGTCAATGTCATGAGACAACGTGTGTGTGAACTGCCGTATGGAAAGTGAATTTGCTCTGTAAACTTTCACCCAAATCACAATAATAATAATAAATAAAAAACCAGTTCCACCTCAGTACTTTGAAATCAGAGGCTCAAGGTGCACACCAAGCACCAGAATGATTTTTTGTCTCCTTAGATGAGTCTCTGGGAGCATGGCAGCTCGGTGGCAGAGTTCTCATCTTCCATGCAGGAGACCTGAGTTTGATTCCTGGGCAGTGCCCTCATGCACAGCCACTGTCTGTCTGTCAGTGGAGGCGTTCGTGTTGCTATGATGCCAAACAGGTTTCAGGAGAGCTTCCAGACAAGGACAGACTAGGAAAATTGACTTCCAAAAATCAGCCGGTGAAAAGCCTATGATCAGAACCATCTATCTGATCCCCAACCAATCGTGGGGGTGGCCCAGGGCCGGACGGTGTTCTGTTCTGTTGTGCACAGGGTCACCATGAGTAGGGGCCACTTTGAAGGCAGCCCACAACACAGCCGGTGTAGCCAGGGCGGAGCGTCAGCCCCACCAGCACTCACAGTTTTGTCTGTGGTCAATCTGTCACCAACCACGCCCAGGTTGAAATACCTGACATTTCAGATGCATACAAATCCCTAACTGTCAAGGAGTGACTACTGGCACTGTCTCAAGTCCCCGGCCAAATTGTGCACAGTCACTGACAAAGGAGAACCAGTTGGGGTGGTGGGACCAGGGGTCAACAAAAATGAGAAAATGAGGCAGAACTGGACAAGAGGCCACTTTCACAGCAGAGCGCCCAGTGGCCCCAGGGAAATGGGTGAGCCCTTCAAGCATGCTTACAACAATAACCTGCTTTACGACCACCACTGCCACCACTCAACAAGGGGTGAAAATTGTAAATTCTGGATAGAGTGAATGAAAAATGTGGAACAAAACTCAAACTCATCGAAAAGACCAGGCTTACTGGGCTGATAGAGACTATGGCCCCTAGTCACCCTTCAGGCCTCAAATTGAACTCATTCCCAAGTGGCTTCACTTCCAGTCAAACAATGGGCCTGACAGGTGAACAATTACACCAGGGAGGTGCACTCCTGGGAACACTCATGGGAGGTCAGAAGGGCAGCATTTGTGCAGGGAGAAAGCTCAGAGAGCAGGGATACATAGGAAAGAAGGACACAGAGCAAAGGTAACCACAGGGAGGGAGTGGGAAAAGAACCATGACGCAGTGGGGATTGCAATCCATGTCACAAAACAAAAAGTGCATGAACTACTGACTAGAAAAAGAGCTTGCTCTGTAAACTTTCACCACCTTTGTTAGTAGCAAAAAAAAAAGAGAGAGATGTTTCTATTGTTCCCACAATGATTTTAAATCCCATAAGGTATAAATCACTGTCATGCTTTCAAGATACATATGTGTAAGCAGTCATAGTATGATCCTAGAAATAGGAACATGTCTACCTTTGTGAGGTACTCTAACATCAAGTATAAGTCACGAGAAACTTGTAAGTCATGAGAAAGTTATTTAGAAAATTTCTGAACTTAGACACAGAAACAGAGAAGCATACGAAGTATGTAAAAAAATGTAAGCAATTTTAAGTTCACTTTGACCAGACATGCTGTGACACAAGAAAACAAAACATCAATCTAAACACCCCTCCCCACTCCACATCTCTAACCTTAGGATGCCTCATTTGGCCACTCTGTAACCCTGGAGAAAAGACAGCACATACTACTTTGATGTCACTACCGCAACTGTCAAGTGGAGTCAAGGTGATGAATTCACACATAAATTCTAAATTTCTTCTCACTCACTGACGGAAGGTTGCCACTGACCATGGACCCTAGCTAGAGGGACCTCTGCTGAGTTCTTGAGTTCGAGCTGTGGTTGTGCCTTCCTGCTGAGACCTCTCGTTAAAGGTCAAGATTTAAAGTTCTGAAGTGTAAAGATTTGGACTCTCACCACCAAACGAGCACTGTGATCGTAATTGTTAACTAACTGATTGTCCAGTTCTAATTGAACTGGGTGGGAGCTCTGGCAGCATAGTGCCTAAGGCACTTGACTGCTAACCAGAAGGCTGGCAGTTCAAACCCATCAGCCACTCCTCAGAAGGAAGATGAGGCAATCTAATTCTGTAGTGATACTGCCTCGGAAACCCAAGGAGGGGTCGCTATGAGTCAGGTTCGACTCGACGGCACATAACAACAACAACAATTGAACTTAGTGAGGTCTCACTTGCACGCCTCACCATCAGTACTTTGCAATAAACTAGATGGGTTTATGCATGACAAACCTGAGTACCTCTCCATTAATCTTCCAAGATAAAACCCTACACAACAGGAACAAAAAACAACCTCACGCCGCCAACCCGAGAACAAACAGTGGCACAGCAGCCTGGAAGTGAGGCCTGGGCCACAGCTGCTAACAGTATAAACCACAAACTAACTAGTCAGAGAGAAAAGAACAGTGGGAAACATACAAAATGGTGCCACACAAAGTTGCTAAATATGTCACAAATACGATGTACTGTTCAGGAATAAAAATGTAAAAAGCTGCTTGAGGATGAAAAACATGAGTGCATGCCAGCGACTAGCTCATCTGGGGGGTGTGGCGGGGGTTGGGGGTGGCAGGGGTGAGGATGGGATCAGAGGCAGGGCCCCAAGGAAGAGAGATAGCGAGTCTGAAAGTGCATGGAAGACCTTGAGTAGCCATGTTCTGAACTGTTCTGTAAACTTGAAATTCATAACCGCAAAAGAAATCTGTCTGAAATGCAAAACTTCAATGTCAGAAACACCAACGGGGTGGGGCAGGGTGGACACATCTGCATACACTGGTGGTTTAGACCTCTGAGTTACAGCCAAACCTTTGTTTTATTATGAATTCAGATTTCAGGCTGGATTAACTGCCAAGGGGAGGAGGAGGGAGGGAAGGAGGGAGGGAGGGAGGGAGGGAGGGTGGGAGGGAGAAATGAAAAAAAAGAAGGAAGAACACAAACAAGGAGAGAGGTGGAGGGGAGGAGGAGGGTGTGGGCGCAGTATGACCAACACTTTTCCGAGGACAGAACTTGTCTCTGCCTGCCCTCCCTGATGCACTTGCCTGGCTCCCTCTCTGGGCAGCCCCAGCAGGCTGTCCAGCCCTATATGGTCCTGGGGGCCCCTGGGGGATACCGGCCTTGGCCTTTCTTGGTGGGCCTTGCATATGAGATCTGGAGAAAGGTATAGGACTTGGGGACTTGGGAACAGGGACAGGCAGTGGTTGTCAGCCAGGCCTGGTAGAACAGTGCAGCAGGACAGGGAGCCAAGGCTCCCGGACAGGGATTTGAAATTAGGAGGAATGATTTAGAGAAGCACTGGAGACTGGGACCAGCTCCTCCCTTTGCCCTTTAGTCTAGACGCCAGAAGAATTTACCGGGTGAATGTGACAGCCCCGACGGCAGACCTAAAGGGCTGAATCGAGGTCCCAACAAGAGCCCTCAGCCAAGCAGCCCATCTAGCAGCCCATCTAGCTACGAGCTTCCAGGGCGCCCCAGGGCTTGCTGGGAAATACACAAAGACAGGCAGGGAAAAGAGAAAAGGAAAAGGAAGGGAGGGAGAGAGGACAGGAGAGAAGGAAGGAAGACACAACTGGGAGGAAACAAACTATGCAGAAGAGAAAGGCACAGAAGCCATGGCTAAGATTCTAGAAGGGGCTCTGGCAGCACAGTGCCTAAGGCACTTGACTGCTAACCAGAAGGCTGGCGGTTCAAACCCACCAGCCACTCCTCGGAAGGAAGGTTGGGCAATCTACTTCCGTAGTGATACTGCCTCGGAAACGCAAGGAGGGGTTGCTGTGGGTCAGGTCCGACTCAGTGGCACACAACAACAACAACAAGATTCTAGAGTGCTCAGGTAGCTGACACATCACCAACCCACCAGCCCAAGGTTGGAAATCACAACCCGACAGCAGAAATGAAAATCTCCACAGAGACCTCCCGCTTCCTGACCCTCCACCTCGGACCTCGACCCTGCAGCAGATGTCACTGGAAGCTCCGAGGGGGCTGGGCCCGTGAGCAGCAGCAAGGACACTGGAGGCTGGGCTGGGGAGGTGGGCAGTGCACCTGGCCCTTCCAGGCTGACTTAGGGTCCTGCTCTGAGGAGACTACACTCCAAAGGAGGCTACAGGGGAATGTCCAGTCCCCAGAAAGGCAGGAGCAGAACAAATCATCCAGGAGAAAAGCTTCCAGCACAAGGGCCTGGAAACCCTCACAGACTGAGATCAATAGACAAGGTTCAAAGGTCCCGGCCCCAGGGGCAGATGGGGGAGGAGCGTCACTAACGTGGCCTGTGGGAGGCTCACCAGCTGGCAGACTGCAGAATCTAAAGCTCTCAGACCCAGAACGCCACTGGGCAGACAAGTAACAGAGACGATCAGGAATGAATCAGCCAAGAAGACAACAAAAAATAGAACGACTGGAAATGAAAAAGATAATGTTTGAAAGAAATTTTGACGACAGGTTTGCATAGTCTCAAACTATTTCCCCATAAGACACTCTCAAATTACAAAGGGGCAATGAGTCAACTCTACCATGGAGTCACTGGCAGACACCACCACCTCAGCCAAGTGATCAAAGTTAGAATCACCCAAAATGCAACCTGGGGACATCATGTTCCCGCTGATGTGACACACTGAAACCAACATATCACTTCTGTGGTTTTCTTGCCACAGACACATAACCACAAATCCAATCACATGAAAACATTAGACAAATCCAAAAGTGCACAGGTCCTAAAAGACAAAGATTGGAGGAGACCAAGCAGGCACGACGGCTTACTGTGATGTGGGACCTTGAGTGGGGTTATAGGTCAGAAAAGGGACACAGTAGGCTATTGGCAAAAGTGGATGAAGTCTGTAGACTAGTTAATAGAATTAAATCGATATTTTATATAATTGTAAATTTATAATACAAATTTTGTAGTATAAAATTTTCATAATTATTTGAATATTATGTAAGATGTTAGCATTAGGGGTAGCTAGGAGAAGGGTATACAGATAGACCTTTGCAACTCTGCTATTGTCTAAAAGTATCAAAAAAGTTTGAAAATTATTTTAATTAAAAAAAAAAACAAAAAAACTCAATTGATGGGTTAAACAGAGCTTTGTAAAGAGTTAACAACAACAAAACTCCCTGCCATTGAGTCTATTCTGACTCATAGCAACCCCTCCTTGTGCTTCTGAGGTGGTATCTCTACAGAAGTAGATTACTCATTCTTCCTTCCGAGAAGTGTCTGGTGGGTTTGAACTGCCAGCCTTCTGGTTAGCAGTCAAATGCCTTAGGCACTATGCCAGAGCTCCCAAAGAGTTAAATGCATGTGAAAAAAATTTTGAAGAAATGGCCCAGAATACTATGCAGAGAGGTAGGGAACCCAAAATACCAATGAGACATTAACTAAGATATGGAGGGAATAATACTAAAAGTTCCAGAAGGGAAAAACAGAGATCATAGAGAAGAAGGACTATTTCAAGAGCTTAAGAGTGCAAATGTTTGATTACTGATTAAAAATATGACCCCTGAAATCACGACATAGCCTAAATAGAATAAATAAAAAAATCTACATGAAGACATAGTGTGGTGAAACTACAGAATGCCAAAGACAAGGGAAGATCTTAATGTATCTAGACAGAAAGTACAGATCACTTACAAGGAAGCAGCATTAAAATTACATTTATTCAAAAAGAAATGTAAGAAGGATAAACCCAAGTCTAATGAGATTGTTTAGTCAAAGGGAGAGAGTGGGAGAGATGTGAAGGAAAGAAAGGATGGGGGACGGTACCTTTTCTTGCGTTTTCTTTTTAAATGGAAATACAATATACCGCACAGTGAAATACACAAAACCAAAGTGATATAGTCAATGAATCTTTTTTTTTCTACAGTGTTCCCTCCCCTCCTGTCCTCCTCACCCTTGGTAACCAACAAAGAAAGTTTCCTTCCATATATAAACCTTTCCTTGACTTTTTACAATAATGAACTAATACTATATTTGTCCTTCTGTGATGACTTATTTCACTCAGCGTAATGTCCTCCAAGGAGCTCTGGTAGCATAGTGGCTAAGGCACTTGACTGCTAACAAGAAGGCTGGCGGTTCAAACCCACCAGCCACTCCTCGGAAGGAAGGTTGGGCAATCCTACTTCTGTAATGTTACTGCCTTGGAAACCCAAGGAGGGGTCACTATGAGTCGAGGCCGACTTGATGGCACATAATAACAAAAACAATGTCCTCCAAGTTTGGGATGTACCTTTTCAAACAGTTCTGACCTCTAGAACCAGTTAATATTTCACATACTTTAAAAAAAGACAAGTAAATCAGTCAGGCTAGAGGGAAAAAATCCTCTCAAGGGGAATACCAATGGAAACATAGGAGCCAAACCATAAATCAAATGAACAACATAATCTCATAGAAGGGAAAAGAAAAAGAACTAATCTAAATAACTTCTAAACATAGTGTTTAGAATATCCATTCTTAGGGTAAAGATGAAAAGAACTCTAAAAGGATACTGAACTCTAAGGGGTAGGCATCTTTTTTGCTGAGGCATGATTTAGCAGTTCTGAATCTAATCTGTGTATATTAGGACTGAGCAAATAAGTAAGAATGGTGCAGAAACATGAGCTAGGTTTCTTATAGTCAACGAAGGAAATCACCTTCACTGACACAGAAATGGGGAAGAGAAAACCCTAGGGTGTTGGACTGGAATGGAATGTCAGGTGTCAGACTTTTATCGGCCTCACCACTGACCATGATAAATGACACCATGTCTCATGAGGCTTCAATCAGCACTGGGCCCCCAGATGGTTCCTATTGGTCTAGTCAGCTCCCATTCATTAGTCTCAGGTATAGTCCAGCTCCCAGGAACCCAAATACCTCACAACCACATTTGGCAACCACCATGGTAATAAATGACACAGGCAGGAGTCATCCATGTCCACTAGAACTATCTGGTGAAAATTTAGAAATAACTGTGTGTATTTAGTCTCATAGGATATCCCCATGAGATACATATGGAAGGAAGTAGAAAATAAATAAATAAATAAATAAATAATGCTTTCTTGAAGGAGAAGCAGCAGAAAGAGAAGAAGAAAGTGGGAGGGGGAGACATGCCCTATCAGGATATCAGGACTTTTAGGTCAATGTGCTATGTGGGTGCAGAGATACAAAACACTGAGCCCAGAAACCAGTCTGTGCATTTACAGAATTTTGATATATGCTAGAGGTGGTACTATGGATTCTTGAAGAAAGAAGGGCCTTTCATTCAGGATACTGGGACAACTATTATTCATATTGGAAAAAAAAAACAAACAAGCTGGATCCCTATCTCATATTATTTCAAACACTGACACTAGACAAATGATAATAATTTCATATGCAGTCCCTATGTGGGATCAACAGTGAACACACTCAGCTGTGAACTCAAAGGTTGGAGGTTTGAGTCTGCTCAGAGGTGCCTTGGAAGAAAGGCCTGGAGATCTGCTTCTGAAAAGTCAGTCCCCAAAAACCCCACGCAGCATAGTTCTACCCAGACGCATCTGGGTCGCTATGAGTTGAAATCAACTCTACGGCAACTAGTACCGGAAGCACGGACCTAGCGCTTACTGTGAGTCAGGGTGTGTTTGAACTAAGCATTCTCTGTGCTAACTCATGCTATCCTCATAACCACTGTTTGAGAAAGGTACAATTATTATCCACACAGGACACAGAGAGGTCAAGAAATGGCTTCATAGTGGCAGGGCAGCCTGACTCCAAGTCGGTGCTCTTAACCACTATGAGACACTTAGATGTGTCAAACTGTGCATTTAGGAAAAAAAATAAATAAATAAAAACATGAGAATATGTTTTTGAGCCTGAAGTAGGAAAGAACATCTTAAATCAAACCCAAAAATCATTACCCATAATAGAAAACATGCATAAAACTGGCAAAATTAACTACATTACACCCTTTAAAAAAAAAAAAAACCTCACTGCTGTCGAGTCAGATTCGACTCATAGCAACCCGTCCTTGGGTTTCCGAAAGAGTATCACTATGGAAGTAGATTGCCCAACCTTCCTTCTGAGGAGTGGCTGCTGGGTTTGAACCGCCAGCCTTCTGGTTAGCAGTCAAATACCTTAGGCACTACGCCACCAGAGCTCCTACATTACACCCTAAAGAAAGTAAAAACACAAGCCACAAACTCAGAATAGATATTTGCAACATAACAAAGCATCAAGATCCAACCTATGTAAAGAACTCCTACAAATCCTACAATAAGAAATATGGGCAACAACACATTTCACAGGAAAGGATATCTATACGACCAATAAACATAAGAAAGGGTGCTGTGGTAGTTACATGTTGCTGCACAAATGACCCCATCCAGCAGCTTCAAATAACATATGTCTATTATCTCACAGTTTCTATGAGTCAGGACTCCGAAAATGGCTTAGTTGGGCCCCTATGGCTCAGAGTCTCTCAGGAGGATTCAGTTAAGATCTTGGTCAGGGCTACAATCTCATGTGAAGAAATGACCTGAGTCAGAGGACACATTTCCAAACTCGCTCACGTGGTTGTTGGCAGGATTCAGTTTCTTGCTGGCTGTTGACGGAAGGCCTCCCCACTCCCTTGCCACGTGGGCCCCTCTATAGGACAGCTCACAACATGGCAGTGGGCTTCCATCAGAACGAGTTAGCCAGAGGGCAAGGGAGAATACTCAGGGGGCAGTTGAGTTATTTTGCGGCCTAATCTCAGTAGTGAATCGCATCACTTTTGCTGTAAGGTATTCATTAGAAGGAAGCCCCACTGTGGAGCCAATGAAGCTGGATGAACCCCTAAAATGGCTGCTCTGATTTAATCTTTGAACCTTAAACCAAAAATATCCCATGAAATCTTCTTTAAACTCGATGGTCGAAATTAAGACTCATAATGACCCTGTAGGTCAGACAGAACTGCCCTATAGGGTTTCTAAGATTATAATCTTTGCAGAAGCAAACTGGCACATCTTTCTCCCTTGGAGAAGCTAGTGGTTTAGAACTACTCACTTTTCAGTTATCAGCTAGTGCTTTGCCACTGCACCACCAGGGCTCCTAAGCCAAACAATAACACACACACACACACACACACACCTTTGCTGTTGGGTAGATTCCAACTCACAGTGACCCTATAGGACAGGGTAGAAGTGCCTCACAGGTTGTTCAAGGCTTATGACTCTACAGAAGCAGACTGCCTCATCTTTCTTCTATGGAGCCACAGAGCTCTGTAACCATTGCACCACCACGGCTCACCCAGACAATAGCTTAATCAGTAAAGAATATCTGCTTTGAGCATTGTGCTCTTTTGAAGAACTACTGGGTTCAAACTGACAACAGCAATTTGGAAGTGTAGATGGGGAGTTTAGGGGGCAGGGAGTTTATGGTGAGAATGGCTGTGGCACTTGAATATAACCAAGGTCGCTCGATTGTTGAATGTAGAAATTGTATACGTGGAAGTTGTTGAGTTGGTGTATGTATATGTGCTGTGTATACTCTCAGCAATGACAAAATAAAATAAATTATTTTTTAACAAAATAAATAATAAACTAATAAGTGTGTTCCAGCTCACCCTGCAGGGGAGGGATTACAGAACGGTATGAACACCAGGAGGCAGGGCTGGCGGGCGACCTGCTCAACCGTCAGTATCATACTTTTGGCGAATAACAAGCACATGTTTTGTTTGTTTGCCCTCTCCTCTACCAGGTATTTTCGTAACTGTGTTATGCAATTTTTCTTATATAAGTAAAACAATTAGCATAGAGTGCTCCTCTGGGGGGAGGGCTTGATGGCAAAAAAAAATGTAGACCATGTGTGCATTATTTGCAGAAAAATATGGTATCCAGACACTTACAAATTAAAACTGTAATGAGATAGCACTTTATATCTTCTAGATTGGCAAAAAAGTAAGAAGTCTGACAACACCAAGAGTTGCTGGATAGATTGGGACTAGGAGGAACTCAAATACTACTCATGGAAATGCAGACTGGTATAGCACTTCAGAAAAAAACAGCAACAGCTGAGGATACCTGACTGTCTATAGGCAGGATGAGCATGTATGAAACCAAGTAAAGTCAAAACTACTTCCCCCACCCTGGTTAAGGCAGATAATTAAACAGATAGGACCCCCGATGGGAGTAGAGAAATAAACTTAATTACCCTCATCTATTTCCCCACCCTGGATCCTGGTTGGAAACAGATGAGTAAACACATAGGACTCCAGTTGGAGACAGATGAGTAAATATAATAAGCTCAGTTCCTTAAGAACTGAATGGAAAGAAAACAGTCTTTCCTATTGTTTCCTTAGGCACAGGTGATAAATGCGTTAATGTGTCTTAGAAAACAACTTGAAAAGTAACTCTGGCCCAAGGACATGCACAGTGGGGCAGAGAGGAACAAAGTTACTGGGAACAGACACTCTTCCCTCTGCCTAAGCCCTGATCAGCTGATGACAGGAAGCTAGTGTGACTCATCTGGCACATAGGTACACTGACTTTAATTAGTATTGTCCCTTTAAACCGAAGGAGCTCTGGTAGCATAGGGCCTAAGGCTAACCTGAAGGCTGGTGGTTCAAACCCACCAGCCACTCCTGGGAAGGAAGGTTGGGCAATCTACTCCCGTAGTGATACCTCCTTGGAAACCCAAAGAAGAGCCGACTATGAGTCGGCTCCAACTCGATGGCACATAACAACTTTAAACCGAGGCGAAGGAAATTTCAGCCAATCGTCAACCATCTCACGCCCAAATTCCTGAAATTTTTATGAATATGCATAACCCTCTCTCCTGAAACCTACAAAACTGTAATTTGATAGAGTTTCAGGGAGTCAGATCTGGGTACCGGGGTACCCCTACTCCTTGTATTGCTGCTTTGCAATAAATAATTTTCTCTCCTCTTAATCACTCGGTGTGTAAACTGTTTTGGCCTGACTACGTACCAGGCAGGGACCCACTTTTGGTCCTATTTCATGTACCTCACGGAATTTTCAAGCTGTATAATATTAGACCACAGGAAAGATGAATAACCAGACCAGCTGTGACTCCACGTGTGTCAGGCAAAGCTGTGCTCCACAGGGTTTTCAATAGCTGACTTTTTGGAAGTAGATTACCAGGCTTTTCTTCTGAGTGGACTCAACCCTCCAACCTTGCAGTAGCAGCTGAGCACACTGACTGCACCACACAGGGATGAATAAACCACAGCAATACACAAATAATGTGGATGATTGCTGATGAAATGAGATCAATGTTTACACCACAAATAGCCTGGAGTTCAAACCTTGGATAGAACACCTACTCTGCCGTGAAATACAGACACTCAGGAGCTGGGACATGAGAGCTGGAAGGACTTCAGGAGGTAAGGTGGTCCAAGCACAGAGAGGGCCTGACTCACCGAGGTTGCTGGTTGGGCCTGGGTCGCCGATGCCTCTGGCCCAGTGTGTCTCCACGGACTGTCCTTCTTCCTCAGCCCACGTTGTGCAGGTCGCTGTCAGAGAGCAGCAGTTCTGGTCCTGCAAAGGACTGGGGGTCAGTGGCCCTCATCCAATAATAATCAATAGCCTTTAAGAGCCAAAAGTGGCCCTGACCTCAGAGGCTGCCAGGAAATGGGACGGAGCAGGCAGAACCTGGCCTGTGTTTGGCACTGGCTAACCCTCCGCAGGGCCACTGGTGATAGTCTGAATCATCTTTTCCTTCTCAGATGATAATGTTCATAGCCTGGAGAAAACAAATAACAAATCCCAAACAGAAACCTTTCCTTCTCAGCAGGTGGCTCTAAACCTTCCTGTCTCAGACCCCTGTTATGAATAATGCTGCATGTATAGGATTGAAAGGCTAGGAAGGAAGGTTGGGCAATCTATTTCCGTAGTGATACTGCCTCGGAAACCCAAGGAGGGGTCGCTTATGAGTCAGGTCCTACTCCATAGCATATAACAGGATTGAAAGGAAACCAACTCTACTGAAGCGTGGTTATTAAAACATTACGAAGTGAGGTAAGTCCGTTGCAAAAGGACAAATAAGGTATGATCTCATTTATATGAAATGAACAAATAGGTAGAAACCAGAGGTGGGGAGAATGCGGAAGGGAGTTTTTGCTTAGGGGGCATTCATGGTAGTAGAAAAGGGTCGCAAGAATGTTGAAATTGAATAAAAAATAACATTTCAAGAACCAAATCCAGAAGGGATGGACACAAGGAAGAGGTAACTATCGGGAGAAAGTAGGAGGGGAGCTGTTGCATTGTGGTAAATTGTGGTCAATGTCACGAGACAAAGTGTATGTGAACTGCTGTATGGAAAGTGAATTTGCTCTGTAAATTTTCACCCAAATCACAGTTAAAAAAAAAGAAAAAGAAAAGAACCAAAGCCATGGCATCTTTATCACATATATGTTCAGCACTAACTAACAAGGTCTACCTGTGGGCCCACTCCACACCAAAATCGTATAGCGGTGTCCTCAAGGGGGGAAGGAAGATACCTGGAAATTATCACAATAAAGCCACAGGTCCGGCTAACACCATCACGGCTTATTGTTGCCTAAACTCATTACAGAAGAAAATTATCACTAGAATTTAGAGAAAATAAAGATGTCCTTTTTTTAGTTTTTTTTTTTTTTAATTTCCCAGACCCTTAAGTTCTAGGATTCCTGGAGCTGAGGTTAGGGGTCCCTGTTCTGGAACAAACAACTGAAGATGTTCTCAAACACCTTCTGAGAAAGTCCAAATTGGTTCCAATTGTCAACAGCTCCTTTTAGACACAATGCATCAGAAGCCTACAAGCTTTCTATCCTATAATTCAGAAATTCCACTTCTGGGAATTTATCCAAAGGAAGTAATCCAACAAGTGTCCACAGTCATATGTCTAAGGATATTCAAGCAGCATTGTTTTTAAAATTGAAACACTGGAAACCATCCAAGTACCCAACAATAAAGAATTTGTAATAAGCTGTGATGCAGTCACGTAATGGGCTGCTGTGCACGTAGTCAGGGTGACACACTGTAGCCCTACATTTTAACAAAAATGTTTGCCATAGATGAAGTGAGAGGGTGAGACGAAAGTGTATAGAAAATGCTCTGATTTAGAAAGTCCAAGTTTTAGAAGAACACACACTGAATGACTTAGTACTGGAGGTCAGCTCTGAAGTGTGGAATTTCAGACTCGTTTAAAAAGATATTTTTCCACATTTAAAATGGATTGTTGTTGTTGTTGTTATGTGCCGTCGAGTCGGCCCCGACTCATAGCGACCCCTCCTTGGGTTTCCGAGGCAGTATCACTACGGAAGTAGGATTGCCCAACCTTCCTTCCAAGGAGTGGCTGGTGGGTTTGAACCGCCAGCCGTCTGGTTAGCAGGCAAGTGTCTTAGCCACTATGCTTAAAATGGATTAGTTTAATGTAAAACCTTCCTTGTTGTTGTTATGTGCCGTCGAGTCGGACCCGACTCATAGCGACCCCTCCTTGGGTTTCTGAGGCAGTATCACTACGGAAGTAGATTGCCCCATCTTCCTTCCGAGGAGTGGCTGGTGGGTTTGAACCGCCAGCCTTCTGGTTAGCAGTCAAGAGCCTTAGCCACTATGCTACCAGATCTCCCAAAACCTTCCTAGTCCTTCTTAATGCCCCTTGAATGCTATTTAATGCTGTTTCTTTATGCTTTAAAAGGTTGTTTGCAAGTTTAAATATTTTGGATAAAGTACTTTTACATTTAAAACAAAACAAAACTTAAAAAAACAAGTTTTAAAAAGCCAGGGAATAAACACTCTACCTCTAAACAGAAGCTTGTTTTCTTGTACAGCAGTGCTAGGTTGCTGCTCAAAAGCCCAAGTGTGTCAATTACCAGGACCCACTCTGACATCCAAAAGGCCCCATGAACTCAGTTAAAGAGAAAATCACTGGACTGGCTCTGAACAAAGTTGCAGCATCAGCCTGAGACATCAGGTAGGAACTGCAGTGCCAGGGCCAAGAGATAATCTCTGCTTTAAAATCCAGGCAGACAACAGCTCCTCTGAGGGACTCCAAGGGCTACCCAGTCATCGGGTTCCAGGTCCAGACCAAGCGTCTTTACCTGGTCCTTTAAGGTAGGTGCACCTAACTGTTAACCCTGCTCTCACATGTCCAGGGGTTAAAGGCAGGGCTGTTCCAGACCTTCCCCGCATCCTGCGCCACACCGACCCTTGCCCATCCTACCACTTAGGTTCCGGCAACCCCGCCCCTCCCCTGCCGCCCCCCCCCCCTTTGGTCCCAGAGCTCCCCTCTCTGTCTTTCCCCTCTCCTCCTGCCCTCCAGGTCTCTTCTAGTCTCTGCGCCCCGGAAAGACAGCCCCCCCCCCCGGCTCTTAGGGAAGGTAGAGGGGAAGAGACAGGCCGGAGGGGGCGCAGGGAGGGTAGGAGAGGGCACCCTGCTCCTGAGGCCCCGCGAGGGGCGCGCGGTGGGGAGGACCAGCAAGACAAAGCGGGCCGGCGGCTGGGAGGGATTGCGGGTCAAGGGGCAGCGGCGGGGAACCATCTGGCCGCAAACCTGCGAGTGACCCCGCGGTGACCGTCCCTTCGCCCCGGCCGAGGCTCCAGCGGACCCCACGCCGCTGCTTGGAGGTGTGATCTTGGGCCACACCGTCGGACCGGGTCACAGCCGCGGGGTCCAGGTGCTGGGGGGCGGGCGCTCAATCTGTGACTAGGTGACTCCGCAAAGTGAATGAAACTGGCGTGACAGCGAACGAGGGGCAGTCCGACTCGGGCTCCTCGAAGAAGTGACGATTGAACGTGAGGGAACGAGGGGACTGCCGGCGATCGGGAGGGGTCCCAGCCCGGGGCGCCGCTAAGGCAAAGGGCCACGGCAGGGGGGTGGGACAGGCTAGCGCGTTGGGCAGGACCGGTGGGCTGTCTCGAGAGCGCAGGGCATCCATGTCATCTGTTTATTCAGCATCTGTCTTAATTGCCCAGCCACCCTTGGAGAAGCGGCCCAGAAAAGTCTAAGAGATCATGCTCCCGGCGTGAGAACCGAAGCTGGCGAGATGGGGGCTTTCCCGAGGCACAGAGCAGCCCCCTGCGCCCCCGCGCCCTGCGGCCCCCCTGTCTCAGGCCATCAGATGCGACATCATGCCCCGGTAAGGTACGCCCGAAACTGGAGACTTCCGCGCCGAGGCCTGTCTTTCCCAGAATTTCAGAAAATGGTACCCTGGTTCTCGGTGTGCGCAACCACACCACTGTGGCTGCGTGACTATGGTCCTCGTGTCGTGGAGCAGTGATGTCCCCACCGGGCGCTGCAAAGGGCAGGAAAGGGCGCCGCGGGCCCTGGGAAGCCAGGGAACGCGGGGACGACCTGCCCATGACCCTCCCGAGGCCGCGCGAGCGTTTCACTAACCGAGGGAGAGAAGCGAAGCCCTTCCCCAACCTGGAGTCGCAGGTAACCCCGACGCCGCGGCACCTCCACCCACCGATCGGACCAGGGTAGCGGAGCGACAGCACGTGCGGGGGTCTCCGTGCGCATCCGGGGGGCGCAGTGGACGCCCGGGGCCTCGGCCGGCGGGCATCGGATGGCAGACGCGCTGGCCGCTCGCCCTGGGGTCGAGCGCCCACCCCGGGGGCTCTGAACCGGCGACAGGGTTCACTCTCGGGGCGCTCGAGTAGCTCCAGCGCTGGGAGCCGATTTCAGGCCGGTCTCGTAACCCCAGGCCAGGCCCTACCCAACTGCTGGGCCTCCGTGGATGGGCTGACAGAGTTTGGAAAGGGCCTTGAGGGGCGAGATCCCAGGCGGGGTAGGTAGGCGGGCGCGTCCCGGGAAGAACTCGCCACGCGGCTGGCGCGGAGCCGCTTCAACAAAGGGGTGCCCTAGCCAAACACTCAGGAAGGGGCGGTGCTCAGCCTTAAGGGCGCACGCTATTTAAGGTGGTCTGCGGCTCCGCCCCGAGGAAAAGGCCGCCTGGAGGTTTCCAGGGCTGGGCCGACGCTAGCGGAAACCGAAAACGGTCTCAGCTACCACACAGGAAGACCCGGTACCATCCCTCCCTGGCACTGGGCGAGCTGCCAAGATGGGAGCCTGGGATGGGTTCAAAATGCAGCCGACTCCGCCCCAGGCCTCCTAAGAACAGATGGAGGCTCTGGAGCCACTGGATGAACTCCGCAGGTGATTCTCGCACTTCCTGAAGTGGATTAACATGGCTGCCTTGTACTATGTCTCTGGGGTACGAGATTACATTGTAAAACAGATCATGTAAGTGTGACAGAACACTTGGTCATTTCCTCATCCAACACCTTTCAGCATCTGGGCTATCTCGGAATGGGGACGAGGGAAGCACCTGGTAGGATGCGCGGGGCTCCTGAGCGCTGGCCAGCAAGACGGAGCGGCCTCCCTCGCATTCAGTGCCTACAATCCAGAGTGAGGGTCTGAGTACTTGGCACAGTTCCTGGAATCAAGCGGCTACACAAATAGGAGGGGACCACCAGGAAAGGGAAATTAAGTGGGTGGGAGGGAGGTGAGTGTGGACAATGGTGTATGCCCACTACTGTGAGGGAAAGGGGTGGAGCACAGGGCGGCCTGGACAATGCTGGGACACCACTGCTGGGCAGACATGTTAGATAATGACAGAAATCACTGCCACTGTAAGGCCCACTGCTTTGAAGGAGCTTGCAAAACCAAATGAACGGGGTTTTGATCTGGTAGGGGTGGGGGCTTAGACTTGAGGGGGGTAGCATTTACATTTACACAGGTGGGATGAATCAGAAGATATTATATTATAGGGGACCAGGGGACACAGGGAAGTGACTCCAGACCTGCAGGCTACATAAGGACCTAGGACTTTGCTCAGGACAGACAGGGTGGAGAGGGCGTGCTGGGCAGGCGTCACCCACCAAGGCTTATGTCACCACTGCCCACCTTCCTGGGATTAGGTCACCAACCCCCAGCTGTGTGTGAGGGAGCAGGACCTGAGGTCTGAGCTCTAGGGTTGGTGTCACCAGTGTTGTCACTCATGGTGTCACTACCCTCCCCCCTCCATGAACTTCCTCCTGTACCACACAGACTCTTTCAAAATGTTTATCCCTTTTAATCATAGAATAATGTGATATAGCTGTAAGTTGCTTAAATGTAATATTTCTTAATTATATGAATACTAACAAAATTGTTTTGTAAAATCTTTCTACATTGAATTACATTATTAGTAACTGAGCAGAAGCCTTTTTTAATTTTTCTCCTTTTCCTTTAATTAGTACTTCATTCTCAAGTTATTGGTACAGGTTCATAGATACTAATTACAATATTGTAGCTAAAACACCAGAAAATTTGACAAAATCAGGGGCAGCAACTAAAACAACAGTACCATATTTGAGTGGTTGTAGACTAAACCAGGTGACTGGAATTGGGTTTTAAGGACGACTCTGACCCGAGTGCATCAGAAAGTTCAATAGGTAAATTAACATAGATTTTAGCTTTGTAGGTATATTGCTACATGTAAACTGGGATTTGGAAAGATGTTTTTGTTGTTATAACCAACTATAGAAATAGTTTTTAATTAAAAAGTATATATACACTTCTGCTGAAACACTGCACAAAAATTTTATTGTTGTTATTATGTGCCCTCAAGTCAGACCCGAGACTCATAGCCACCCCTCCTTGGGTTATGGAGGTATCACTAAGGAAGTAGATTGCCCAACATTCTTTCCGAGGAGTGGCTGGTGGGTTTGAACCGCCAGCCTTTTGGTTAGCAGTCAAGTGCCTTAGGCACTACGCTACTAGAGCTCGCCCAAAATTTTATAGACAGTCATTTTGGTGTCACTCCGAGTGTCACCCCATGAGGTACACACCCATCTCCTAGCGTCGGACTTCTAACACCTAGGGGCCCGAGGGAACTGGCCCTCCCCATAGGACCCAGTGCCAGTGCTAGGGCCTGGGCGCTGCTCTTCTGGGAAACTGCAGACCAAGGGACCGCTGAAGCGCAGCAGGACAGGTTGCAAAGCAGAAATGGCTCTCACAAGTCCGGTCTGCACAATTTTCCCGGGTGTCATAGGCGGGCAGGGGGCTGCCGAGGCCTGTCGAACCTTAGCGCGAGCCGGAAGTGACGAACCGGAAGCTCGCAGAGTGGGGGGTGGGCAAAGCCGGAGGGTCCAGGTGGCCGCGTTGTGACCTCCAGGCTGTACCTCCGCGGCCCAGGCGGAGCCAGCGGGTAGGCCTCGCCTCTAAGATCCCGGGCCATCGTCCTAGTTTCCGTTTCAGGGACAGAAAATTCAGTTGAATTGGCCTGGTTTAAAAAAGAAAAGCGAAGAAAATAAATTGGCTCCTGTGCTGACACTAGCCCAGCACTAGAAGGAGCTCTGGAGTAGCCGGATAGGCCTACTGCCCATCACCCTAAGCCCCACGCGGGGGCCCCCGCGCGGCCGCTCGAGGCTCATCTGACAAGTCCACACCTGCAGTGGCCGACCACCTGGCGGAGCCTGTCTTCAGCGTCCCCTTCTCAGTTACGTAGCTAGGATAAGCTTTCAGGAGGGAAAATCACGGGCCAAAGGGCTCTTTTTAAAGGTTACTTTTAAATTTTGTTAACTTTCCACTTGTTTTTCTTTGTCTTAAAATAAGTCAGGAACCTTCAGAATCTTGGCGGGAGAGACAGTTCCTGGACAGGTGGCATCCCCCCCCCCCCATAATACCAGCTCGGCCTGCAGGTGGCCTTGAAACCTGCAACGCTGTTCCCCACGAGTGCTTTGTCGTGGACTCCAGCTGGAAGGAGGGCCAGGGAAAGGCAGGTGTCCCCATATAGCCCTGGAGCTAGTCAAGAGCTGAAGCCTGAAAAATGAAAATTTGAAAACGTCAACAATTTAAGTACACATCCCAGAATGTAATCCGATGTCGTCTTCACCAAGACTAAATCAGTTGTTCATGACTCTATAAATCAGAGAGCAGTTTGCAGGGTAGACTTCTCATGTTGTTGTTGTTGTGTACCGTCGAGTCACACCTGACTCATAGTGACTCCTCCTTGGGTTTCCGAGGCAGTATCACTACGGAAGTAGGATTGCCCAACCTTCCTTCCAAGGAGTGGCTGGTGGGTTTGAACCGCCAGCCTTCTGGTTAGCAGTCAAGTGCCTTAGCCACTATGCTACCAGAGGTAGTACAAAATCCCAAGCTGCTTAGGTGGTTGTGGTCGCTCGGATGTGGTTAGCAAGTTGGTTGTACCTAAATTTCAAAAGGAAATTTGTTAAAAAAAAAAAAAAAAAAAGAAAGAAATCCTGCTTTTTGTATGGGACATTTGAACAAGTCTCAAATAATGTCCCACCAGGCAACCTCCCCCTACAACACTGGCCTCTGGACAGAGCTGCCCACACTGTGTGCCATGGTACAACTACAGTATGTTCAGTTCAGTGGCACTTAGTACACTGACAATGTTGGCAACCACCTTTCTCTAGTTTTAATACATTGCCATCGCTCCAAAGTAAAATTCCTTATCCATTGCATTTCCATTAAGCAGTTTCTCCTTTCCCCCTGCTCCTACTTCCTGGCAACCACCAATCTCTATTCTGTATCTGTGGATTTGTCTGTTCTGGATATTTTATATAAATGGAATCATACAGTGGTCATTTATGTCTGGCTTAGTGTTTTAAAGTTTCCTCCATGCTGTAGGATAAACCATTCCTTTTTATGGTAGCATAATAGTTTGTATGTTTATTCCACATTGTGTGTCCATTCATCTGTTGATGGACGTTTGGGCTGTTTATACATTTTAGCTATTGTGAACAGGCTGCTATGAACAATGGTGTACAGCTATCTGAATCTTTGTTTTCAACTCTTTCGGGTATATACATAGGAATGGAATTACTGAGAACTATAGATTCAACTGCGTTCATTAAAAAATATGTGTTGTACGTCCTGACCCTCCATATCCGTGGTTATAATCCTATATCCCATTTGGGATTGGGTTTTCTTTCATATGTCAATGGATGATGTTAGTGTAGGGTGTATCTAAATTTAGTCAATCTCTTTTGAGATATAAAAGAGCAGATGAAGCAAGGAGGCAGGGATGGGGCAGACAGATGCCACGCCACATGAAGGTCAACAAGGAGCCGAGGAACAGAAGCAGAAAAGAGACAAGGACTTTCCTCCACAGAAGACAGAGAGAGCCTTTCCCTAGAGCTGGTGCCCTGAATTTAGACTTCTAGCCTCCTAAACTGTGAGAAAATAAATTTACATTCATTAAAGGGACCTACTTGTGGTGTTTGTTACAGCAGCACTAGAGCGCTAAGACACTGGGTCTACGGTAATTCTTTTTGAGGAATTGCCAAACCGTTTTCCACAGTGGCTGCCCCGTTTTACATGCCTACTAGCAATTTCGCCACATCTTCACCAACACTTGTTATTTTCATTTTTTAAATAATGATAGCCATCTGGTGCTTTCACGGGACTTTTTCTTGTTAACAGTTCTTGTCAACAAGGATCTCTAAATATTCTAGTCGGCCTCTGGCTCATGGCGACCTCATGTGTTACGGAGTAGAACTGCCCCATAGGGGCATATAATCTTTCCTGAAAGGAGCCCTGGTGGTGCAGTGATTAAGCAGATGGGCGCTAAGCGGAATGTCATTTGTTCAAACCCATCAGCCATTCCGCAGGAGAAGGAGGTGGCAATCTGCTTCTGTAATGAACAGCCATGGAAACACTATGAGGCAGTTCTAATCTGTCCTGTAGGGTCGCAATGAGTCGGAATAGATTTGACAGCAACGAGTAATCTTTACTGAAGCAGCTCAACAGGGCTTTCTTCCATGGAAACCCAAGGAGGGGTTGCTATGAGGCAGATCTGACTCCACGGCAGTGGGTCATTTATTTATTAGCTATTTGTGTTTTTTTCCTTTGAATATCAGTTTCTGTTCTCTGGTGGTTTTTCTCTTAGTGTTTTGTGTGAATTGGATGAGCTTTTTCTACATTAAGAACATCAACCTGTTGTATTACTGCTGATGTTTTTCCTGTTTGCACTTAAGCCAAACCCACTGCCACTGAGTAGATTTCAACTCATAGCAGCCCTAGAGGACAGAGTAGAACTACCCCATAGGGTTGCCAAAACTGTGTCTTTATGGAAGCAGACTACCTCATCTTTCTCCTGGACAGTGGCTGGTGGGTTCTAACCACTGACCTTTTGGTTAGCAGACCACTTTCCTGCACCATCAGAGCTCCTGTTTGCATATAAGGCTTTTGTTTCTAGGGTGTGTGTGTGTGTGTGTGTGTGTGTGTGTGTGAGAGAGAGAGAGAGAGAGAGAGAGAGAGAGAGAGAATGAGTTTGAATTCCTTGGATAGCTTCTTTCAGACCGTTCTGTGCTTATTCCCCTCGCAAGATCAGATCTTCATCTTCATTTTCTTCTGTTCCTCAGTTTTATCTGTGTGTGCAATTACTCTTCCATCTGGAATTGAAACAACTGTCTAGAACACTGGGCAGAACAGTCCTTTCTTTCCCTACCTCACCACATAAGTGATCCTGGCATGCTCTGGAATCCAGTGTAGCCAGGAACCCAGTTTAGGCCGGAATCCAGTGTAGTCAGGAATCCACTTAGAAACAACCTTTATGAAGCAGGAAATCAGCCAATGAAAGGACTGTGGCCTCTTGGAGCTGCAGTCACACCCTGCCTGGTCTGGACCTGCTGAGTCATAACTGGATTATACAGAGGACCCCACCCAGTTTGCCTCTGGCCCATTCATCGTTCTGGGAGGAGGCAGGCCTGCATCCTTCCCAACGAAGAGGTTGCACTGAAGGCCAGGTTCCGCTCCACTGCTGTTTTCGGTCCTGCCCAGCTCCTCTCTCTGGCCTGTCTCACCACAGTCTGGGTCTGGGATCTGGGCTCCAGTCCTGAGTTTCAATGGTGACAACTGTGGCCAGCTGGGAGTGTAAGACTCAAGGTTCCCTAAAGAGCTTAAGTACCCAGGGGCCACGAAGGACAGTAGGGTGGTGCCTCAGCGGGTGGGGCAGCAGATGGAGGAGGGGCTGCTTAGAGCCACCCAGATCCAGGTGGGCACCCCTCAGCCACAACCGGCACGACGGTGTTCCTGGTCCCTGGTCCTGGAAAAGGCAGCACACTAGGCCCCCACATTCCAGGTGTCATGGTCAGTGTGGTTGTGTTTTGGGTCTTGCTCTCTCTAATTAAAGCTAACAAGATGGTTTTGAGAAGGCAGGTGGTGGGGTGGGCAGGGCTGCCAGGCAGGAGGAGGAAGAGAGGCTATACTTTGGATTGGATCCCGTCTGCTCCTATGCCATGGGACACAGCAGAGAAGCTGCCCTGGGCTTCTGGGATGGATCCAAGCCTCACCCCCTCTCATTATTCCATCCGCCATGAAGGACTTTGGGGATGGAATTACAATGTTGACTCAGCTGATCTCTCACGGGCCTGGAGGGCAACCCAGGAAGACCTGGCCACAAAGCACATCACAGGTGCTGTGAGAGGGCCTGGGCAGGAACCTAGGTCGTTTGTCGGAAAGTGGAATTCTGAATTGCCCTCCTTGGCCTCTTGGATCCAGTATGGTATCCAGGCAAGGCCGAGGAGCAGTGGGGCCTGAAGTGACGAGCCCTCCTGGGCTATGGGGGTCCTGGAGCACAGGGCCAGAGGGCTAGTGGTAGGCTTCCTGGAGGGTGACGGGGCTCAGGCCTGTTTCCCCCTATAGGACCTGCTTGTTGCCTGGGTTCCTGCAGCACCTGCTGACTGCCCATGCTCCTCTCAGGAGTGGTTCTGATTCTCTGGGCCCCACACCTTCCTCCTTCTGCATAGGGCCCTTGGTGGTGGTGCTCCTGAGGGAGGTGCTCCCACCTGCATGGGTCTGCAAGGCAGGTTGTTATTGTTGTTAGGTGCCATCGAATCGTCTCCAACTCATAGTGACCCTATGCACAGCAGAATGAAACACTGCCTGGTCCCGCGCCAGCTCCACGATACTTGCTATACTCGAGCCCATCACCTCTGCCACTGTGTCAATCCATCTCGTTGAGGGCCTTCCCCTCTTTCACCGACCCTCCACTTTACCAAGCATGACATCCTTCTTCAGGGAATGGGCCCTTCTGACAACATGACCAAAGTAGGTGAGACAAAGTCTGACCATTCTCTCTTCCAAGGAGCATTCCAGCTGTACTTCCTCCAGGACAGACCTGTTAGTTCTTTTAGCAGTCCATGGTACGTACTTTCAGCATTCTTCACCAGCACCACAACTCAAAAGCATCGACTCTTCTTCAGTCTTCTTTGACAGGTGGGAGTGCCAAATTCTCAATGCTTCCAGACCTGAAGGCAGACAGGCTCGGGCCTGGCTCTTTCTGGGACAGAACATGCCAGAAGTTACTTGCCTCTCATGTTAAATGTCCTCTCCTGCCATCTGCTCTGTCCCCTGCCTGACTTCTCAGGGCTCCTGTGAATGTGTCCCCCTCCCCCCACTGTTATTATTGTTAAGTGCCATCAAGTTGGTTCTGACTCATAGTGACTCTGTACAACAGGTTAAGACACTGCCCAGTCCTAGCCATCTCACAATGTTTACTATTTTTGAGCCCATTGTTGCAGCCACTGTGTCAATCCGTCCTGTTGAGGGTCTTCTTTTTTGCTGAGCCTCTACCTTCCTGAGCATGAGATCCTTTAGCAAACATGACTGGTCCCTCCTGATAATGTGTCCAAAGAATGTGAGGCAAAGTCTCACCATCCTCCCTTCCAAGAAGCATTCTGGCTCTTCTTCTAAGGCACATCTGTTTGCTCTTCTGCCAGTCCCTGGTATATTCAGTATTCTTCACCAGTGCAAACACATCAATTCTTTTTTGGTCTTCCTTGTTCATTGTCCAGTTTTCCCATGCATGAAGTGACTGAAAACACCATGGCTTGGATCAGGTGCACCTTTGTCCTAAAGGTGACATCTTTGCTTTTTAACACTTATTTTTGTTGTTGTTGATGTGATTGTGTGAAAGTTTACAGAGCAAATTCATTTTCCATAAAGCAGTTCATACACGTTTCATGATATTGACTTCAATTCCCCACAATGCAAGAGCGCTCTTTCCACTTCCTGCCCATAGTTACCTCTTCCCTGTGTCCTTTGCTCCCATGCACTCCTGCCCTCCGAGCTATCTCCCTGTGCACACACAGCCCTTCTGTTCTCCCACAATTAATTGCTTCATTTCACTAATCAAGTTGCATTGATTACTACTGGTGTTTGGAATGTGAAAGCTGGAAACAAAGAAGGATTAATAGTTGGAAACGAAGAAGCATCTTTAGTTGGAAAATATGGCCTTGGTGATAGAAATGACTCTGGAGATTGCATGATAGTTTTTCAAGACCAACAACCTATTCATTGCAAGTATGTTTCTACGTGGACCTCACTGGATGGCGTACACAGCAATCAAATCAACCACATCTGTGGAGAGATGATGGGGCAGCTCAGTATCGTCAGTCAGAACAAGACCAGGGGCCGCTGGGAACAGGCCATGAACCGTTCATATCCAAGTTGAACCTGAAGCTTCAAGTAAAATAAATTGACAAGAGCCAAAGTGTGACCTTGAGTATATCTCACTTGAATTTAGAAACCATGTCAAAAAATGGTTTGACTCACTGAACACTAATGACCAAAGACCAGATAAGCTGGGGGATGACATCAAGGACTTTATACATGAAGAAAGCAAAAGGTGTTTCCCACTACTTCCCCTCAACCCCGGGTTTCCTCTACCATTCCTAGGTACCCCCCAGCTCTGCCCCCCCTCTACCATTAAGCCTCCCCTATGAGCTGCTCCTTACCTCCAGCACAACTTTCAGAATCCCAGGGGCTCCCAGGTCAGGAAGCTCCCAGGCAGACCATCCAGGTCACTCTTGGAGTGTGGCCACAGCTGTTGTAGCAATGGCCAAGATGGATGGAACACCTGGTCTGTTGGGCTCTGTGCCCAACCCCCTTTGTCCTCTCTCATGTGACCTCAAGGCCAGGAAGGTCTAGGTTAGGGGTATACAGCCGTGTTGAGGACAATGACCCTGTAGGCAATGTATGTGCCCAGAGCCATACTCAAAATGCTCTTCCTCCAGCGACAGGACTGCAGGGCACTGGGATGGGGCCAGGAGCAGTCCCAGGCCTCATCCAGTGTGTGTGCTCCTAGAGGCCAAAGCAGGCTGGTGCTGGGTGGAGGGGGTGGTCCAGTGGATGGAGCCCGAGCAGCCTCTGGGCCCCAGAAGGGTCTGGGTCTAGCTCTGGGGAGTGAAGCCATGACAAGCTCCAGGACGGGCAGCCCTAAGCACAGCTGCAGGGCTGACAGCAGCTCAGGAGCAGGATCCACTCAGGAGCAGGCTGTGTCCTGTGATGCCATGCTTCCATGTGGCCGGCCTCCAGTGGTCTCACCAGGGTAGGGACTGCAGGCAGTTCTGAGGACCTTTCTCTCATCCATCTTTTCCTTGGATGCTGCCTTGCTCTGATGGCACCTACAGGTGCCAGAAGACACTGGCAGACCCAGCACTCACCTCTCATCTCTGCTTGCCACAGAGCCAAAATGAAGCTGTCACACAACTCAACTTTTTTACAAGTCTGTTTATTGAAAGTATCTGAAAATAGTAATAAGGCTTTCAACAACATTTAATAAAATTTCAAGATTATTAACAATATGAAATATTAAGAACTCACTTCAAAAACCCAAAGTGTTCTAGATCATTTGAATAGCATGCTGCTTTGCGCCTTGGTTAACACTTTTTTTTCTGAGTGACTGGAATTCTAAACCTGTCTCCTGGACCTAAAGGCTCAGAGGTCTTGGGACTCGCCCACCTTGGCTTGCTTGGTATTCCTCACAGGCTGTGGTACCCAGGAGGGCATGGACATGCAGGGCAAGGATGGGGATGGGCCCATGGCTTGGGATCACTGTGGCCCTGGAACAGGCCCTAATGCTTAATGCCCTCAGGTTCCGGAAGGGCAGGTGGAAGGAGAGGAAAGGATACCCTGAGGCCACAAACATCGAGTGGCCCTGCAGTGGCATCCCTGGACACACTAAGACCTCGCTGCACGTGGAACCTGGTGCCGACCTGCCCTTAGGAGGGGTCAGGATGGCAGCCTTGCCTAACTCAGCACACCCGGGGATGGGCAGACGCACACCCTCCTGTTGTGTCAACTTACAGACGAAAGTGCAATTCTTCGACCAAAGCGCAGAGGCATGCAACTCTGAACTAAATGCCCTTCCAGAAGCCAGCGAGGCTATACTGACCACTGGCTGCAGGTGAGCTGGGCGGCTCGACATCTCTGTGGATATTCTCTCTCTCCCCCCTTGTTCCCCACCCAACCGACTGGGAGGTGGCCCAGCACCCTGTGGCTGACGGGCACAGTGACTGCTGGAATGGTTTCTCTGTAAGCTCAGGATGAGGGAAAAGGCAGGGTAGGCACTGAGTCACAGTGCAGCTGCTGTCTCCCTCCCAGGTGAATCCACTCAACCTGCTCGAGGGAGACCCACAACTGGCCAGCAGAAATGGCTCACCAGCCTGAGACACCCGACCTCCTGTCCAGTACATCAAGCATACCGTGGCCATACAACTCCCCACACAGAATGGTCCCTATGGGCAGCAGTGCACAGGACAGTGTAAACAGGGAACCAGGCTTTGCTTCCTTGCAAGACAAGTCCCCTCCCTTTTAAATCTTCACAAAAGTATGTACAATAAAATATGTACATAAGCACTTCAGAAAGTTTAAAAGAATATCTAAAAAGTATGTACAGGGTTAAAACATCTCCCCGTGTGGAAGGTGCCAGCCTGTGCGTAGGAATGTGTGTGGGCCCTGGCCTGGCCTCCCCTCTGGCCCCGTGCCAGGCTCGCTGGGCCCACAGACAACAGCCTGAAGCAGGAAGAGGAAATACCCCACAACCTTGAGGACAGAGACCTCTGCGAGGCTCGAGGGTGAGGCCCTGAGCCGGGAGGGGGGACCCTCCCAACCATCTCCAGAAACTGGAGCAAAACCAGTAGCCTCACCATCCCCTACACTAATCACATGGCAAAGTGCCCACGGATTTCTCTGGAAGCAGTTCCTGGGAAAAGGCTCAGGGACAAGGGGAAGCATCGGGGCTAAGGGAAGACATTTCACTATGAGACATTTATTTCAGTATCGAAGGACAGGCGACTAGGCCTGACCCTCTTAAATTTCAATATACTGATTTATGGATACTTCCTCACATGGAGCTTCAAAGAAGTAAGTGACTTAAATGAGTGGTTTAAGGACGGGAGTGTGATGGTGGCGCAAACACACGGCCCCTGACCTGGGGTCACACTCGGACGTGGCTGGTGCACGCATGTGTGTGTGCAGCAACACTGAGACCCCAACTGTGCCTCACTTTGCTTGTTTAGAAACACAAAAAATAAGTCAAATTTGTTATAAACAAGTGATCTGGCTGAGAAAAGGCAGGTTCTGACTCTTCCTTTGGCCACAGGTGGGAAGGACATGATCTGGGGCTACACATGGTCCTACTCGAGGCCACAACCTTCTAGGACACACGCCCACAGATACACAGATGGCTGTTCCCAAGGAGCAAGTGAAGCAAGTACAGGAAGACACAGATGCTGGGAGGGCGCTGCTGCCCGTGCCGCCAGGCTCGGCCCTAGAAGGCCTAGCCCTGCCCCTCCCCGCCCACCTCCTCCTCTTCCTCCTCTGTGAAGTGAGTTTGCTTCTTCCGTACATTCCAGTGCAGACACTGGGCCAGGCTCTCAAACCAGTCGCTCACAGGGTCTTGGACGCAGATGGAGGGCAGTGGGTAGCAGGAGGTGGTGATGCTGATGCTGAGGTGGGAAGAGATGTGGCGTGAGCAAGTCAGCTCACAGCCAGGTCAGTCCAAGCACCTCCCCAGGCTGGCCAAGCAGCAGCTGAGCCACAGGCCACAGGCTTCTCCCCGTGGGCCTCGGCCTGTCCTGATGGCCTGTCTCCCAGGAGCAGAGCTCTGGAAGGTGGAAGAGACATCTGCTCCCATCCTGGTGACCTGGGAATGCTCATCCATTCCGTTGCCAAGCCTATGACATCCTCACTCAGCTCATGCCACCCACTGCCCTGTCCTCTGACACCCGAGTGAGGGGCTCCATGGGCAACCGTGTCCTTTAGCTTGTCCCTCCCAGTCAGGCCCAGAGCAGGTGCTAGGTACGTGCTGCTGTGGAGGTGTACCTCTACCCCTCCCAGGACTAAGTACCATGGCCTGCCCGCCCCACCCAGGGGCCAGGAAGGGACAACCCAGGACAATCACCAGCACCTCAAAGGTCTCCACAGGCTGGTGCCCAGTAGGATGGAGGGGACAAGAACAGGACCCAGGGGAGGGAATGGAGTCTGTAGCCAGCTGGGCACTGTCCACTGGCTTTTCCTTGGACAGCCAAGCCAGGCACCAGGTTTCACAACTTGTTTCCCTGACAGGGACCCTGCAGTGTAGGGGAGGAGCGGGGGTGGGGGGTATCTCCCTCTTCAGTACATCCCTGGAATTGGCTGTCCCCATGGGTATCCTTGGAGGAGAGAAAAATAGGGAACAGTGGGCACAGCCTCTATGGGACAAGATTACAGAGAAGGGTGCAGGGGGACTGGCTGGCAAGGTACCACGGTAAGCGGAGTCAGTGGTGCCCATGCCCTTCCCCTCCCTTTGTTCCTGGCTTCCTAACCAGTCCCAGCCCACATACCTGTCCCCATGGCGGATCTCCTGTCTTTTCCGTCCATCAAAGGAAACCCACGCGGTGTTCCTGGCCTCTGGGGACAGTGTGATCTAGGAGCCAAACAGAAGAGGTGGGGCACAGTAGGTCTCAGGGTGGCAACCACCCCCCACGTGTGGGGGCTCTGGCAGCAGGAGCTGCACATCAGCAGCGGCTCCAAGTGGCCCTCTACCCACAGGGTGAGGTCCTCATTCCGACATTCACTTCCTTCCACAGCCCCATGTGCCCACTTCCCATAGGAGACCTTCCACCCAGGCCAGATCAGAGAACTCAGGGGGAAGGGCATCCCTGAGCACACCCATTTTTGGGTGAGGAGGGGGCTCCATGCACAGCCAGGCCCAAACCTGGGGCCATGGGGGAGGGAGGTGTCGGTCACACCTGTGGGTCAAGGACAAGAGGGTGAGCTTCTGAGGCCCCACATGCCAGCCCTGGGTGGATGCAAATCAACACTCAAAAGGTATCAGCTGTGAGGGGCGTGGAGCAGTGTAATGGCCTCAAGGGGTGTGGGGAGGCGGTGTAAGTGGAAGCACTGGGCCTGGTAGGTTCTCACTGGCACGGCTGACCTCCTCCTGCACAAGGGGACACAGGAACCATGCTGACCTTGAGCTCCACTCCGGCAGGAACCACAATGGGCCGGAAGGACAGCGAGTGTGGGCAGATGGGGGTGATCATGATGGCTGGCACGTTGGGGTGGATCATGGAGGCTCCAGCTGCAGCTGCATATGCCGTGCTTCCGGTCGGGGTAGACACGATCACTCCTGCTGAGACACAGGGGTCTCATGGCAGCCACCCACAGGGCTGCCCCTGCAGGCAGCAGGTAGCATCCAGGTCCCCTACAGCCCCGCCAGGCCCAGTTGCCTTCTCTGGGAGCATAAAGTTAGGTGAGCAGGGGCTCAGTCCACTCACCGTCACCCTGAACTGTGGTGATGAGGTGTCCGTCCAGGTAGACGTCCACGTTGGAGAGGTAGGAGGAAGGGCCTCTGTCAATTACCACCTCATTTAGGACCTGAGGGTGCAGAGGGGCCACGTGTACTCAGGGAAGAGCAGAACACGGCACAAGGCGTGGCTAAGGGGATAACACCAGTGCACTGCAGCCAAGGGGAGGGCACCAACACACTCTGCCAGACACAGGCTGCAGATGTGGCAGCCTACACAGGGCGTTTCCAAACCATGCTGGGAAGCACAGCTACAACTTCCCAGGATCAGGGTACCCTGGCCCTACAGGGGATTACTGTCCGTAGGACTCCTCTAGGAGGACAGGAGGGCTCCTGCATGTGGGAAGTCCCCAGCCCAAGGTTACCCCAACGTGCTCACAGACCTGGTACTGCATGACCTGCTTCCCGACATCGGTGTCCGGGGCCAGCGTGCCATTCTCTCTGACCCCATTCGGAGCTGCCGCCTTCTTCCCTCTGAGCTCCTTCACGACGCGCACTTTGAGCCGGCTCCGGAGGATGATGGCTGCATTCCCTAGAACACCGGCCAGCACGTCTGCTAAGGTCAGGTGGCCCCACGGAGCAGGCAGAGACCCCACCTTCCCCAAACTGAACACAGCATTTTTGTGCCTTCTATGGAAGAGCAACGCCTGTCTACCATGTAGTACATGTCTTCACGGCAGCTCCAACCTGTGATCTGGTGATATGCTTCAACATATCAGTAATGTTTGAATCGTTCAGGATCTGGAAATCTCCAGCCCTTGGAACTTAAATGCACCATGCATTGTTAAAAAACAAAAACACCAAACATCCACCAAGTGAGAGGGAGACCTTAACTGGGGCTGCATGTGGGCTCCAGAACTTTCCAACTCACCCTCTATCACCTGAGTAACTTGGGACTGGAAGTTCTCAAAGTTGAAGGGGGTCAGGAAGCCCAGGGAGCCCAGGTGGAAGGCCATGACGGGGGGCACACTGCCCTGTGGGTGGACAAGACAGGTTCTCAGTTCTGGTATGCCAGAAGCCACATGGACTGCCTAGAGCACCCAGAGCCCTACTCTCTTGGAGAGCAAGAATCACTGTAAGGGTGAGGGAGCTACACCCAAGAGGGATGCAGAAGACATGCCAGAAGGCCGTTTCAGGCCTGGGAGGCAGACTCAGGAAGGTGAAGTCTCATGAACCTGAGGGGATTGGGAAGACATGAGGTGACTATCTTGAGGTCAGGAAGTGAGTGGCAGGGTCCAGGCTGGGCTAGAAGGAGGCCAAAGGAGTGGACAGTGAGGAGACCCAGAGAACATATAGAACAAGTAAGACTCTCAATCAACTGGCTGGCAAGGCAGAAGTGCCTTGTGAAGTGATAATGATGTCTGGCCATGGGAGGCCAGCTGCGGGCTCTGGGAGAGAAGGCAGTGTGGTGTGAGCAGGGCAGGTGGGTCAGGCAACAGCTACATGGCTGGGTGCCGGGGTCAGGGCTAGGTGTGGGCAGGGCTCTGCTGCAAAAGAAGCTGTCACCCTTAAGAGAGGCTGCTGGGCTAAGGACTGGAGAGAGCAAGGAGGTGGCCATGTGAGATGGCAGGATGAAGAGGACAGCTGAGTCAGCCAAGGACATGACCATCAGGGAACAGAGCAGCAGGGTGGCAGCAGCTCATAGGATAGGCCCTGGGCAGATGGACAGTGCTGGACACAGCACATGAGGGGAAGCCAGGCTGGTGGGTGAAGCCAGACTGCTGGGATGTGGGCCACAGCGTGCCTATCTCCCAGCACTCCAATACTTAAGCCCACCCTCAGATGAGGCCACAGATCCTCCCAGGTGCCAGCCCTGCCTGTCCCCCTAGCCTGCTCTCCTCTGCTCCCCATGGGATCCTCCAGGGTGCTATAGGCTGGGTCCTTCCAGAGATGGGCTCAGGTGACCCTGTGCTCCCTCCACGGGTGGTTCCTCCATGGGTCCCCCTACAGTCCCTCCCACCCCAGTTCGTCTCTACCTGGATCTGCAGCTGCCCCTCTTGGACGTTTCCAGTCTGGGCCTCACACTCACATGCCCCCACCTGTGCCCTCAACACAGTCTGTGCTGCAAGGACAGGAGTGGGGCAGCAGTAGCCCATCTTATACCGGGCTATCTGCAAACTTGCTCTACCGTCAAATAAGTGAGTCTAAGCAAGTCAGTCCATGTCAGCAAGAATAGCCTACAGTGTTGCAGTTCTGTAGCACAAAGCTGACATGGACAGATGACAGAACTCAACATTCGGGAAACACCTCCCTGCACTGCACTAAACCATAAGCACAGTAGCCCCTCACATCACCTGGAAGAGGGAGGAGGCATACAGCAGTGTCCCGTCTCCCCCAAGGCAGATAATGAAGTCAATTTGATTGGAAATGTCATCGTAATCTGGAAAAGAAAAACAAAACAAAACCCCTCATGTTACCCCTAGTATAGATGCCACAGTGTGGCCAACACCGATGACAGACAGGTAGCTTACCAGGTATGGGGCTGTGTTCTTAAACCATGACAGAGAACAGAGCCTCACCTTCTCTGAAAGTGCAAAATTTCTTCTTCACTGGTCCGAAGTTCTCATCACTCACAATAGCGGGGTCTTCCAGAACTTTCTTTTCCACGTACACAATCATGTTGTTCTCCTAGAAGCAAAATGTGCCGAGGCCCTTCCGGAGCCCCATCAGGCCCCACCAACAAGCTCCAGGTTATGCCACGGGAGCTTCCCTAAGCCTCCTTTAAACACTGTAACACAACAGGTAAAATGACTCCTCTTTCTTGGCCACAGGTAGTTTTCAATTTGTACATTTCACATACAGACACATCAGGCTGGAGGCTCCGTGACACTTGCTGAGTTTAAGGGCTCCCAGCCTGGCAGGTCAGGGCTTCCCCATGCCTCACTCTCCCAGCGGGAGTGCAGGTCAGCAGGGTGCAGGTGAAAGGGCCCCACCCGGGCTCACCTCCATGAGGTACACACAGAGCTCCTTGAAGGGCTGCAGCAGGCTGGCATCACGGATCTTCTTGATGACAAGGACACTCTTCGGAGCCTTGTTCCACGTCAGCCTCTGGCTTGCAGGGTCTTGGATGTGCCTGTGTGGGAAGAAGTCACTCCACATGCCATCTCCCCTCGAGAAGAGGGCACAAGACATGGAAAGGGAAGATGCTAAAATCCAGCAGATGTGCACTCAAGGCCACTGCTCTGAATGATATTTCCTGGCCCTGGCTACTGCGCTTTTGCCAGGCTTGCCCACCATTTTGCACTGGCTGGCCAGCAGATTTGAACATGCCCTGATTTACAAACAAGGCTGACAGGTACATTGGATCCAGCTGATGTCCTTCCTGCTGCTTCTAGTAGAAGGCCCTGCTCCACCTTCACGATCCCCCACAATATCTCTGAGTCTACATCCCCCAGGGCACCTCATCATAAACCCAGAACCTCCACGTACCCCCACGCCCAATCTTCATAGGCGCTATGTTCTGGTTCCTAGTGGGCCCACCACCAAGAGCCCTGATCTTGGGTTGAGCCGCCCCCTCGCCCTGCCCAGAGCCAGCAGAGGATGCTGCCTCCCACAGCCAGCCCCAACCCCTTAACTCTGGAGCTCCACCCCCTACACCTCTGCAGGCCCTTGTGGGGCACACATGGCCTGTCCCATTCACACTTTTAGAACCACCTGTTGTTGTTGTTATGTGCCCTCAAGTCGGGCCCGACTCATAGCGACCTCTCCTTGGGTTTCCATGGCAGTATCACTACGGAAGTAGATTGCCCAACCGTCCTTCCAAGGAGTGGCTGGTAGGTTTGAACTGCCAGCCTTCTGGTTAGCAGTCAAATGCCTTAGCCACTATGCTACCAGAGCTTCTTTAGAACCATCTACTCACTTGCAAACTTCAACAGTGAAAAGCAGTTCAAAGTCAGCTGTTGCCCTACCTAAGCGTAGCTTCCAGACATCTCTGCAATACTCTGGCTTGGGCTGTGTGGCACTGGGAGCCAGGGCATTCTTCCCAAGGTGGAGCCCACCCTACTTAACCCTAGAACATCCCAGGACCTTCATGGGGTGACACTTACCCCTATAGGCCCATCTCTGCTGTACCAGCTGGGGCTCAAGGCTACTGAGGGCCACAAGTGCCCCAGCTGCCACACTTCCTCCTCTCAGCTTGCTGGGAAACAGTTTCTAACACCACAGTGTAAGTCCAGCAAAAAGGTTTCCCTTTCTGATAAAAGCCCTCAAGCCAAGAAACTTGCTCAAAACAGTGCCTCATCAGGGACAGTGGCCCCCCAAAATGTGATAGCCCCAAGTGCTGTCAGTATTGGTAGAAAGCATGGGCCTGACCAGTATATTTTGCCTGCCACCTCCTCCGGGAGCCTCATCGCTGGGTCTCCAGGTTGCAGCCAGGGAGCAGGAGCCTCCCACTCTTCGAGGGCTGCCAGGCACCTGCAGCATGTGGCCATGTTGTGCTGAGCTGCAGGAATGTGACTCAAGCCCACCACAGGCCTCCCAAGGGGCACTCCCCACTGCCAACCTAAGTTCTGCATCTACAAACCAAAAACAGAGCGCAACTGAGCCAGCCCCAACCAAGGAGCTTCCAGAAATGAAACAGCCACAAAGCAAACTTGCTTAGCTGTCTCATTATTGACACAGTCTTCTTGCTTAATCTCCTGCTTACAAAGGCCAAAAGATTACCTTTCAGGGCCAAGCAGAAAAGCCTCAGGCCACCTGCCCATACACAAGCCCATAGATACCCTAACCTCGCTCCCTTGGCGGGTCGCCCCCAAGACACTAGCAACCAGAGAGAAGCCCCGTGTGCAGGACGTGTGGTTGGGCAAGGGGTGAAGGCAGTCCTTCTGGCTGCTCTCAGCAGTGCCCTTCAGCATCGTCCCAGAAGTACAGAAAACCACAGTGACTGCCTGTCTGGTGGCCCATCCTGGCTGGCAGAACCGGCTTGCTGTGGGAGGAGCTCTTGGGTCACAGTGATAGGGAAGCACCCACTCCTCAACAAATCTGTCACCTGCTGTCGGCCTTGGGCAGTGAGTGACTAATTGGCTCTGGAGGGTGACCGAGGTCCACACCTTCCCCCCCCCACCGGCTTGTACCTCCCCAACGTTTGGGCAGGGCTCTCCAGGCCTGAGGCTTCCAGCTGTCCCCTGCTCAGGTCTGGTGTCTGCCCTTCTGTGTGACCACAAACCAGTTATTCCACTTCCTGTTGGGTCATTTGTAGCTGGTCTGGTGCCTGGGCTATGAGGGCACCATACTGGCCCAGTGGACATGGCCTCTCCAGACAGGTGCCCAGGCCATGATGGCACTGCATATGCAGCTCTTGTCTGCATGGGGCTGAATCATGTGAGATTACTATCTCAACCCAGTACAGACCACGAATCGGTGGTAAAAACCTGTCAGTGAAGTCCCCTGTTGTCACCCCTCTCAATAGCCATCTTACTTGTGAATAGTGGTGAAAAGGTAAATACATATTAAGCTGGAGCCCTGCATGAGCCCTGGGTAGGGGTGGCAGACACGGGACTAAAAAGATGCCCTGTGCCTCTAGGGGACTTTGGTCCCACAGACATTCTTGGCTCAGACCATGACTGCCATGGTGACCTGCAGATGGCAGGACAAAGAAAGCAGCTCTCTCTTCACTGCCTCACAGCCTGACAGGCCCCCCAACTGAAATGCATCCCGAACCTCTGGAGTGGAGGGTTCCCTGCGGGCTCTGGGTGTGCCCTGACAAGTCCTCACAAGACAGGTGACAGACAGAAAACACCAGACAGAGCCACGGTGCAGGAGGACTGGGTGGCTAATTAAGACCAGGCGGCCAGGGTCCTCTGTCATGGTGGCACTTGGTTGAGATGAAAATGACAAGAGAATGGAGACTGGGAGAAGCCCCGGCTGAGGAACGGCCGGTGCCAGGCCATGGCCGGACTAAGCCTGGTGTGCACTGCTGGTAAGCACCAGGAAGTGGAGCAGCAGAAGCTGACAGCCAGGACCCAGCTACAAGTTCCCAGGACATTACGGGGCACACAAGATATGGCTGTGCCTTGATCGATCCATCAAATAGTGGCTGCTGTGCACAGAGCTCTGGGTGGGGCGAGTACACGGTGCAGCCATGGGGCTTGGCGATAGGTTTTAGAGTCTAAAGGACAGACTCTGCTGATGGGTTATACAGGGGGCAAAGGAATGGCAGCACTATCCTGACATCTGCAGAAGTAACTAGATAGACTGGGGGGGGCCTCAGTTCTGGCTGCATCCAGTCTGAAATCCTGCAAGAAAGCTCTAGCCATAGCTGTCAGCAGCCCAAGTCCAACAAACTCTACTGCCTTACCTGAGGTATCTGCCTAGACGGTACCTCAGCCATACAAAGCAGCCGTCCCTGCTGACGGGCAGGGGTGGGAAGACACTGTCGTTGCTGGGACTGACGTAGGCAGCACCTCACAATCTGCAGAGTGGCCATGAAGACAGCCTGGGCGAGGAGGGCGGGTCCTGTTGTCACCCCACCCCAACGATGGAGGGCCCGTGTTGGGAGTCCTGATGGAGAGGGCCAAAACTGCACCCACCCTGACATAGCCCTGTTGTCCAGACTACCAAGTGTCACTGGGCACGAAGGTTGGGGAGCTCCCTGTTAAGAAGGTAATAGAATGACCTGCTCCTTTATGAATCTCATGCTCTCAAATTACTCTTTTTGTTTCACAATCACGGTAAGGATGCTGTGTCTCTGTGGTGGGGACATGTTGTGATGTGTGGGAATGTAAAGCTACAGCCCTGAGGCTCTAAGTCTATGACTTCACAGATAAGGCCCTGATGGGCTTACCTGAGCAGATGGGCCGATTAATCCTGAGCATGATTAATCCTTTTAGAGTAAGAAACATCCCACTGTCCCCAAAGGTCGAGCCCCTGAGGTGGAATTTTAACCTTTCAAACATAAGATGGTCACATAAGAGTATGTTAGTGTCCCCATGAAACATACACCAGGACCCAGTGGAGTGCAAGGACAGAGCACACTGGGACGGGGTGCGTGTCCCCTTGGTGCTGCCCAACACTGGGCTCCACTGCACGAGGAATGGGTGGCAGAGTCCCTGACGAGCAGGAACTGAGCTAGGTGGCCTGACCCAGCTCAGTTTTAGAGTCTCTTTCACAGGCTTTAGATGCACACAAGGGGAGTGGGGTCCCCAGGGTCCTCTGGCATGATGCCTTCCAACCATTTAGATGGTGCTTGATGACAGCAAGATGGGATGCTTCCCAAACAGGAACACCAGACGAGAGCAGAGCTGATGAGCGTATTTCCAATTTGGAATAATCATAGAAGCAGCACACTTGGCCACTGGGTGTGTTGGTCTAGAGCACAGTCAGCTTCCTCACAGCTAGAACAACATAAACCTGAGCCTCTTCTGTCTAGAGCCACCCTACTTGCCGGGCCACAGATGCACACGCCACCCCCATTCGGCACCTGCGTACTCAGGAGGCCTGGTTACAATGCAGCGTGCCTCACGCTGAGGGTCAGATCTCTTACTGTCACGGCAGTCACACCCCAACAGGGCCCGTCCACGTCCCCCTCATCTCCCCACACCTCCCTCCCAGGAACATGGGGCCTGGTTACAAGGCAGTACGTCTTGCACTAAGGATTCGATTCTCACCAGCATGGCATCACACCCAAAAGGAGGCCTGTGCCTCACACTTACATGATGGTCTGAGGGTTCTGTAGCACACAGGCCTTTGGTCCAAAAGTGGTCACCGGGCATGGCCCATGGAGGGAGCGGGTCCTCCTGTGGGGAGAGAGCAGGTGAGAGTCAGCCAGAGGGCAACAGGAGGGCAGGACACCAAGGACAGCTAGAGAGAGTGTGCAGACTCTGAAGAACACTTACTTCTAAGGGTTTTAACCCTATCACTGTCTGCACTCCAGACAAGGTCCTGAAAGTTGCACCTGGCCTCTGGTGTGTCTGTGCCACTCACTGCTGCGCACACTTGAACTCCAACCAGAGGCCTTGAAATGCACCAGGGACCTCAGGACAGTGACACTCAAAGGGAGGTGGGTTCTGGCTGGCCAGACTGTGGGGATGAGACCTGGGGTGAAGTCTGGGGTCTGAATTTGTTACAAGCATCTCAGCAATTCTATGTGAGAACCAGCCCTTGATCTATGCTTGGGAATCAGGACCTTAGACATAGTCCTGAAACAACTAGATTAAAATCAAACAAAAACATCTGAGTCATATGTGCCAATAAGAAAGATATGACTGAATGGCCAATATTCCAGTAACTGAGCAATGACCTGCCACAACTGATTACCAAAATCAGGGGCCACTGCAGCCAGGAAGCCCTTGTGACATAGGAATCCCCAGGCTTCTTCCCCAGCTCCCGTGACATGAGAACCCCAGAACCTCCCACGATCTGTGTGGGGCCACAGGACACATAGTGGGGCTTCTGGATGCAGCAGCACTGGGCTTCTGTAATAAGAACTCTAATCAGGAACCTCAAAGATGCCTGGACATGCACTCTGGGCCCATAGAAAACAAAGTGCTTTTCCATCTGGGAGTCAATGGTCCCTTCCTGCCAAGACAGGCTGCTGGACGTGTCCACCCAGCTCTGTGCCAGCTTCACTGAGTCCTGGAGCAGCCATGGCTACTCTGCAGCCATCTGGTCTACATCTTCGAATATGAAGAAATGTGTGCTATTCCAGAAACAAATCTAAATCCAGAACCAAAGCCATTCTGCCAAGAAAATGCCACCACTGCCCTGAGGCGGCCTGAAGGAGGAGGAGGGGTGAAACGGAGCCTGGGATGATATGTCCAGGGCAGCTGCACATGGATACCACCTACCCGGTCAGAGGTTCTACAGCTCCTCATCAATCAAGGGGCCCGTGGCTCTGCCTCCCATTGGATGAGGCCACTCAACTCTTTAAACTACTTTCTACCTAACCAGGTCCCACCACTGGGATTTCCCAGATGTGATCCTTATCCTGGGGACATAGCAGTGGCTGGAACACATCTTCCTAACCCCACACGTTATGGTGCTATAGTCAGAGGACAGCCCAGGTGCAACCTCAGCTCTGGGCCCGTAAGGCAGCCTCACACTGTTGCCCAATGCTGTGACACAGGGACTTGCAAAGTGGCCGGAGGCAGGCTGGGCAAGGAGAGAGAGATGGCCCATAAGCCTGTCCCAATGTGTGAGAGTGTCAACCTGCCCCAACCTCCATCAAGTACAGACAGACTCAAGGCCTCTGCAGCTGCCATCCCCATCCCTGTGGGGGCCCACCTTGACCCCTCACCCTACCCACCCATCCCTGCTGGACCTACTGTGACCTCTCAACTCACCCATATATCCTGCCTTTGTCAACGAGTGTGTGTTGACCCAGCCTGACCTCACGCTCTACCCACCCATCTCTGAACCCCTGGGTGGACCTGACATGACTCTTTACACCACTCTACCCATCAGACTCTTGATTCTCACAGAGAACAGGACCCTCGAGTCAATGTCCTAGGTAGTTACACAATGACAGCCAGCTGGGAGCTTGTACTTGCAACACCCCACAGGAGCCACCCCCCACCATGGGTCCCACAGGTGCCCTCTTCTCAGGACAACATCCACCCCACCTCCAAGTCAGACATCACATTCATCGATATCTACATGCAAAGACACACATCACTTCAAGGAATTCTTGGGAACAATTCTAATAAACCATATAAAGGAATCAAAGAGAGGGTGGCCAGTCACACCTGAACTCCTTGGTGCTCCCCAGGGCAGGGGAGGCAGACAGGCTGCGGGACTTGGCCCGGCCCCTGATGGGGTGGCTGTGGCTCCAGTCCTCGTCCCCATGGCACGCCGTACAGCGGTACGGGGCCAGGTCCGGACTCAGCTCCCTGCTCAGGCTGTTCTTCTCTTGCTCCATTGCCACAGCTGGTGGGTGGGGACGTCGGGCAAAGAAACACGGATGCCTGTATTCGTAGAAACAAAGTCAAGTGAACAAACACATTATCTGTAACAATACAATACACACAGACACACACACTCATTTCTTCAAGGAAAATGGCTCAAGTTCAATTTACCAAAAGACACTGAGAACTCAGGGGTCTCTCTGTGGTTTCTGAATGACCCCAGAGGGGCTGAAAGTCAAAGCGTTGGGTGCTTCTATCAAACCAAGACAAAGGGGTCACCTGCCAAAGGAAGGCCATGGCCAGAAGCAAGTGCTCTTATAGCCAAACTGCAAGATCAAGTCAGTCACTACAGACAATACAGCTCTTCAACCAGGTAGAAATATGTTTGTGCAACACTTGAATATCTCTCTGTCGTTGACAGAGAGGGATACCAAACCCAACCCAACCATTGCCACTGAGTTGATTCTGACTCAAAGTGACCCTACTGGACACAGTAGAACTGCCCCACAGTGTTTCCAAGGCTATAAATCTTTCTGAAAGCAGACTGCCTCATCTTTTTTCTGTGGAGCAACTGGTTAATGGGTTCAACTGCCAACGTTTAGGTTAGCAGCCAAAGGCTTTAACCAATCACTATGCCACCAGAGCTCCTGACAGAGAGGGAAGACCAAAATAAATACAAAAGAACGCTGAATAGGTATAATTAACAAGACTGCATCTAGAGGAAAATGTTGAACTCTGTATCCTGAAAACAGAGTTGGCATTTTTAATCTAGCACCTATGAAACACTGACCAAAACCAACCTATGAAGCCTCAAAGAAAACTTTAAATTCCAGAGTAGTTACAGAGAAAACCTCTTCCTTTTAATTTTTTCCTTTTCTTCTTTTTTTTTTTTCTTTTAATTGTGATTTGGATGAAAGTTTACAGAGCAAACTCATTTTCCAGCACTTCATACACATTTTGTCTCATGACATGGGAACCTCATCATTTGACCACAATACAATAAAACCAGAAAAATATAAAAGTACGAATGAGGAAAACACTCCTCCAACGCCTGGGTTTTCTGAATTTTCTCTTAACCAATTTATGGATCAAAATTGATGTCAAAACCAACATTAAAATCAACACCGTGGGGACTTCCAGTAAGATGGAGGAATAGGCAGACAAGCTACACAGGCCCACTTCAACAAAGAAAAGAGAAACTAATTGACAGAGACACAGAAGATAATCCTGGAGCCCTGAGCTTTGAAAGGAAGTATTCAGAAGTGGATTAGGCACCAATTAGTGGAAAAACCTGAATGAAAACAGTGAGTACAGAGATGGTTGGAGCTGCGGACTGTCAGCTACTCTGCCAGGACAACAGCCTGAATATTTCCAAGCGGTGCTGGGACCTGAGAATTGACCTGAAGATCAGCCCTTGTTGCCAAGGGCTGTAGGGACGACTGCGCTTATGGCCTATGACTAGGAAGGGAAAACAGCAAGGAGGGAGACAACCTGAGCTTGGACTTTCAGCTGTCTGGAGAGCCCAGCCATTTTGATGGTTTACAAGTGGTGGCCATTTTGGATATTTACAAGCAGTGGCCATTTTGGATATTTAAAGTGACTGAGGGTGCAGCCATTTCGAATGTTTACAAGCAGTGGCCATATTGGATTTTAAAGTGACAACATTCTCATTTGGAGTCCAAAGACCTAAGAACAAGCTCCATTTGCAAAGGTCGGCAGGGACATACGAGAGGCTGACAACGGGAAAAGAAATAGGTGGTGAGTGTTTAAGTGCTGCCAACTAGTGAAAAGAGGAGTACAGTACCCTGCTTATATAGATAACATACAAACCAAACAAAGAAAACGAAAATCATAGGCAAATCACTCCAGCATACAATCATCAATTAAATATAAACACAAAAACATCACAATGCCTTGGAGACAAAAGAACATCACAGTCCACACAAAGAAGCAAGATAAAGCAAGAGAAACAAGGGACCAGGATACAGACCCAAAACACATCCCTGAGGAAGAAGCAGCAATGGAACGCCCTGATAAGGAATTTGAAAGAATTATATTTAGGTACCTTCAACGGATTGGGAGACAGATCAAGGAAAACACTGACAAAATTGAGAGAAAACCCTAGAACAACTTCGAAAGACAATACAAGAACAAAATGACAAAATCAATGAAAAATCAGAAATAATAAAAAATCTACAGATAGAAATCCAGAAGACTAACTAAATTTTCAGAAATAGATAAGACATTGAATGGCAAAGGAGCAGAACTGAATCGATGGAAGACAGAATCAGGGAGATTGAAGGCAAATACCTGAACACTTCCTTGGAAACAGATCAATCAGAAAAAAGATCAAAACAAAATGAAGAAAGCCTAAGGTTTATTTGGGATACCATCAAAAGGAATAACCTATCTATAACTGGAATTCCAGAACAGGAAGAGACAAATAAAACCACAGAGAAAATTATCAAAGATTTGCTGGAAGAGAATTTTTCTGGTATGATGAAAAATGAGAATATATCCATTCAGGAAGTCCAACAAACCCCAAACAGCATAGACCCCCAAAAGAAAATCACCCAGACATATCTTCAACAAACTTACCAAAACCAAAGACAAAGAAAGAATCATGAGAGCAGTATAGGAAAAACCAAAAGTTACCTACAAGGGGCAACCAATAAGACTAAGCTCGGATTTCTCGACAGAAATCATGCAGGTGAGAAGACAATGGGATGGTATATATAAAACCCTGAAAGAGAAAAATTTCCATCCAAGAATTATGTACCCAGCAAAACTGTCCCTAAAATATGATGGTGAAATTAGGACATTTCCAGATAAGCAGAAATTAAGGGAGTTTGTTAAAACCAGACCAACCTTATAAGAGATGCTAAACGGAGCCCATTGGACAGAGAAGCAACAACAGGAAGCAACTGCCTATTAATACACATGATGATATAACCCAGAAACCAACCCAGCTACGGAAGTATCCAAAGTAAAGCCTACAAGATTGTTAACAGGGAACCAGGAACCAGAGTCACCAATTGACAAATGAGGACAACTACAAACCAAAAAGAGGGAGAAAACTGTGTCATTACAGAACTTCTAGATGGTAGGGAAGTCAAGACAACTACAAGATAGAATGGACGGTTCTAAACTTGGGAAGAAAATCATAAATTACAGGGTAACCTCAAAGAAAAATGATAAACCTTCACATCAAAAAGAGTACCAGCATAAATATTCAGCAAATACTGAAACAATAGCAATGAAGGAAGTGATAACACAATTCATAAAGAAAACGAGCTCAGCACAGAAAATTATATGGAACAAAGAAATTGACACGATGAAAAAGCACATAACAAAAATGACAGCAACAAATTTATATTTGCTGATAATTACATACCTGGCAAGGGACTTATCTCCAAGATTTATAGCGGAAGAGTGGATGACCAAACTGTGGTACATACACCAATGGAATGCTATGCAGCACTAAAGAATAATGTAGTCTGCAAAACACCACATCACATGGATAAACTTGGAAACATTATGCTGAGTGAAATAAGTCAATCACAGAAGGACAAATATAGTATTAATTCGGTGTTGTGAGGGTCAAGGAAAGGTTTATATAGGGAGGGAAACTTTCTTTGTTTGTTGTTGGGGGTGGGAGGGGAGGGGAGGAAACACTGGAAAAAAAATGCATTGACCCATGTCACTTTAGTTTTGTGTATTTCACTGTACATAAATTATATTTCAATAAAATACATTTAAAAAAATGTATAAGCCCCAACTAGGAGAAAATATTTGCTATGTATGATACAGGACTAGTATCCAGAATACAGAAAACAAAAACTCAATAATACGAAACCAGTGAACCCTATTAAAAAAAATAGGAAAAATATTTTAACAAACATTTCACTAAAGAAAATATATGGACAGCAAATAAGATTCTCAACATCACTAGTCATTAAAGAGATGCAAATTAAAACAAAGAGATACCACTTCCTACATACTCAACTAAACAAACTAGTTATTTGCCTGCTGAGTCAATTCAGACTCACAATGACCCCATGTTATCAGAGTAGAACTGTGCTCACAGGGATTTCAATGGCTGACTAAGTAGATAGTAGATGACCAGGCCTTTCTGCCAAGGTGCTTCCAGGTGGACTTGAACCTCCAACATTTTGGTTAGCAGCATCACCCTCTGTAACAGCAACAACTGATCATACCAGTTGTTGCTGAGGATTTGGAGGAAGTGGAACTCATACACTGCTGACAAGAATGTAAAATGGTGCAAACAGTTTGTAAGTTTCTTAAAAAGTTAAATACATACCTACCATACCACCCAGCCATCCTACTCCTAGGTATTTACACAAGAAAAATGAAAGCATGTGTCTACACAGAGAAAGAACTGTATGTGTAATGTCCCAAAATTAGAAGAAATTCAAATGTCCATCAGGAGATGAATATAAAATCAAATTGTGGTATAATCAGCCCAAGGCTGATTCCTCTAGCCTCCAACCTCTCATCAATTCTGACACCAGCTGTCCCTCCCACAGCACTATCTACTTTGATAATTTTTTGCAACCGCTACACCCAACTCACAGACAATACTCACAATTATGGAGTTTATTGGGGAAGTAACAGTTCAAAAGTCAGTATCAGGAACAACTCAGGATACAGTTCTTTGGTTAAAACAGTTTCTCATCTGTGCCCACAGGCAGACCTCTTCTTCAGCCCTGGGACCCTCCGGTTGGCCTATGCCCTGCTTGGTCAAGTATTACAAAATCTTTATCTCCCAGGAATGCATAGGAAAGAAGGACACAGGAAAGAGGTAACCAACTATAGGGAGGAAGTAGGAAGACAGTTGCTACATTGTGGGGATTGCAGTCAGTGTCATGAAACAAAATGTGTACAAACTGCTGAATGGAAAATGAATTTGCTCTGTACACATTCACCCAAATCACAATAAAATTAAATTTAAATTAAATTAATTAAAAAAATAAGTGTCCTACTCCACAAGTAAGCTTCATGCCTAAAGATGCTCAGTTCTCTCCCTGCATGTATCAGCAACCCTAGCTCCTTTGACAAGTGCCTGGAGGTACTGTACTCCACCAGGAAGCCTCCGATCTGAAGGTCCTCAGCTCTCTTACTCCGTGGCTGGGCATATCCACTATAGTTACTTCGTTCTGTGGGCTGGGAAGTTCACCACCATCTCATGTCAGTCTCCTGGTTCTGCTGTCACTATTTCTCTGCTGCTGCTTCTGTCTCACACTCTGTCTGGTGTTAGAGCTGTCTCTCTGTATCCTCCTAGGAGGTTCTCAGTGCCGGGACCCCAGGTCAAAAGACGTGCTCTACTCCTGGCTTTTTCTTCTTGGTGGTACTGAGGTTCCCCTCTTTGCTCTGACATTGGCTCTCTTCTAGGCCTAGTGGATGGCAAAACTAACCAATCCCTTTGTTTGCATTCCACACACCTTATTTACATGGTCTCATCCCCACAAAGGTGCCACGTACCTTATATGCATTATTAGCAAGCTGTCTAATCCCTTTTGTGGACCACAAGCACCTTATTTGCATAGCCC